>NC_059105.1:48091478-48411478 GCF_020740685.1 Jaculus jaculus | reverse complement strand
AAATTAATAAATTCAAATGCCAGAGGCGACACCCTGCCGAGCCGAGAGACTGGTAGCTCCTGGCTGAATGGTCAGGAACAGTTGCACCAATGACTGTCTGACTTGATCATCACCCTAGGTGGCCCACCTGCAATTACCTAATTGCTAGTTCCATACCCCTAAATCCTTTGCAACATTTGGCTGGAATGCCCTCTCCTCTCTTTCCCAGCTAGTAACAATGATCAATGTGCTTGTTGGGCATTTATTATGGGCTGTGGCTGTGTTTTGTGTTTGGCATTGTCACTCTTTAATCTTCATGACAGCCCTATGGGATATGTTTTATCAGTGTGCTTATGCACCAGAAGGTAAGTGATAGGAAAAGAATCTGGTGCCTTCAGCAGAGCGAACACAGTGGGCCACAGGGAAGGACGCAGTGGCTACATAGACAGGGTCACAATCAGAATTTGGCCAAGAAAAATAGAGTGAGACTGAGAATGGAGATGTGATCCTGGGAATCCCCAGGATAAGAGAGGAGAGAGAGAAAGAGGCAAACAGAGAGTGAGCATGACCATGCCAGGGCTTCCTGCCACACTGCAAACAAACTCAAGTGAACCTAGGCCACTGGGCTTTGCAAGCAGGCACCTTTAACCACTGAATCACCTCTCCAGCCCTGTCTGTCTATTTCATCCACTACAGTACTATCTCCATCGTTGTTTTGCTCCACAAAAATATGTTGAATGAAAGAGTTTTAAAGATGGGAAAAGTGAGGCATAGCAGGACCTACAGGGACACAACCAGTAGCCAGAGTCTGGCTTCACCCACTCCTACTCCACACTTAAGACCAGCTCAAATGTCACCTCCCGTGGGAAGTTGGAAGGAGGATGGATCCTCTGAAAAAAATAAAGAAAAAAAACCCTTCCTATTCCCCAGAGAATGGGTGCACCAGGGCCTTTCAGATGCTACAAACAAACTCCAGATACATGTGCCACCTTGTGCATCTGGTTTATGTGGATCCTGGGGAACCAAATCTAGATTTGTTGGCTTTGCAGGCAAGCATCTTAATCGCTGAACCATCTTTCCAATCCCTTCCATCTTCTTTTGAAACAGGATCTCATTGTTGCTTGTGAGCCTCTGGATTCTCCTGGCTCTGTGTCCCCTTGCTGTAGGCGCACTAGGATTAGAAAGAGGTGTTAGCCACTTTATGTGCGGCTTTACATGGGTGCCGAGGATGACCAAAATGGGGTTGGCAGGCTTGCAAGCAAATGCTTTTAACCACAGAGCCATCTCTCTAGCTCCCAAGTTGTTTTAAAATATTGTATTTTTGACAGAGAAAGAGGGAGGGAGAGAGAATGGGCGTGCCAGGGCTCTCATCACTGCAGATGAACTCCAGATGCGTGCACCCCCTTGCACACCTGGCTAACGTGGCTCCTGAGGAGTTGAACCTGGGTCCTTTGGCTTTGCAGGCAAACTCCTTAGCTGCTAAGCCGTCCCTCCAGCCACAAAGTTCTATATATATTCTGCAAATTGCATTTCCAGCTTCTACCCAAACCTGGTTGTAGTATTCTAAAACCACGGCTGCTGCCACCTACCCTAGCTTCTCACGCAGTGGGAGCAGCCAGGGGACTGTCCACGAGTGTTTGTTAAACACCTAGCAGAAGCCCAGCAAGGGGACCTTACCTGTGGGGTTAAAACATAGTCCTTAGAAGTATGCCAATATTGCAGAGTCTTGTTTTGAACCCATATCCTAAAAATTAGCAAGAGAAAAATGCTCAAAGGACCAGTAATTTCATGGGACTTCCAGATAGGGGCAGAGTGTCCCAATGATGGGATTCTGTTTGCGTTGCATTTGCTATGACCCAGAGTCCCATGAAGGAACCATCATTTCAGCAACTGATAACAATGACTAAAACTAAAATAAAAAAAAAGAAAGAAAACATCTAGAATTTTGAAAGATTAGGAATTCACTTCTGAATCCATGAGTATATGAGAAAATACAGTATGATATTTCATAAACCG
The DNA here is from genome assembly GCF_020740685.1 of Jaculus jaculus. Lineage (NCBI taxonomy): Eukaryota > Metazoa > Chordata > Mammalia > Rodentia > Dipodidae > Jaculus > Jaculus jaculus. The sequence continues at coordinate 48,409,483 of NC_059105.1, read as the reverse complement.
CAAAAACATTTTCTCTTTGGGGAAGAAACTCCTCCTTAGGAAGCTAGCCATGGAAGGCAAAGTGCCATTGGTTTTGATTCCTGGCCCTTAGAGTCTGTGACTCATGACCACAGAGGCTTCGGCCTAAGCCAGGCAGCAACTTGGATCTGGGAAAGGAGGTTATTACCATAGGTGACTAACCAGCCTCCAGCTGAGGTAGCGGAATCTGTGCTGCTAATGAGAAAGAATGACTACTGCCTTTTCTTTTCCACACGCTGGAGGTTTTCTTTGGCAGATTTTCATTCTGTGCATGAAATGGCTGACTTGCCTCTTGAGACATAAAGTTTCCACAGAGGTGAAATGTTTGAAGTAGAAAAATTACTGAGCATCCCCTCCATCTTCTTAAGTTAAGAGGGAAACTGAGATCTGGAGACCAGGCAACTTGCTTGACATGACATAGTATATGAACCAAGGTCCACACTGATCTCTTTCAACAAGGTGCTTGTTGTGACTGGTATAAGGATGCATCTATGGGCCAGTTGCTTGTTTGTAGCAGAGTGACTGGAGAATAAAATATTCTATGGAAGTCACTCTATTGACACTGTGTTGGCAATATCGAGATGGTCAGCGACATTGGGCACAGGCAGTGTCTTCATTGTCTTCTGGAAAACAACGGGAGCACAAAGAGCAGGGAGAAGGAAGCTGGTCGAGCCTTGCGGGGTTGATGACCAGAGAGGCCTCCTCACGCCCGTGCTTTCAGCCTGCCCCCGCTCACGCTGTTAGATTCCCATCTGTGCTGAGAATCCGTTTCCCTGCATCTCCTTCCTTACAGAGTTAGTTTACAGTTGCCAAGTCGTGTGGGATTTGATTAGCTAGAGCAAGGCAGTGACTAGTACTTTCTGATAGCCTTTTCAGATCATGTGGTGAAGGCAGGACAAAGCTTTTCCTCATTCTTTTCTGAGTCCAGGACTCAGGACTGCTGGCTCTGCTGCCCAGTGGGAGCTCTTCGTCCACCACCAGACGCCATGCTGCTGACCCAGAGAGAGGGAGAGAGCAGAGGCAGGGGCTCCCCACAGACCTTGCCGTGGCCCTCCTTCACGGCTGTGCTTCAGCCACTGGACTGTGACACCCTCCCCTGTGCCACTGGTTGGTGACTCTTCTCATCCAACAGCTCCCACTTACTCACGTTTCCTCGCTCAGCTCCTCTCATGCTGGTGGACGGTCTAATGGTTACAGTGTGTTTCTGCTCTCTTTGCTGGACCAGAGAGATTCACACTGGATCTCCAGGAATAGGGATCCTGGATCCCTCCAACTCACATGCCTTTCCCTGCATTGGGCAATCCACAGTGAAACTGAGGCCACAAAGGAGGAAGCAGGAAGTTCTCTTACCACTGCAAGCAATTATATGCTATCTGCAGCTCCCTGGGAAACCCTTAAGGCACAGAGAGAACTGTTCCTATGAAAACTGATCACAATGAAGGGATTTTTGTCAAGTCATAATAAAAAATAAATAAATATGGCCAGGAGAATGTGAAGGAGGAATTCGAATGCACCTGTGCCTGGGAACAAAAGACTGTGCCAGAGTCCCAACCTTGAACAAGGCCACTGCAACCTCAGACAAAACAATTCTTCTGCAAGGGCATTTGCCCAACAACTATCTATTCAACCTTGGGCCATCCTTTTTATTTACTCTTGCAGAAAAGAATTCTTGTCTCACAATAATTTATGTAATCTTGCTTGGAGGTCCTTGGACATGCACATGACTTACTGTGGAGTGCATGTTCCCATTGCCACGCTCCTCCTGGATCAACTCATCATCTTTGGAGAATCCAATATTCATGTTGACACTTATAACTGAAGCAAAGGCTAATCAAGGGGAGGAGAAAAGCTGAGAGCCGCAGTGGCCGCATCTTAGAAGCCAGCCCACCAGGACAACACATCCATCACCCCAAAGATGCTCCTAAACTTTGTAGCCCCTCCAACCTTCTCCTCATCACTCCCCAGAGAACTGAGCTGTGATATGAGACTTCTGGTCGTCTTGTTGTCTAATTGACCTGCAAAGCTGAAGCCTGCTAGTTTCCTTAATCTGTTTTGACAGTTTTCTATTCAGATGCTTCTGGGACAAAGATACGTTGTGAAAAACCAATCTCAAAAGAACCATGATTAACTGAACTTTTCCTGCTTCTATTAAATATATAGTTTCTCACATTATTTTCCCCTTGTCATTTAAAAAAACATGAACTGACAGTAGCAAAAATTCAGAATATTATTTGACCAAACTTTCTGATGCCCAAGGTGTGTGTGCCAGGGAGGGAAACCTCTCAGTTTAAAAACCATTTAACTCATTATATTCTAGTTGAATTCTAAATGGTGGTGGATGGATGTGACTATATCTGATAGGCCATCAAGTACCTTCAATTCATATTTCCTTCTTCTTTTGGGGCAATACAAATTGGTTCTCACATTTTTTTATAGCTAACTGGGGAATTTTTCAGGACACTGACAGTAGAGTATTAAGCATGTTATAGCAAGAAAGAATCTTTGAGCCAAAGAAGGTATGGGAATTATGGCTTCATTTAAAAAAAAAACAAGAGGGACTGGAGAGACAGCTTAGCGGTTAAGGCACGTGTCGGCAAAGCCGAAGGACCCATGTTTGACTCTCCGGATCCCATGTAAGCCAGATGCACAAAGGTGAGGCAAGTACAAGGTTGCATATGCCCACTTGGTGGTGCAAATATCTGTAGTTCAATTACAGTGGCTGAGGCCCTGGTGCACCAATTCTCTCTCTGTGTCTATCTCTCTCTCTTTCGCTTGTTCACTCTAAAATGAACATGAAAAAAATTTTTTTAAATTATTTTAATTAGGTTTTATTGCTTTCCTGTCACAGTATCTGTGCAAAGCACTGAGCAAAATACACCTGGTCCCAGACCACATGGAGCTCATGGTCTGTTTGAACACAGCAAGCAAGCCTCCTTACCAGAAGTTTCCTCAGAGGGACTACTATGCCAATGGGCATTGCTACTAGCAAGAAAAATGCTGGACCACTTTTTCTACACCAAATTTGGTTTGACCAAAATTCTTTGTGGGTTATTGACAGGACCTAAACTCATGTGTGAGGGATTATCTTTACTCGGCTAATGGAGGTGGGAAGACACTCCAGCTGTGGGCAGCACCATTCCAGGAGCTGATACACAAAAAGAAGAAAGCTGGCTGAATACTAAGTCATCAGTCAATGCTTCCACGTTGTGCTGAGCGCGACCAGCTGACTCCAGCTCCTGCCACTGCGGGACTGGCACCTGGAGCTATAAGCCGAAATAACTCCTTCCTCCCTTACACTGATTCTTGTTACGTATTTTGTCCCAGCAACAAGAAGGTAACTAATACCTTCTTCTTATGCTTTTTAAACTTATAACAGAGTTGAGCTGGTTATCCTTGGGGTATCTATTTATTAAAAGCAGACAGAGGGCTGGAGAGATGGCTTATCGGTTAAGGCACTTGCCTGTGAAGGCCAAGGACCCAGGTTCAACTCTCCGCAACCACATAAGCCACATGCACAAGGTGATACTTGCACACAAGTTGGTGTACATGTCTAGAGTTAGTTTGCACTGGCTAAGGCTCTGGTGCACCAATTTCCTCCCCCTCCCTCGTGTGCATTCTCACTCTCTCATAAATAGAAAAAAGGGTCAGGGGAGCAGACAGAGAGCAGACTCGGAGCAGTAAATAGGTTCAAAAGAAAAAGCATACCTAAGTTAAATGAAATCCTGAACCTAGTAAAGTATTTTTATACTTTTAAACCTTATTTATTAACCATTTATATTTTTTGAGAATGCTCAGTTCCATAGTCAACTATCTGATTCATTTCCTTTATTTTAACTTTTTATTGACAACCTCCATACATACAGACAATATACCATGGTCATAATTCCCTCCCACCCTTACTTTTCCCCCTCTCAGCCCCTCTCCAAACCTTTCTTCCCATTCAGTCTCTCTTTTATTTTGATGTCATCTTTTGGAAAGCATTTTTAAAGAGCAGCACCAGAACTCTTGTCCAAATGCTCAATGTACCTACTGAAGCAGTGCTGATTCACAAAGCAGTAACAGAGCCATGAAATAGGGCTGAGTGCAGACTTCTTGCGAAAGGTTAATACAACTTTATGGTATGGACCAAAACAGCCCAGAACCTTGGTTGCTTTTAGGTTGGGAGGGGTGGAGAGAGGGCAGGATGGGGTGGTTGTAATCCATGAATCTGTTTATGTGTTGAAGAGTTTTAATCTTATGTGGTGGCTTTGGAGAACAGGGGAGCTGTCTCACTTTTGTACCAGAGTCAGACGAAACCAGCCGCTTCTCATATGTCACCTGACCACACCTCCTGATTGGGCCCCTCTCACCTGCATCCTGGTGCCAGGGGATTCTATCATCTCCCTTCATATCACCCTTGGCCCAGTGGTGATACACCAAGGCTGTGGCTTTCCATTGCATTTCTTCTGAATGTCCTGCTTTGCTGTGGCTTAAGGATGGGAATATATTCTAAATGTTACCCTTAAAAGTTCTTGACTTTAAAAAAAATCTTATTTATTTTATTTATTTATTTAAGAGAGAGAGAGAGAGACAGAGAATGGACATACCAGGGCTTTCAGCTGCTGCAAACAAACTCCAGAAGCATGCACCGCCTTATGCATCTAGCTCCCATGGATCCTGGGGAATCGAACCTGGGTTCTTTGGCTTTGTAGGCTAGGGCCTTAACCGCTAAACACTCCTTCCAGTCCCCAGTTCTTGGCTTTTTATCATGGGAGTTTCCAATATCAAAGTCTCAAATTACCTCTGTATTCTCCCTCTCCCTCCTTCCCTGTCTCCAAGGTCTCCTATTGGCTGGAAGCCTATCATGCTGGCTGGACTAGCAGGCCAGCGAGCCCCCGGCATCCATTTGTCTTCCCCTTCCCAGCTCGGGCCCCAGGCATGCTCTTCCGCGTCTGTGTGCTTTCTAGCGTGGGCTCTTGGGAGCAAACTCAGGTCCTCCAGACTTCATACTCGCACAGCCAGCACGTTACCAACTGCGCCACCTCCTCAGCCTCCCTTTCTCTCTTTTCAAAGTCAGATAAGATGAGATATAATTTATATATTGGTAAAAATCGCCCTTTTAAATGGATAGCAACTTTATGAACTTTGCCAGACGTGATAAAGCTGTGGAATGCCGTCACCCCAGCCCAGTTCCACTGTGTTCTTTCCTGGCCGGTTAGTCATCTCACCCTGACCCTTGTCCACCTATATGCGTTCTATTCCTGTAGTTTTGCCTTTTGGGAAATGGCATAAAAACAAGGTACAAAGGAACCATCAGTGTGCCGCTGGACTTAAGCTACCAGCAATGCATGCGCTCTTTCCTCGGTTCACACCCTCGCCAGCATCTCATAGTCTCAGAGTTTAGACAACCGGTTTTAAAGGATGTGTTGTATATGAGATATGTGCTTTTAATTTGCCTTTCCCTAGTGACTCATGATACACAATTTCTCATGTGCTTAAATGTCATCCATATGTCTTCTCCTTTTTAAGACATGAATTTCTTGTGGGCTGGAGTGATGACTCAGCAGTTAAGAGCACTTCCTGTGTAAGCACGAGGGCCTGAGAGATGGCTGGAAAATGATCTCCAGGACCGACATAAATAGCTAGGTGTGGCCACGTGTGCTTGTATCACTGGAGCTCCTGGAAAAAAAAAAAAAAAATCCAGCAAGCTCTAGGATGAGCAAGAGACTCAAATAAGAACTGGCAGAAAAGTGTTGGAGTGGGACATCTATGTGCTGCGCCAGAAACCGCAGGTGAGCGCACCTGTCACAGACGAGCGCATGGGCATCACATGGGCACGCTCGTGTGCATTTTAGCTTTAATTGATATTTTATACATGCAAATAATGTATTTTGATCACATTCACCCCATCATCCTCTTATCACCTTTCACTGAGCCCCCTTCTTATTCTCAACTAGTCCCCTCCTGTTTTTTTGCCTTTTGTTTGGTCACCCCAAGTTTAATTAGCTTGTTTATGTGAGTGTGGGGGGTTATTTACTGGTACACAGCAATTTACCAGTGAACTTACTACTGAATCAGCGAATAACTTCCCAGCCTTGAGCAGCTGTTAGCTGTCAATAGTTCCTCATGGAGGCGAGGGGTCTCCTGAGCCCCTCTTCCACCCAGGATGAAGTATTGAGGGGCCCAACCTTGTGTAGGTCTTACACAGCTCACCACAGCTCTGAGAAGTCCGTGAGAATGAAGGCATTGTGACTTCCAGAGCCCAGAGTCCACCGCGCTCCTTCCCTTGTCTGGCTCTTAGCAGTCTTTCTGCCCTTTTCTTGCAAGGTTTCCTGAGCCTTGGAGGGGACATATATCTTGGCTTGAAGTATATATTCAGATCTTTCTTCCTCAGTCCTTTATAAAAAACATAAATTGACATGAAGAGATTGCCCAGTGGTGAAGGCATTTGCCTGCATAGCCTAATGACCTGGCCTGGATTCAGTTCCCCAGAACCCACATAAAGGTACATGCACAAAGTGGTGCATGCATCTGGAGTTCATTTGCCGTGGCTAGAAGTATTGGTGTACCCAGTCTCTCCCTCTCCCTCACTTTCTCCCTCTCTCTCTCTTCCCCCTCTCTCTTCTCTCTGTCTCTCTCTGCTTGCAAGTAAATAAATAAGTAAATAAAATATAAATTGGATGTATATTTTCTTATCACTGAGCTTTAAATATTCTTTATAACACAGTCATTAGATGAGTGTTTTGCAAATATTTCTCCTGAGAGGTGCTTATCTATCCATTTGCAAGAAAAGAACCTCCAAAGCTCAATTAATTACAGTTTATCTTTTTTTTTTTTCAGTGTTTCTGAAACCCTGTCTTAATCTTTGGCAGGCAATGTGAGAGGGGTAGGAGTACTTTCCTGTGTCTTTCCTAGTGGCAAAAGAGCTCCAATGACCCGGGAGAGGACTTGCCTCTTCCCTTCTCCTCTTCCCATTGGTTCTTCACCAAGTGCAAGGAGTGACTGGATCTCTTCTATTTACTCAGCAGCCTGGGACTCTCTTCAGCAGGGGAGATGGGTTTAGGACAGGTTTATAGTTTCCCTTCCATGGTGGCTCTTTCTCTCTTTAGCCACCACTAGGTGAGGCCTGCCCTGGTCTTGTGCTGCACACCCAAGTTTTCTCATGAGCTGGAGGTTTATGGGGAGAGCCTGGGTACACCATCTTTTGTGTCTATGGGAAACCTGGGAGTCACATTTGGCATTTAGTAATTCATTAGCATTTCAGCTGAATTCTGCCTACCCGTGTGTGTGGCATTCGGGGTCTCTTCCTCCTTTTTGTGTCTTGAGTCAGTGCTTACATCCCATCCCTTTGATGGGGCCTTTTGCTCTCCTTAAAATGTAGGTGACTTGGTTCTATCTGACTTCAGCTAGGTTCAAGAATGTTCTGATTTTAAAGTTTATCCTACATTAAAAAAATATTTTTATAGGGCTGGAGAGATGGCTTAGTAGTTAAGTGCTTGCTTATGAAGCCTAAGGACCCCCAGTTTGAGGATCGATTCCCCAGGACCCATGTAAACCAGATGCACATGCTGGTGCATGCATGTGGAGTTCGTTTGCAGTGGCTGGAGGCCCTGTTGTGGCCATTTTCTCCCTCCCCCTCTCTCTCTGTCGCTCTCAAATAAATAAATAAAAATAAAATAAAAATATATTTTTTTTATTTGAGTGGGAGAAAGAGAGTGAGTATGAACACACCAGGGCTTCTTGCCACTGTGAAGGAACTCCAGACACATGCACCACTTTGTGCATCTGGCTTTATGTGAATACTGGGGAATCCAACCTGGGCCTTTATGCTTTGTGTGCAAACATCTTTAAGCACTGAACAATCTCTCTAGCCCTACCCTACTTTTTTGTTTTTTAAGTTATAGTGGGAATGGGGTGGCACTGATGCACTTCCTACCTTTCTACAACTAGACAAGAGTGCCTCCTTCCATCTCTCAATAACATATAGGTCCCTCTTACTCTTTCCCCATTCTCCTGCTTCACTCTCACATCAAACTGTTGATAGAAATGAGAAACCCAACCTATTCTGATCTATTTTCATATATCCAAGCCATGCTTGAGATTGCTTTCCTTAATTAAAAAAAGGACATAAAAGTCTTTTCTACAAGCCAAGAACTCTGTATAACTTGTAACTCTATATATTTAATGGAACGAGGAAAGATACATCAATTGTTTGTAAAATCACTCTAACAGTGGTGATCATGTTGCAGGAAGCCTGGAGGTAATGAGTACCAGGGTTAATGTGATGATTTAATGATGTCCTCAATGCATTGACCTCAGAGTCTAATTCTATTACTTGGTTACAAGATACTGTACATTACGTCTTTACAACTCAGTGTTCAAAGGAGGAAAATCACCAGGCATGGTGGCATATGCCTTTAATCCCAGCATTTGGGAGGCAAAGGTCAGAGGATTGCTGTGAGTTCAAGGTCATCCTGAGACTGCCTAGTGAATTCCAGGTCAGCCTGGGCTAGAGTGAGATGCTACCTCAAAAAAAACTTTTTTAAAGGAGAAGAAGCAGTAAGATAAGAAAGAAAACAAGTTATACTACTCACATTTATTGATGCACATACCCAAATCTACTCTAATCAATCTGAGAAGCAAAAGATGAACTATAGAATAGTAGATAGTTTGCAGAATGTCCCAGGAAGTCAGAAATTATCTTTCCAACCAGGAGAAATACAGTAAGGGACTATACCAAAGATGACCTCCAAGTTGCCAGGTGTGGTGGCATACACCTTTGATCCCAGCAATAAGGAGGCAAAGGTAGGAGGATCACCATGAGTTCGAGGCCACCCTGAGACTACATAGTGAATTCTAGGTCAGCCTGGACTAGAGTAAAACCTTACCTTGGAAAAAAAAAAAAAGATGATCTCCAAGCAAAACACAGGACAGCTATGGATAAAGCAAGCCTGAGATGGCCACATGTCTGCCTATTCATCGTCACTTGTAGGAAGCACAGCACTTCATCCCTACCACGTTCATTTACATAACGCAAGTCTAACGCCATTAGATCCACTCTGAGGTCCTAGGCTTCTCTCCTGGCTACAAGGCTACAACAGCATTTAAAGAATGACTGTTAGATTCAAAAGTGAGAGCACAATGCACCCCTCGAGACTGGTAGTGGACAAGGGAGTCAACTCACTATCTAGGACAGGGATATTCTCTCCAGCAAAACAGAAATTTTCTTAGTAAGAAAGGGATAAGGAAGAAAGGCTATTGGTGATGTGAACTGTTATTCACTAAAATGATTGGGCACTAAATACATGCCAGACACTGTTCTAAGCTACTTGAGAAATATCAGGGACAAAGCAAAACTTATTCCTGTCCTCGAGGAGCATATTCCACCAGAAGCTGGGAAGTGGGCTGTATTAGTTGCTTTCTCATTGCTCTGAACACACCCTTGACCGGAACTAACTTAAGGAAGGAAAGGGGTTGACTTGGCTTACAGGTCCAGGGTTACATGTCCCATCATGGTGGGAAGGCGGGAACATGAAGTGGCTGGTCACATGGTAGCTTCGACGGGATGGAGACACACCCAGCATGGAAAGTGAGGTTGAGCTATAAAATCTCAAAGCTTGCTCCCAGTGACCTGCTTCCAGCCTCTTTTCTTCAGCCTCCCAAGTATCTGGGACTACAAGTGTGTGCTACTATACCTGGATTAACCTGTAGTTTTCAGACCAGATGCAGTCCAGTGCTGTCCGAGACTTTGGGGCCAAGAGAAACATGATCTGAGATTTTTAAAAGACGACCATCCTGACTTCTGAGTTATAAGCAGATGGTTGACCTCCTTAGCAAGGAAAGAAGCAGGAGACCTGTTAGGAAGCAAATGCTGGGACAAAGGGCACTAGAGGATCACAATGGCGAGGGGAGAGCTGTGAAGACACGGGGTGTGTGGTGTTAAGGCCGCCAGTGTGATTAGCTAAGGGAGAGGTGTGAGCTGGGAACGTTAATTGTCAACTTTTCCTTCCCGAGACAGAGAGGATGGGAAGACTGTGGGTGAGCAGCCTCAGGGGAGGTGGTGACTGGGTTCCTTTTACTGGCGCCAAGTTTGAGATGGCTTTGAGACACCAAGAAGAGCCACATCTCAGTGACTGGATGTGTAAGCGCCTTGTGCACTGGAAAAAGGGGCTGGAAGCTCACCAGCTGGCACCTGCTTTTGTTTTAAATAGGAGGGTATCCCCCCACCCCAATACAAGGACTCTAAATTAATGCTTTTGATGCTTTGTAAAAGCAAAGGTGCCTTTTGACATTCAAAGACGCTTTTATTTTCTTGAGAGCTTTAGTCAAGACAAGGTAGCTGCTTTACAACAAAGAGTGCTTCACAGCAGTCATGGTCCTCAGTCCATTAGCGCCTTGCTCTGTCTTCTGGCTTAGCCAGGGGAAGCAGGCTGCCAGATGAGGGTCGGAGCTCTGGCATGAGACAGTCTGGGGCTGGGGTTGGCATCCAGGTTTCTCCCTGCGTTAACTATGGGCCTTTGGCAACTTGTTTAACCTCCATGAACCCCAAAGTCAGGAGAAACTATGGGATCTACTGTTAACATTTCTCACATAGCATTTTTCCTCAGGAGCTTTGAGTTTCTCCCTTCCTTGAGGAGCCATTGGTAGTTGTGGTTGCTGGGGGAGGGTGAGTCATTCTCTAACTAGTGTGTGTGTGTGTGTGTGGGGGGGGAAGGTTCAGCAGGAGGGGAAGGGAGATAAGAGAAGGTAATGGGAGATCTAGATGATCAAATTATAATATGTGTATGTATGAAATTGTCAAAGAGCAAGCTAAAAGAAAAAGGAGTGCCTGACAATTTTTTTTTTTTTTTCATTTCTTTAGCAGCAACCTGAGCCTCTGATTATGCATGTGTCAGTCTGCTAGGTAATGACATTCTGGTAGGAATACTCACTGCGCTTGCCTTTCTGAAAATTACAGTAGAGGGAGCAAGTGATTTAACAAAGAACATGGAACGTCTGGTAAACTTATGAAAATCCACTTAGTCTTACTAATCAAGAGGAATGCTAATTAAGCTCATATTGAAATGTCATTTCAGGGCTGGAGAGATGGCTTAGTGGTTAAGCACTTGTCTGTGAAGCCTAAGGACCCTGGTTCGAGGCTTGACTCCCCAAGGACTCACGTTAGCCAGATGCACAAGGGGGTACATGCATCTGGAGTTTTTTTGCAGTGGCTGGAAGCCCTGGAGCGCCCATTCTCTCTGTCTGTCTCTATCTCTCTGTCTGTCACTCTCAAATAAATAAATAAAAATAATTTTAAAAAATACCAAAAAAAAAAAAAAGAAATGTCATTTCATACCCATTAGACTGGGGTGGGGAGGCTTCTTGAAGGGAAAGATGGAAGCAAAAGCTCTTTTTCAATTATGGTGGGAATTTGAATTGGGGATCCACTTGACAATATGCCATAAAATGGATCACATGAGTTCCTTACGGCCCAGAATACAAGCACCAGAAAAACTCCTGCACACACGCACTCAGGGTAACATGGATGGGCTGTTCACTGCAGCACTTGTAGCAATGGAACCCTGGGAGGGGCTGGGGGTAGCTTAGTTGGTAGAGCGCTCATCTAGCACGCATGAAGCCTTGGGTTTGGTCCTCAGCACTCTATAAACAAGGTGTGGTAGCACAGGACTATACTCTCAGGAGGCAGGAAGTTCAAGGTCATCCTTGGCTACATAGTGGGTGTGAGGATAAATTGGATCACATGAGACCTTGTCTCAAAAGAAAGACAAAGAAGGAGGACTATCAGGACTAGAGAGATGGCTCAGTTGGTAAAGTACCTGTCACACAAGCACGATGACCTGAGTTCAGATCCCCAGGACCCATGAAAAAAGATGGGTGCTGTAGCATGTGCCTGCAATCCCACTGCTGGGGAGACAAAGACAGGAGGATGCCTAGGGGCCACCAGCCAGCTACAGTAGCCTCAATTGATGAGGCCAATGAGATACCCTGTCTGAAACAATAAGAAGCGCAATTGAGGAGGACACTTGATATTAACCCCTAGACTCTATAGGTGTGCAAACACACATGTAAATACAAGCAAACACATGAGACCCTCTCTCAATGAAGACCAATGTATATTTTGTCTAATGTAATCATGTCACAACATCTGCTGTGTGCTGCTGTAGTAGAATATGAAAGTGCCAAAAAATGAAATGAATGCAGCAAGCAGGGACAGTCCAGCTGCATCTGTGACGGTGTGCTTCCTAGAAAATCAAAGCAAGCATGCCTCATATGAGCGGACTGTAGTCATGCTTTGCTTACTACCTTATCCACTTACCATAAGGTCTTCTAGGTTCCTTCAAGATGTAGCATGTGTCAGGTCTTCCTTTTAAAGGCAAATTTTATATATACATATGTATATATATGGAAGAGAGAGAGAGAGAGAGAGTTTCACTCCAGTGCAGGCTGACCTGAAATTCACTACATAGTCTCAGGCTGGTTTTGAACTCATGGTGATCCTCCTAACTCTGCCTCCCCAGTGCTGGGATTAAAGATGTACATCATCATGCCTAGCAAAAATCCAGATAATATTTTATTGTGTGTATTATTATGATGATGATTATTGTTTTTGTGAGGTAGGGTCTCGCTCTAGTCCAGGCTGACCTGGAATATAACTATGTAGTCTCAGGGTAGCCTCGAACTCATGATGACCCTCCTACCTCTGCCTCTCGAGTGCTGAGATTAAAGACATGCACCACCACACCCAGCTTGGGTGTGTATTATGTATACAAATACACACGTATACATATAGACGATATTATGTTATATAGCACATTTTGTTTATTCATTGGCTAATGGACACCTTGGATTGCTTACATATTTTGGCTATTGTGAGGCCACAATGTTTTAATTTGAAATGAAGCATATAACAGGAAAGTAATAAACAAAAATCAAATATAAAACAAATTGTTACTCAGTGAGAATAGGGAAAGCTTTGCCACGTGAAGTCAGTGCTCATTGATCTAGGTACACTCACGGGAAAGTGTGCACATGTCAATGTCACATGCCCTTGGTCACTTACAGGGAACAGTAGCATAAACCGTTCCCAACAGCTACAGACTGGGCTGGCTGTGGGTGGCATCTGCTCTCTGCCCCTCTTTCCGCTGCTGCTGCCACCACTCAGCTATGCGCTGGCTCAATTCTAACAGCTTCCTTATGGTTGAAGCTGGCAGAAGCCAAGAAAGAAAATGGTCTCAGGCAAATGGCAAGGAGGAGATGCTGGTGCCGAGAAGGATTTGGAGGCCTCCATGCTAACAAGCTGCTGGAGGCTGAGGCAGTCCCACACCCACTCAAGTCCCGCCCCGAGCCCCTGTGCCCCTTGGGCACCATCTGCCACTACTGCCTGTCTGAGCGCTTCCAGATAGCCTCTGCCAGGGCTGCGCAGGCGGTGTCAGAGGACCTGGCTGCTGCTCCTACCAGCGTCACTCAGCTTCATGCCGTATTGATGATGAAGATGAAGGTGAGCTGCCTGTCTGCTTTAATGGTGACTGCAACACTGGGGATCTAAACTCTGGGGTAGATCTTGGGAAGCCAAGTTTGAAAATGGCTGTCTAAGATTGTAGATTAGAAGCCTGCTCCTAAAATGTACTGGCATATGGGGATGAAAGAGGAGGAGGATTCTCATCCAGATAAGGTCAAGCTCTTCCATGCAAGATCAGCCAGCTATTGTGTTTAGTGTTTGTGTGTGTGTGTGTGTGTGTGTGTGTGTGTGTGTGTGTAGACTGAAGTACTTCATTGCTGTTTCCCCTCTGCATTGCCAGAGTGGTTTCTCAGAAACATCTTCTGGACCAACTTGAGCATCTCTGGCTTGTCTGACCTCATTACGGATTAAATGATGCTCTTCTGATGCTCTTCAAGCCATCCTATCATCCCCCTATTCAAATGATCAGGTGTGGGCTTCTGTTCTTCCCAAAGAAGAAAAGAGAAAGATCTGGAGAACAGAGGTGAAGGAGAAGCCAGGGGCTAGCAGTAACAGAGGATGGTGGAATGGAATGACAAAGGTGGAGGAGAAGAGGCTGTGCTGGGAGATTGATGTGGCCTTTGTTTAGGAGGCAGGCATGGGAACCTGGTTTTAATTCTATATCCTTCTGAAAAGGGTCCTGGGATGGGGGAGATGACTCAGCAGTTAAGGTGCTTGCCTGTGAAGACTAAGGACCCAAGTTCAATTCCTCAGTACCCATGTAAGCCAGATGCACAATGTGGCGCATGTATCTGGAACTTGTTTATAGTGGCTGGAGGCCCTGGTGCACCCATTCTCTCTCTCTCTCTACATACATACATACATACATACATACATACATACATACATACATATATACACATATATATATATGCCTCTCTCTCTCTCAAATAAATCAATAAATAATATTTTTGAAAGATATCTTCCTCCGAAAGCCCATTGAAAGGTGAGATATGAAAACCTGACCCCTTTATAAAATGACTAACTCTAAAATATCATTGAAAATTTCAAGAAGTTCTTAGGCAGAATATTAGTTTTATTCCTTGTTTCCCTGAGGAAATTCAGCATGGACCTATCTCCCCCTTGTGGAGTTTATTTCCCCTCTTGGCTGCACAATATTTAATAAAGAAGGAAATTCATGAGGACTGCGGGCTGTTTTGCTATTCCATTGTTTTTCTTGGAACAAGAAAAGAAAGCATTGTGATACTGACCCAAGAAAATGCTTTACTTTTTCTGAATTGAACAAGTATTTTGACATAAACTTTTAATCCTTATAACTTCAAAATTCTGTCAAATGTAATGCTTAGAGGTTTAGGCCTGAGTTAAAAATTATTTAAGTTCAAAGTTGGGCATAATTTCTTCTCTATTTTATGGGAAACTAAATTTGTATCTTTTTGGCCACATTCCAAAACTCTCTGTAGACTTGTTAGCAGTGAGGGTACATGCCATAGTAGTCAGTAATCTTCTCTGATCTGTCACCTTTTGCCAAAAATTAGCTTGAGCATTTCAACCTAATTTATTTTACTGACTGTTGGCTGTAAAATTATTAGTCAAAGTTTACTAGGATATTGAGGCTTAAAGAGCTTTATTAACTTGTTTAAGGTCACCTGCTCTCAGGAGGGGAGAGGGTTACCTCACGTTGTCATGACTCCATTACCACTACAGCCACAACAACCTCAGTGATTGCCAATTGCTAGTGAGACATAATACCAACCAGCATGAATGTGACCTAACAAAGCCTGGAGCTGAGCTGGGACCCTGGGGCTAGACAGCATGAAAGGACAGAGAAGGACTTAGTCTTCTGAAATAAGCTATTCCTTTAAATACCCATGATGGCTTTACCCAGTCTCCTATAAAATGCTGTTCTGCAATCTTTGAACAGAATGTGGGCCCACATACAAGGGACAGAATAAATAGACACTGTGAGTCACTTCCATCAGGGTGGGGGCTCTTGATTTCCTTGGAGATTCCTTTCTTTATGAATTTGCCTGTTAGTGAAGAGGGGCCATTCCTGAGGTGTCACCATCTGTCATCCCTATAGCACTTTTCTCTTGCCGAGCCCCTCTGGGGTCATGGGAGGGGAAAGCACAAGAGCCAGTATTGATTTTTTTTTCCCAGCAGAAATAGCTGCTGTTAATTTTCAGGAAGACAATATAGGCTCAGAGTTATTCTAGAGTATCTGGTAAGTGAGGCAGGGCATCTTCAAGCACATACATAGAATGACAGCCTATGAGAAAGCTGCTCACACTGACTGTAAATAGTGTGCTCAAAGGGGCTCAGCTTGGGCAGTAGGGTTGAGCACAGCATATCAGGATGCCTTCTGGCAAAAGAAGCTTCAAATTTCAAACTCATAGTCACAAGATGGCTACCTCATCAACAGGTGTGAGGAGCAAACATAAAAACATCCAGCAGAAGCCTGGCATGGTGGCACACACCTTTAATCCCAGTACTCAGGAGGCAGAGGTAAGAGGATCACTGTGAGTTTCAGGCCACTCTGAATTCCAGATCAGCCTGGGATACATAGAGTGAGACCCAGAGAGCAAAACAGAATTGTCAAGCCAGATCCTCCAGCCGCTGCAAATGAACTCCAGACATGTGTGCCATCTTGTGCACATGTGCAACCTTGCACACTTGTGTCACTTTGTGTACCTGGCTTATGTGGGACTTGGAGAGTCAAACATGGGTCCTTAGAGTTCACAGGCAAGCACCTTAACCACTAACGCATCTCTCCAGCCCCAGACCTCTTAATGTTACACTTGGTATTGCAGTCAAGTCCACATTGCTGGCAAAAAACACCCCACCAAGTGCAGCTTGTGGGGAAAAAAGGTTTATTTTAGCTTATAGGCTTGAAGGGAAGCTCCATAATGGCAGGGGAAAATGATGACATGAGCAGAGAGTGGACATTGCCTGCTCTCCAACATAATGTGAACAACAGCAACAGGAGAGTGTGCCTAACACTGGCAATAGGAAGCTGGCTATAATACCCATAAGCCTGCCCCCAACATTTCACTGTCTTCAGGAGGTGTTAATTCCAAGTTGCCATTAGCTGGGAAACCTAGCATATGGAATACCTAAGTTTACAGGGGACACCCGAATCAAACCACTACATTCTGCCCCTGGCCCCCATAAACTGATATCCATCTGATACCCATCCAGTGTAAAATGCAATGCACCCTCCAATTGGACTGGAGGCCTGCTCCATGGGGGGAACACATCCCTGATACTGAAAACTTAAAACAGGGGTAGTCATGAGCCTTAGGGGTGTAACATCTGCTGATGTCTGGAAAAATGTACATATTATGCTTATCAAACTGCCCAGTAAGCACTTCTCTTAATAGTTATACCCTTATATTAATGCTACTCTCACTTTGGGTAGAGAATCTTCTCTTTTCAGATGGCAGTGACTCTGGGATGACTCAGAAGGTATCATAGTGCTGGAAAGAAGTGACTGGAGTACTGAGTAACATCTCAATCACATCCTCCAAGGCTCAGGGTCTAATGCTGAAGAGGTGGTGGAAAGAATGAAAGAGCCAAAGGAAGGGTAGGACTCCTTACAACGTGCTCCTCCAGACACAAAATGGCTTGGATATCCATGACTTCATAGTGCCTGACACTACCTACACAAGACCATCATAAGAGGAGGAAAGGATCATGACATCAAAATAAAAGAGACTGATTGAGATGGGGAGGGGATATGATGGAGAATGGAATTCCAAAGGGGTAAGTGGGGGGTAGGAGGGAGTGTATTACCATGGGATACTTTTTATAATCATGGAAAATGTTAATAAAAATTGAGAAAAAAAAATGCAATGCATTCAGTCCAACCTTAAAAGTCCCCATAGAGGTTTTGTTTTGAGATAGGGTCTCACTCTAACCCAGGCTGACATAGAATTCACTCAGTAGTCTCAGGGGAACCTTGAACTCACAGAAATCCTCCTACCTCTGCCTCCCTAGTGCTGGGATTAAAGGTGTGTACCACCACACCTGGCTACCCCATAGTTTTTATCAATCCTAATAATATTCAAACATTCCCATAATCCAAGGTCTTTTAACTGAGCTATAATATCAAAAAATCCTCCAAATCCATAATGGTATAAGATAAACACACTGCAAAAGATGGTACTGGGCATAGCAAAGAAATATTCAATTAATGCAAGATTTAAGGAGGGCAAACATCAAATTCTGGAGCTCCAAGTCCAACAACTCTAGTCGGTGACAAATCTCCAAATCAGATAATTCTCACTAATAAGTCTCTGGAATTCCAATTCTGCCCCTCCAGCTAGGCTACTCACAATCCTGGAAAACTTCCTCCAGGGCCAGCAGCTCTTCTTAGCAGCCATCTTGTGGTCCCAGCATCTCCTCTGCGTCTCCACTGCAACCCATGGTCCATCGTCAAGGCGCCATCAGGTCTCCATGCAGGCAATCCAGCAAACTTGCTTCTCATTGCCCATGGCTGTTTCCAAAACACAGGCCATGTTGCAAATTCAATGACCTTCTCTTTCTGTTGGGCTCTGAAAGGCCCAGGCGTGAGGCCTACTGGAACTTCCTGAGTCTAGCTAAAGTCTGGTGACCTGTCTCTCTCTGGCCAGCTAGGACTCAGCAAGACGCCTAATGGCTTCTGGCCTGCCACCTCCACATGGCAATTGTAATTACCATTTCAATAGTTACAGTTTACTATTGGCCCTTACCTCTTCCCCCATCCTAAAATCCCTGCCTTCGTCCCCAACATGATAGAGGCAACTGCTCAGAGTAATAAAGCGAGTTGTTTCTGCGAGTTCCTGCATGGAAAAGACTCCCGACTCAGTGTGGTTTTTCTCCGGTGGCCAGGAGAGGTTTCTGGGTCGTCCTCCTCAACCCCTAGGGAGGAACCAGCAGGCCTGGTCCTTCCCTCGGCACTACCTGACCGGGAATGAGCCCCGCATCTTTCCTGTATTTCTCATACTACACAATCCCACGTAGGGTGCCAATTTGTTAATCTACGGGGGAATAAATCAGAATTTGAGGTACAGAGAGCTCCTTCAGCATTCGGGCCCCTTCAAAAGACTCTGCATTCTTTCTGTTGTCCCAGTACAGGTCAGCTGGCCCAGTCTCAATGGTTGCAATCTCTCATACAATTGCACCTGATCAGGCAGAATTTTTAGCCCAAAGATTTCTTTCTGTGCCACATCTCTCTGGACATACCAGTTCATCTCTACTCAATGCAACCCTGCACAAGTTCTCAGGACGTGGGTATAAGAGGAAGCCTCTCATACAACTAGCCTAATTCAAGCAAGTTCAAGCAAAGCTTTTTCTCACACTCACAAGTCAAACCTCATAGTCCATAGTTCTTAACTACATTCAGGTCTTTCAACTCTGTCCAGAATAGTCCATCAAGCTGTACTTATCACACTGCAAGATATATCTTAGGCCATGGTTTCAAATTTGTCCACATTCTTCCTGCAAAGCAGTTCTAAAAGGCCAAAGCCACAGTCAGGTTTTTAGCAGCAATGACACCACTTCTCAGTACCAACCTTACTGTTGCAGTCAGGTTTGCATTGCTGGAAGAAAACACCCAACCAAAGCAGCTTGTGGGGGAAAAAAAAAAGGTTTATTTTGGCTTATAGACTCAAAGGCAAGCTCCATAATGGCAGGGGAAAATGATGGCATGAGCAGAAGGTGGACATCACCTCCTTACCAACACCAGGTGGACAACAATAATGGCAGAGTATGCCAAACACTGGCAAGAGGAAGCTTATAACACCCATGAATTTTTCCCCAACAATACACTATCTCCAGGAGGCTTTAATTCTACATTGCCATCAGCTGGGGAACCTAGCATATGGAACACCTAAGCTTATGGGGGCACCTGAATCAAACCACCACACTTGGAATGAGACTTGAGAGCAATGGCCAGTCCTAACACCTATAAGAAGTTTGAGGGAAACATTTCTTATGGAGGAGGAGGAGGAGGAGGAGGAGGAGGAGGAGGAGGAGGAGGAGGAGGAGGAGGAGAAGGAGGCAGAAGCAGAGGAGAAGGAGAAATAGAAGGAACAGGATGAGGAGCAAAAAGTGGAGGTCAAGGAGGAGACAAAATATTGCACAAGTTCAGCTCTCCTGACATTGGAGAACTGTAAAGAATAGCCTGGGCTAATTGCTATCATTTCACATTCAGCCTAACAATGACCATTCCCCAAGCACCTTTGCCAAAGAAGGCCGCATAGCTTTTATTTCAAAGTATGTGTTTTAACTAATATATTTCCAGGCTATAAAAATGTTTATATAATAAGAATCTTTAATATTTACCAGAGGAGGTAAGGGATGGCAGAAAGAAATTATAGTTGTCCTCTATAGGAAAAGTGCTTAATAAGTCCACCATACACAGAAAGTGAGGCTCCTGAGCACACTTGGAAGGAAGCAGCAGAGAGCTGGTGAACTCGCCCTTGCCCTTCATGTGAATGAGCAGGACCGACCTCTGCGAAGAGAAGAGGGGAGGATGGAGAGGAAGTGAGAAGTGGGGGGAGCTGCCAGGCAGGAAGTAGTCCTGAAGTAAATATGAGAAACTCCTGCCACAGGAGAGTCTCAGGACTTTTAAAAACTACTTCATGTCAGCTCGTAGTGTTGAATTACAGCCGTTGGATATGTGGTCACCCGAAATCTGTGTTGTGTTGCCTCAAACCCTAATGCCTTGTGCGAGTGTTTGAAGGAAATAAAAATGACTGAATTCCACATCTGGCTCAGTGTGGGGCAGGAGAAGAGCCTTGTCAAGGGTTGTGATGTTTGTGTCAGATCAAAGAAACCCGGCACTACAAGCGACCCTGGCAGAGTTCACCCTGGAATGAAAGAGTTTATGTAAATGAGGCCGGCAGGAGGGCGCAGCTCTCAGGACTCACTGACACAGGGAGGCGCACGGCGGTCATGCCATGCAGCTTCGGGTACGTTCACTCGTCCCTCAAGCACGCCCGTGGTTTTGAAGACATGTCCTGTCTAACAAGCAGAATTCTTTAAAACTTTATTATGAGTGAATATCCTATTCTAATTAGAAATACCCAATACAAATTTGGTGCCTACCTTACTGGATCATAGTGGAAGATGCTTGTGTAATTGCCATAAGTTCATTTGAATAGGTTTGGACATGTATTCACTTTTTGTTGTATATCTATAAATAGCTAAACAGCAGAATAGCCAGTTCTTTAGCCTTTTAAATTTTAAATATTAAATTGTTTGAAAGTGGGCTAAAACCCAAAACTGTAAATGCTGAGCTGAGTTTAATTGGTGAAAACTATTAAAAACAGATTTGTACAATTTTCCTTCTTCAGAATCTGCTCCTCGTAGGCTAAGGTGGCACACACCTGCAACCTAGCACCTGGGATGCTGAGGCAGGTGCATCCTAACTTGGCTAAGGCCAACAGCCTGGGTTACAAAGCAAGAGCTTACTAAAACAAAAGCAAAGCCAAACTTTATTTATTTTGAGGTATGGTCTTGCTGACCAGGCTGACCAGGCCCAGACTGACTACAATTCATTATGCACTCTCAGACTGACCTCAAACTCACAGCAATCCTCTTACCTCAGCCTCCCAAGGGCTGGGATTAAAGGTGCGCGCCACCACTCCCGCCTACATTTCTTATTGTGTGACAGTTGTTGGAAGTAAACACTGGACAAGACACAGGTCCATAGTCTGTCCTGTCCTGTGAATGTAGCTTTCGTCGTCCTCCTCCTCTTCTTCTTCCTCCTTTTCTTCTCCTTCTCATTCATTATTATTATTATTTTTTATTTTTAAGTTGGGGAAAAGTAGATTTTCCTGGTGAGTGCAAACTCTAATTTTTTGTTTTACTTTTCTTTTTGGTTTTGATGCTAACTATTGATCTTAGTACCAGCTGTTGACACAAACAAAAGTGTGGGCCTGGGATAACTTCTTAAGGGCAAAAAGCGTAGGCCCAGGATAACTTTTTTTGTTTTGTTTTGATTTTGGAGCTAGAGTCTTGCTCTAGCCTAGGCTGACCTGGAATTTACTGTGTAGTCTCAAGGTGGCCTTGAATTCACCAGGATCCTCCTACCTCAGCCTCCCAAGAGCTGGGATAAAAGGCGTGTACCACCACTCCTGGCTCTGAATCACTTTTATGCTTAAGAAAGTCATATAGGGGCTGGAGAGATGGCTTAGCAGTTAAGAGCTTGCTTATGAAGCCTAAGGACCCCGGTTCAAGGCTTGATTCCCCAGGACCCACGTTAGCCAGATGCACAAGGGGGCGCATGCACCTGGAGTTCGTTTGCAGTGGCTGGAGGCCCTGGCATGCCCATTCTCCCTCTCTGTCTTTCTATCTGCCTCTTTCTCTGTCTGTCACTCTCAAGTAACTACATAAAAAATAAACAACAACAACAAAAAGAAAGTCATATAAATAACAAACAAAAAAAATCCAAATAACCTCAAGCCAAACCTAAGGGACTGGTTAAACAGGAGATGGTACAGCCTTGTAATTGGAACACTAGGTGGCCATGTAGTAAAACTTCATGTAAGGCTCAAATACTGAATATCAAGAAAAATGTGTTAAGAGAATGGTATTGTGTGGAAATCAGGTTATAAACCAGCATCATGAGGTATAATTATATACAGTCAACAAATGTATATCACATAGACTAAAAAGATGTCATTCTAAGTGCACTGCTGTTTATCTCTGAGTAGTAGAAATATGTTTTTCTTTCCACTTTCTAAATACTCTATAACTTCAGTTAAGAGAAAAAATTTAAATTTAGTTTAGGAGTCCTTGTTAAAGATTTTCCTACTGTGCCATTAGTAAATCAGTGTTGGTGACCCTTGGCCTTTTCATCCCACTAGGAAGGCTAAGGTTGTTAATATTTCGGATGTGTGAGACAATATCACTCAGCATTTGCTGGAAGCTCTCTCCCTCACCCCATCGGCTGTGGCATCCGGCTAATGATGTGACTTGATGGGTTGTCACCATACCCTGGGGAAGAAGCACAGCTGGGTTCTTCTTTCTCAGAGACAGGAGAGACTTTCCTAATGACCATGAACAGATACAGAGTCATTTAAAAGAAGTGTGAGATTATCAAAATCCTGCCTTAGCGCTAGATAAAAATGGGTGCATGTGTGGGTGCGCATAGCATAGATGTACATGGTGCCTTTCAATAGTGAAACGTTGTAATTAGAGCCAAGTATGGCTCTGGGCTAGAGTGAGCTATTACTGCCCCCTTTTCTGAGCTCGCAGATGGACAGAATTATGTCGCCTCAATAATGAGACTCTTAAGTGCCAGCTGTCATCTAGCATTGCAGCTCTCTGTGCTAACAAAGCCCTCATTAAATGGTTTCCTTCGAATAATTCGCCTCCTTCCCTTGCTTTGCTAGCAACTGTCAACTTGGGGTCCTTCCACTCCTCCCTGGACACCTTTAATCACCACAAGAGAAGCCTGTGCCTTGTTTGATGGGGTGGTAATTTTTTTAATCCTACATGTCTTCATATTATTATTTTGATGCCTTATTTCAAAAGTTTCTAAATGAGGTTGGAAGCCAACATCCTGTGCTATCATTCATTCAGTGGTAAAATAATAATTGCTAATTTTCTTCTTCAGAGAACCAGAGCTTTATCAGGAATAACATTATGCAAATGACTATGCAAATGTCAACCAGTGGAATCTCTGGGAAAAAAAGTTCAGAGAAAACCTTCAGAACATATCCAAAGTTGGCTGAAAAAAATACATAGCTGAGCATTTTAAACTATAAGGTCACCATGGTAACAAAGGAAATTTATCACTAATAAGAATTTTTGCAAGAAAGCCCTATACTCTTAACAAAATAAAAGAGGAAGGGCATGCATTAGAATTTATACTGGTGTAATTTATTTATGATACTATGGGATGTCCTGGATGTTTGTCGGGTGCCTGTGGGCCAAGTCTCTTCTGGCTTTATATGGTGTCAAACAGCTCAAAGTACTTAATGTTCAATCTTCTTATCCTTAAATTAATTCTCTATTTTCTTCTCCTTTTATATATTTTTCTGACCCTTAGGATTTTTAGGTTTTGCATGTTGACTATCACTGGAAGAAAGTGTATTGAAGTATGTCAAAATGGCAAATTCTTTCAAAACTTAAGTTTTCTGCATTGGAAAAGAATAGTGTCTTGGGCTGGAGAGATGGCTTAGTGGCTAAGTCACTTGCCTGCAAAGCCAAAGGACCTAGGTTCAATTCCCCAGGACTTGCGTAAACCAGATGCACAAAATGATGCATGCAGCTGGAGTTCATTTGTAGCGGTTGAAGGCCCTGGTGTGTCTTCTCTCTCCCTCCCTCTCTCTCTCTCTCTCTCTCTCTCTCAAATAAATAAAATAAAAACTTTTAAAATACTTTAAAAAAATTGTTGTCATTGTTGTCTCTAAAACTTCAGGATGAGCCCTTGGAAGTGCCTGGAAAAGAAGTCTGCTATTAATCACCCAAGTCCATTCCTCAGTGAGCACCGACACTGGAATTCACATACCTGATGTGTGACTATATTTAATGAGCCAAAATAGAGGAAATTGTGACTTGTTAAATTTTGGAGTGGTAAACCTTAGGAGTTAAGTTTTCTGTGAATTGTGTTTAAATTTATAAGAATATTTATAAGGCCTTTGCTTTAAAATCTTCATGAGTAACATCTATTCCCAAATCATACACCAGTAATAGCAGCAGAAAAAACAAAGGGCTTACAATCCTAAAATATCTCACTTATCCTCACCTGAAATTTGCACAGAAAAATGTCTCTCTCTGATGCAAATCTGTTGCCCAGGAGTACTGACCTGCTAGACTGTGCCAAGGAAGCTGGCTGCCTGCATCCCAATTATTGAAAACGTCCCAGCCCACTCTATCCCTTCTATACTATGACTTCTGGGGCTGGAAATTTGAATTTTAGCAAGTCAAGCATTCTAAAGTGGTATATGATATCATGAAGAACTAGAAAGTGCTTTCCACACAAGCATGAGGAACTAAGTTTGGATCTCGGGACCCACATGAATGCTGGAAATGAGGCCATGTGCCTGTAACCCAGAGCTGGGGAACTAGAAGCAGGAGACCTGAGGCTTGCTGGCTGGTTAGACTAGCAAATGGGTGAGCTATGAATGAATGCAGCGAAAGACTCTGTCTCAAAAAGTATGTGTAGATCTCTGGTCTACACTCATGCGCGCGCGCGTGCACACACACATAC
The DNA here is from genome assembly GCF_020740685.1 of Jaculus jaculus. Taxonomy (NCBI): domain Eukaryota; kingdom Metazoa; phylum Chordata; class Mammalia; order Rodentia; family Dipodidae; genus Jaculus; species Jaculus jaculus. The sequence continues at coordinate 48,384,827 of NC_059105.1, read as the reverse complement.
ACACACACACACACACACACACAAAGAAAAATTAGGACACAATACTTATATATAGGAAAGAATAGGAAAGGGGAGTTTTAGGATGGGTTAGGAGAGTGTGATAGAGAGAGAATGGAGAAAAGATGATGTCTCTTGAAGAAACCTTCAGAGACTTAGCACTTCTGTTCAAGGCTCTACAGCTACTGTTGCCCTGGACCGACAGAGCTCTGGATCCAGGTGCCAAGGCTCTGTGGTCCTATAGACCTGAGAAGGACCTCAGCTCGTAGGTCTGCTAGTTAATCTCTCAGTTTCCTCTCCTGTGAACTGCTGTGAGAGCAGACTTGTTATGAGCTCTGAAAATATAAGCCTGGCATGGTGGCACACATGCCTTTATTCCCAGCAGTTGGAAGCCTGAGGTAGGAGGATCACTGAGTTCAAGGACAGCCCGAGGCTACAGCATGAAGGAGCTTCTGATCAACCTGGGCTACAATGAAATCCTTCCTTGAGAACAAAACAAAGCAAAAGATGGAGCTGCACAGGGGAGTTGATGGTCAGGGTGTGGGCATTGGCATCCTAGCTCCAGCAGTCAATGCCCTATGACCTTGGCAGGTTATTTAACTTGTCTCCACCTCAATTGTGCTAAATACTTAGTACCGACCCCTTAGGTGGTTGGGGAAGAGGGCCGTGATTAAGTGAAAAATCTCATGAATGAATCTATACCTACCTAGCAGATAATTAGTAGCTCAATCCATGTTACTTCTCATCATTATTTTATATATAAAGCATCTGGGGCCTGGCAAAAATTTAATGATAGTATTATTAGCAGTAACAGTCACTGATGTCTTTAAGTCAGACCAAACTCTATTGCCAAAACCCACATACACCATCCTGGCTAGGCCGCCCCAGGCCTTTCTCCTAGTTTGTCCTAATGGTACTATGAAGGTTATTTGAGGCAACATCTGCTTAGATTTGTTGTGCAGTGGTTCACACACATATAATTGAGCTGAGAAGTCTCTGAATGTTTTATGAAGGTGCGTGGGTAAAGGGTCCCTGGTCTGGGGTAAGCTTCTTGAGAAGAACGCCACAGCTGTATCAACAGAGCAGCTGGAGTAGCCCTCAAGGTAATGGACACCCGTGAAACAGTCAAAGGAAGGAGCCTGGTGCGTCCCCTCCCTCCACTTGGGGATCTGGCCTTGTTGAACCAGCCAGTAATTACCACAGCAATGGCACCCTCCTTTTCAAGGCTCAGAACAATTATTATCTTTGTTTCTCCCCCTGAGGATACTGGTTTTTTTTTTTTTTTTTTTTTTTTTGGTAATCTCTTGTTTTTAATCAAAATTCACAAATTTGCATCTGGAGTTCAGATCATTCTTTACCCAGAAATAAAGAATGAAGGATAGCTGTTTGACCTCAGCTCTCAGTTGGACATTAATGTGAGTTACAGATCAGTGGAATCTGGAATGGGAACATTGAGGTACTCCCTGATAAGTAAGAGGGGGGGATGAGGAGCAAGGGAGTAGGGGAGGAGAAGAAAACTGATTACTACAAGGATTTCGTACTGTACTTTCACTTTGGACAAATAGGATACTAGCAGTCCTTTATAGGGAGTGCTGAAAGGCCCACAGATGAGAGACATCTCTGCTGTAAACATTGCTGGCTTAGCTGCCATTACCTTGCTTTTGCATAACTAAAATGACTGAATAAAGTCATGTCAACTTGTGTTTATTATATGTAAGACTTTCAAAGATGTTGTGTGAGGGCTGAAGAGATGGCTCAGTGGATAAAGCTCTTGCTGCTCAAGTCTGAGTACCTGAGTTCAGATCTCTAGAACCCCATGTAAAACGCCAGAAGCCGGAAGCCGCGCCTGGTGGCACATGCCTTTAATCCCAGCACTTGGGAGGCAGAGGAAGCAGGATCACCGTGAGTTAGAGGCCATCCTGAGACTACATAGTGAATTCCAGGTTAGCCTGAGCTAGAGTGAGACCCTACCTCAAAAAACAAAACAAACACACAACAACAAAAATGTCAGAAGCTGTGGTGTGCTTCTGTAAACTCAACATATTGACAGCAAAAGGCGAGGTGGAAGCAGGAGAATTTCCTGGGAAGCTTAACGACCAGCTAGCCTGCAAAGCTCAACAACAGTGAGGATGAGAGACCTTAAGACTGACACCTGAAAGATGTCTGCTGACCTGCACACACGCACTGAGGTATGTGTGTACCTATGTGCGTACACTCACACACATAAACACACACGTACACACAGAATGTCATGGATAATAATATTGGTTAGAGACTGAAGAAAACAGGGTACACTCATGATTCAAACTAATTCTTACAGTGGGTACAGTGTCTAGCTGGGCATAATGGTGTGGTGGTTTGCACCTATGATCCTAGCACCCTGGAATTCAGGGCCAGCTAGTCCACATAGTGAGTTCCAGGCCAGTCAGAAACACATAGCCAAATTCTGTCTCAAAAAACAAAAAGGAAAGAAAGAAAGGAAGAGAAAAGAAAGAAAGAAAGAAAGAAAGAAAGAAAGAAAGAAAGAAAGAAAGAAAGAAAGGAAGGAAGGAAGGAAGGAAGGAAGGAAGGAAGGAAGAAAAAAGAAAGAAAGAAAGAGCAGAATGCCTACAGACTGATGGACAAGAAGAAAGTCTCAGTGTTCCCACGGCCTAGCCATTGGCATAATGGGGTCGAGATTTAGCCAATCTACCTTCCCCCGTTCTGTTTTTACTAAAACAAACAGCTTGCTTATTCTCATGCCATATATGATAATAATAAGTAAATGTGAAAATGCATAGCATAAGCCATAAAGAAATATAGTAATTAATAAATTATGAACTGAAAGAGGAAACAGGAAGGCTCACACTGTCTATATAGATATGCTAAACGGTTACTTTTCATATAAGGGTGAAGTTAAAGTCACTTCTAAAGTTTCAGACAAACTTATACTTTAGTTTAATATATATATACATGTGGTGGTTTGAATAGAATAGATGGCCCCCAATATATTTCAGTTGTTTATTTGTTGTAGTTTACATCTGCAGACACCTGGCTGGAGGCAATGTTCTTGGGTGTGGTGGTGGGTTTCAGATTTCAATCTAAAGATATGCAAAGTGAGCCTAGCAGAAGTTCCTGAAGTGTGCTGTGGCTTTTGGCTTTTTGGCTTGTGCTTTTCTCTCTGTCTGCTTGGGCCTGTGAAAGCAGGCCAGCTTCTTCTGCCATTGTGGAATTTCCCCTGGATCGGTAAGCGTCAATAAATCCCTTCCTCCATAACTGTGCCTGGTCTGGAAGTTCATCTCAGTGAACCTGAAGCTGTCTGCTACAATACATATATGTGTGTGTGTCTGTATATGCTGGGCATGGTGCCTTTAATCCCAGAACTTGGGAGGCAGATGGAGGAGGATCACCGTGAGCTCCAGGCCACCCTGAGACTACATAGTGAATTCCAGGTCACTCTGAGCTAGTGTGAAAGAGACTGTACCTCAAAAAAACAAATATATATGGATCCCTTACTGTGTGCTTAACACAAAGATACTCAATGGGGACAAAGCAATGAACCAGGATACAGAAAGCTACTGGATTCAAGGGCTTGCATTTTAGTGGGAAAGGTTACCAGCGACACAATGCTGCAAATGCAGGACCTATGGTGCAATGGTATCTGGCACCAAATAAACCTCACTGTGGGCTATGTACTAGTCGTTACAGAGAATGAGGTTTTTATAAAGAACAGAAGATTCGGCTGGAGAGATGGCTTAGCAGTTAAGCGCTTGCCTACGAAGCCTTAGGATCCTGGTTTGAGGCTCGATCCCCAGGACCCACATAAGCCAGATGTACAAGGTGGTGCATGTATCTGGAGTTCATTTGCAGTGGCTGGAAGCCCTGGTGCACCCATTCTCTCTCTCTTTCTGTCTCTCTCCGCCTCTTTCTCTCTCTGTCTGTCCTTCTCAAATAAATAAGTAAAAATAAACAAAAATGTAAAAACTTATCAGTCTGCTTATTTAAAAAACAACAACAACAGAGGATTAGAGAGATAGTCCTGAAATTTGAGCTTAATATTCCAACGAAGATATAGAGTACAATTTCTGTCACCCAAGCACTGTATGTTAACCAATTGTGAAATTTACTCTCAACCCAGGAGCAGTCATTATGGGAAGGTTGGCTTACCTGGACTGTAGGTCTATGTGTCAGACAGGTAAGATATCTGCTGGGATCACATTTTGGAATTTGGAGTTAAGAGAGATTAACAAACCATGAACATTTTGGCATAACCTGAGGAAATATACACTTGGAAATGTCATCTGACGGATTGGATCAGCAAAGTCTAGAAGAGGAAGAGGGCAAGACTAGACCAGACCAAATAGAAGGGGGACATCAGGGAAAAGACAGTAAGTTATCTAATCAGGGTGGGGAATAACCCATTGAAGCTGAATATAAAGTAAGTGTACATAGCCAAAAAGGCATACTTTACAGTTAAGGCACTTGCCTGAGAAGCTTAAGGACCCATGATCAACTCTCCAGATCCCACGTAAGCCAGACTCACAAAAGGTGAGAAAAGCACAAGCTTGCACATGCATACTAGGTGCTGCAAGCATCTGGAGTTTGATTGCAGTGGCTGACACCGCTGGTGCACCAATTTCTCTCTCCTCTCTCTCTCTCTCTCTCTCTCTCTCTCTCTCTCTCTCTCTCTCTCTCTTTCTCTCTCTCTGTGTGTGTGTGTTTCTCTCTCTCCCTCTCTCTCTAAAATAAAAATAAAAATAAAAAGTAGCCAACTGTATCTGAGGGTAGACCACAGTGGTAGAGTACTTGCCTCACACCCACAAGGCCCCAGGTTTGACCCCAGCACCCCCCGCCCCCCCCCCCCCCACACAAGCAAGCTTTAGAAACTCACTAATGGAAACAGTACTTACCTACTCACTTGAAAGCATTGGAGTAGCTTTGCTAGAATCTGAGGCTATAAACCAGTTGCCTTATTCAGTGCAATGAAAACTACTATATACCCAAATATTTTATGGTCTAGCTTGTTTATGATGGGTGACAGGATTTTAGTGACAGCTTAAACCAAAACCTAAAAATATGTAGAAGCCATTTGATCAGTTTGTGTGCGTGTACATCACTTAATTTCTGGGTGAGGAGGAGCTTATGCTAGAATGTCTGCTTGAAGATAGAAATCCTTGATGACACATCATTGGGGAAACTGAAGGAAGAGGATTGTAAGTTTGAGGCCAGAGTGAGTGATACAGGAAAGCAATTTCAAAAGGAAGGAAGGAAGGCAGGATGGAGAAAAGAAGGAAGGAATGAAGGAAGGGCAATAAGTTGGAATTTAAAGGCTAGTTCTATGCTGTTTTCTGAAGTGTAGCTTCATATTCCCAAGAGGACAGGATGAGAGATTGTGGTAATGAAGTATGTGGTGGGTGAGGTTTATCAAGCTGCCCTGTCATTCCTGCCACATGAAAGTGCTGCTCCTTGTGACCAATGTGGTGGCATACATTACAGTAAGAGCTTTGCTTGAACCTCGCAGAGAAAGAAGAGAAATGGGAAAATGAAATTTGACCTATTAGCTTTAATTTCTGACAATATTGAGTACGCAGTGTGGAAAAGAAACCTGAAATTTTGAGACGTGTGAACGGGAGCTGACGCTGTGCCGCGATCCGGGCTCCTTGGGTGCGTTTCATCCCTTATTCACAAGCACTGCTGCTGCTCCTTCCTTTTTATTCTACAAAGAATTAGGAACAAGAGAAAAGAGTTGACAAATACTTAGCATTTGGTCATAATCTCCTGTGGGGCCATGTGCTACATATAATATTAATAAAGGACAATCTTTATAATTGGTAGGAAAGTGGTCTAGAATGCCGCTATGAATTAGGGTGTGCATATAATTATGGATCCCTTCAACTGGCAATTCGTCAAGGTAAAGGGCCCATCTGTAGTCGAACACCATTAACTCTTAAAGGTCCTGTTGCTAAAGACATCACCAGTCTCAGGGTCATCAGCGCTCAAAGAGGCTGCTGTCTTAAATCCTTCATTTAAGGATGCTTACCGTGTACTCTTTCAGGACAGTGCTAATTTACACTGTTTTGCTAAATAGTCTTCTACTACCATTAGTTGATAAGATTCAAGGAGATCTATATCCAGCTACCAGCTCTCGTTTCTCTTTTACCTCTCTTTTCTGAGATTGATATTCTTACATCTGATTGCCAATTGAAGCTCTCTTCTTAGATATTCTGTGACTAACTTCCACGTATCATGGCTAAAACAACTCCTCACCTTGAGCAAACCTCCTTCTTACCCAGGCTTCTAGGTTCTCAGCCGAAACACCTAGAAGGCATTCTTGCCTCTGCCCGTTCACTCATCTCATGGTCGGTCCATCAGGAAGTCCATGCCAGGTGGAATCTCTGCTTCCCACCACATATACTGCCACAGTTCTCATGCCTCCGCCGTGCTGTGACTGCAATGGCCTCTTTAACACAGCGATAAAGGTAAGCTGGTTGAACCATCTCCCAGCTTTAAAACCTGCAGGGACTTCCCGCTGCAGTCACACTAAATACGGTGGCCCTTCTCTGGACTGCCAGGAAAGACCTTCTAGTTTGCGATAGCATTTATCACTTTCTTCTTTGTTCACCTGAAGGCACTGACGCCATTCTTCTTTTAGATTCTTAGAGAAAATCAGAGTCCTTGCAAGCCTCTTCCTAGAACTCCCTCCACCACACGGAGACTGTTGCACTTGCCAGGGTGTCTTCAGTACCAGGAAGGACATCGACAACTGGGTGCTAAAGAATGAGTGCAGTTGGCATTGTAGAAATCAAGTATGGTAGTCAGGGTGTTGTGAAGGCCAGAGCAAATTCAGATCATCCAGAAAACTCAGCAGAATGGAGGAAGAAACGTGGAAGGCAAAAACAGATCTATTAACCTAAAATAAGGTTTAGCCGGGGGTGGTGGCGCATGCCTTAATCTCAGCACTTGGGTAGCAGAGGTAGGAGGATTGCCATAAGTTTGAGGCTACCCTGAGACTACATAGTGAAGTCCAGGTGAGCCTGGGCCAGAGTGAGACGCTACCTCAAAAACAAATAAACAAACAAACAAAGGGTTTAGAAATAAGATATTCTTGATGGAGAGTGGAGTTTCATAGGGGAAAGTGGTAAGGGGGAGAAATTACCGTGTTTACAATTATGGAAGATGTCAATAAAACAAAATTAAAATTAAAAATAAAATTTTTAAATAGGCTACGGTGGGCTGGAGAGATGGCTTAGCAGTTAAGACACATGCCTGTGAAACCTAAGGACCCGGGTTTGATTCTCCAGGTTCAACGTAAGCCAGATGCACATGATGGCACATGTGTTTGGAGTTTGTTTACAGTGGCTAGAGGCCTGGGCACACCCATTCTCTCTCTCTCTAATAAATAAATAAAAATAAATCTTTTTTTTTTTTTTAAAAAAAGCTTATGGTAGGGGAGATCATATACCTTAGGGGTATAAAGCCTACTCTTGTCTGGCTAAAGCATATATTATTCTCACCAAACTGCCCTCAACGCACTACACTTAATGTTTGTATTCATATATTAAAGCTACTCTCACTTTTGGTTAGAGAAGCTTCTCTTTTCAGATGGTGGTGACCACTGGGATGACCCAGCAGGCAACATAATGCTGAGAAGAAGTGATGGAGGAGTGCTCAGCACTGAAACATCTCTAGCACATCCTCCAAGGCTCAGAGTCCATTGTGGAAGGGAAGGATACCACTCCTTACAATGCAACTGTCCAGACAGAAATTGGCCTCGATATCCATGACCTAGCAGTGCCTAGCAATACCTTCACACGATTCTCATTATAGGAGAAAAAGATGATGACATCAAAATAAAAGAGAGAGTAACAGAGGGAGGGGATATATTGATGGAGAGTGGAGTTGTGAAGGGGAAAGTGGAGTAGGGGAGGGCAATATGGTTTATTGTCTGTAAGTATAAAAGTTGTCAATAGAAAATTAAATTTAAAAACAAAAAGAAATAAGATATCCTTTTATATATGAGAGGAAGACTTTGAAGTCTAGTGATCACATCTCACAACAAAACTACATAATAGTGGACTGGAGAGATGGCTTCATGTTTAGGGTGAAACCAGGTTTGATTCCCCAGTACCCACATAAGCCAGATGCATAAGGTGCTGCATGCATCTGGAGTTTGTTTTCAGTGACTAGAGGTCCTAGCATGCCCATTCTCTCTCTCTCTCTCTCATCTGCCTCTCTCCAGCACACACACACACACACGATAATAATATATAATAATAAATATATATAAAAGATTAAAAACGTAATAATTTTCATAGTTCTTTAATGGTAATACTAAACTTTTCCACAAGATAAGAGGTAATATTTGAGAGTATGTCCTAAGTCCACTTGATTTTTGCATAGATGATAAAGCAAGTGTTTTGCATACAAGTTTGAATACGGGAAAAGTGCAGGGGCATTGAAAGTGACAAAGAAAACCATCTAGCTAATTTCAAATGCATAGTAGAGTAAATTTTAAAAGCATATAAGACCATTTTTCAAATAAAGTCCTTTATGAAATGTGTATTAGTTTCAATGTTAGACAATAGAAAAATATTTAAGATGAATATTCTTCATTCAAAATGCTTGAGACCAAAGCTTTTGGATTTCAGACTTTTCTAGATATTGAAATATCTGTAAATACATAATAAGTTGTCTTGAGGATAAGACCCAAGTCTAGACATGAGATCCATTAGTGTTTCACATACATCTTGTCCACATAGCCTAAAGATAATAGCATATGTATTTAGTGTACCTACATTCTACTGTGATTCATCACAAGTCAGGAGTGGAATTTTCCACTTGTGGAATCATGGCAACCTTCAGAAAACTTTGAAACACTTAGGATTTCAGGTTTTTGGATGAGGAATCCTCAACTTGTATTTAAATCCTCTACCTTAGGCCTTTGTTTTTTGTTTGTTTGTTTACAAAGCACTGACAGTTGACATCTTCAATGCTTAAAGGCAAGTTATCAATGAGCAAGCCTGTTCTTAGCATAATTGAATTTTTCTCCTGACCTGTTAAAAAGACATCCAAAAAAACTTTTACAAAGAAACCTTTCAGCTTTTCTTCCCTTAGGACTGTTATTAATAAGCACACCAAAAGCAAGAAAGATTTCAGTTATTTTAAAATATGCAATTCATAATAATGAATTAATTACCATATAATATTTAAAGCTTTGATTATTCGTACATGAGAGCTTTCATTATTAATGATTGCTTATGAAATTAATCTTTCTAATTTCCATTATGATTCAAATTAACTTCATTAGTTAGCCTCATGATTCACATTGCTACAAACTCCACTTTTAATTTTTGAAGCATGAAATGACACAAAATGTCTTTGGGGAGAAAGCTCTTAAAATTAAGATTTTACTTTGATGTGCTAAAATAAATGAGCAGAATTAGATGAATAGCAATGGAACCTTGTTTTCTTTCACACACTGTCCCCTGGTGTTTAAGTGTCTACACTGCATGTTAAAATGAAAACATAAAATCAAATGCAAAAAGTCAATAGCTTCTTTCTTGTACTTAAGAAAGTGCCTTTATGTTTACAGTTGGACGACTAATTATTTGCCTCACCAAGATCATAATTCAATGCATCAAAATTTAAATAATGATAAAAATCAATGCACTTGCTAATAATATAAGCTATGGCTGGTATTATTAGGCTGTGGAATGCATACTTGGGCTGGATGGATACAGGCAGTCTTTTGTGGTTGTTGTTTGTACTTTTTTTTAAGATAGTCTCTCAGTGTAGCCCAGGCTGACCTGGCCCTCACTCTGTAGTCCTAGGCTATCCTCAAACTCACAGCAACACTGCTATCTCTGCCTTCCAAGTGCTAGGATTAAGGGCATGTGCCACCACGCCCAAACTAGGCTGTCTTTAAAAAGTGTGCATGTAGATTTCTTTTAAAGTGAGACCATTCAGTACCAAGTAGTGTGTTACTTCTAGAGTTTCGAACTAAAGAGTCCCTAGAGGTTTTGACAAAGGAAGGTTTGAAGGTGGTCTGGTGCGGGCATGAGGATCATTTATGTTCTCAATTAGGGCTTTGTGCTTATTTGGAATTTCTGTACTTTTAACAAGTACCCCCATTTATTTAATTGAATTTTTTTAGTATCTTCTTCCTTAATTTGAAAGGGAATTAGTTAATAATTTTGCATTTCCTAAGTGTGTTTTCTTTATTTTAATGTACCTTACAATTTACATATGGCTTTTTAAATACCTTTTGGGTTGACCAGAGGCTGGACTGGGGATTTGTTTATTGCTATTTTAGAAATTTTTGAGTAGTTTTTCAGCTAATTTTCTTCTGCTTGATGACTGCAATCATGCTGACTTTTCAAATGTCATGAACCTTCTTTTATTTGTTTGGTACAATTGATGGAGGAATCCCAGTGAAGCCCATGACCAGTGTACAGGGTGTGATAGATGGCAGCCTGAGGGAATTATTCATTTTATGACAATACATTCACTCAGGGCAAGTCATTTCAAGAAATTAGCATGATACCATCAGGAAGAGATGCAATTTTGCAGGTAAAGATATTTTTCTGATGCTAGAAGAACCCTTCTCAGACATATTAAAGGTGGCAGTCCCACTTGGGGAGCAAGGGTTGCCAGGATGGCCTCTTAGGTGACTGTTGACACTAAGGATCCGTGACTCATGAGGTCCCTCCTAAATTTTCCACTACAGTGCAATGATGAATAGTACCTGGCAAAAAATCTGAGCACATGACTTCCAAAATGAGGGAAGCTTCCTTGGAGAGAGATTTATGCCTAGAGAGTTAGGACTAGCTATCATTTGATACTAGCTCTTGGCAGACCATAAAGGATTTATGCAGCAGCAAAGGAATGCATCTTTTGGTTCACCTACCTAGATGCGTTATAGTCTTGCAGTTTACATCTAGGGTGTGCATCCAGGAAGCTCATAAGAGCAGGGAGCATGCTTAGCCCTGCTCACTATCAAATCCCTTGCCTTGAGCCAAGTATCTAGCATATAATAAACATCCAGGAAGTATTTGCCAGGGGAATAGATAAGTGACATTCATCATGGTAACCCAAAAGCACTCAAATTATGTATTTAATCTTCTGCTCTTTCTTTCTATCACTCTCTCTTTCTGTATGAGAATCAGTCTTGCTATTATGTTCAGGTCAGCCTCAAACATACCAACCACTCGCCTTAGCCTCTTAAGTAGTTTGAATTACAGGTGTGTGCTCATGCCAAACATCTACTGCTGATTCTTTATCTAGCTCAAAAATCATCTATTTGTCTCATCTATCTATCATCTTCTGTCTATCTATCTATCTATCTATCTATCTATCTATCTATCTATCTATCATCTGTCTATCATCTAGCTATCTATATACCTGTCATTGATCTGCCATCTATCTATCTATCATCATATACCTATATATCATCTATCTATCCATCTCTCTCTCTCTCTCTCTAGTTAGCTATCATCTCTCTGTCATCTATCACCTCTATTTCTTATCTATCTATCCATGTATCTATTTATCTTCCTCATCCTCTATCTTTATTCTTATGTATGTAAATATTTCTCTCTAACCATCTATTTACTTTTATAGCTAGAAAAAAATTACCCTAAAATCTGTAAAGAACTAATGCAACTTCATTAAAAACTCTTGTTAAGGGGCTGAAGAGATGGTTCAGTGGTTAAAGTGCTTCCCTGAAAAGCCTGATGACCAGAGTTTAATTCCCCAGTACCCATGTAAAGCCAGATATACAAATTGGTGCATACATCTGGGGTTCTCTGCTATGGCTGGAGGCACTGGCATGCTCATATTCTCTCTCCCTCTCCCTCTGTCTCTCTTTGCTTGCAAGTAAATAAATAATAATAAAATATGTTAAAATCTTTAGTTAAAGACTTGAAAATGTGTCTAGAAGAAGGCTTGCTGATTGATGGTCATGCAATGGTGATGTCACTAGGGGTCAAGGTCTGGTCCTCAGCTCTCAATTTTTCAGCTAAGCCACTGATGTCACTATTACCTCAATAACTGCTAAGATGACTGCAAAGGCTACTGTTTGTTAGAAGTCCAGTCATTGTGCTGGAGATATGGCTTAGTGGTTAAGATACTTGCCTGTGAAGCCTAAGGACCCATGTTTGACTCTCCAGATCCCATATAAGCCAGATGCACAAAGGTGAGGCAAGCATAGGTCACACATGCCCACTAGTGCCCACTAGGTGGCACAAGCCTTTGGAATTAGGTTGCAGTGGCTGAAGCCCTGGCACGCCAATTCTCCCCCCACCCCCGCACCGTCTCTCTCTCTCTCTCAAATAAAATTTAAAAACTAAAAAAAAAAAAAAAAAAAAAAATTCAGTCATAATCTGGGTTCAGTGAAAATGTCACCTCCTTTAATGCTCATGACAATGTTCTGAGGTGAATACTATTATTGTTCCCTTTTATTATTGAGAATTTTTTTAAAGGTCAACAACTGGACTTTAATGAATAATTCTTGCAAAAGTGCTTTTGGAGATATGCAAGTGAAGAAAAGGGAAGAAAAACATTCTCTTTCTTTATGAGTACTCTTTGTGCATAGCACCAGGGGTTGAACATAGGGATTCACACATGCTGGGCAAGTGTTTTACCACCAGATTGTATCCCCAGCCCCATAACACTTCTCAGAATAGTTATGACTAAATTTAACATGATACACTATTGCAAGCAAAGCCTTGCAAGTACATACTGAAAATTGGGCATATTCCCATCAGATTATACTCTTATGTCCCCTTTCTCATGGCCCCATTCTAATGATAGCCCTCCTTAGGGGGATTATCAGTATTCACGGTGGAGTCATGAATGCACTAGTCAGTCACTGTGAAAGTGGACAATGCCTCAGAGTATGCCTTCCCACTTTGTGGCTCTTACATTCTTTCTGCCACATCTTCTGCAATACAAGTCTACTTTTGTGTTGAGTTCTCAGTAGCTTCTAATTTTCTGCTTTGATGAGTTTTGAGTCTCTCCAGTGCCTACCACCACCTCCCTGGAGGAGGTTCTCAGGCTGGCAGTGAGAGAAGAACTCATATTTAATCTACCACATCTGCTATAATGTTTCCTATGCCCTGAAAGATGTGAGAGAAATGACCTGTCTCATGGTAGGCAGTCAGCTTTCTTTTCTTGTCATGCTGATGGGTCTTGAGTCTTGTGGTACCCACTGCTATCTGTAAAAATTAGCTTCTCTAGCCAAAAGTGAGAGCAGTATAGAACAATGGAAGCTTCCCACTAGGGTCTGAGACCTTCCAAGCCATACCAAGTTCCGTACCACTGAGTGGGCATCATATCTAATTAGAAAGTAGTTGATTCCCCCCCCCCCAACCTATGTATCACTACTGCACTGGTGTGAACATCTTGCTTGCCTGGTTGAGTTTATAGTTTGCAGGATCAACTGCTTGTTCATATGGTTGGTGACTTTTACCACTTGCAGCCTGCAAAGTGCTTTCTAGCCATATGAGGACTAGCCAGCAGGGTGTTTGCTTCCATCTCAGTTCCAACATGATCTCTCAATGTCCCATGACTGCAGACTGTGGTGTCTCCAGCAATAGGGTCTTACCATTCAGTTCTGGTTGGTAACTAAGTGCTTTGGCAATGACCTGCATTGTTTTGGGGGCCTCATGGGCTTCCCTGAGCAATAATTTCTCCTATTTTTATACATGGAGAACCTAAAGTTCAGAGTGGTTAAGTGATCTGCTCTAAATCACAGAAGTGAGCTAAAATCGATGCTGACTTTATTGTTAAGAAAGAGATAAACACTTAGATATTGCAATAAGAGTATCTTAGCATGCTTGTTAGTATACCTTTTGACTACAGAGCCAAATATCTATTTTGTGAGCATGAATCCCAGTCTGATGACTCCCTCGTCCCCCTCTCATGCCCCTTAGGCTTTGCGGTCTGTTTGTGGAATAGCCCTGAATCTTCCTTTTGGACTGGAAGTTTCTATTAGTTACTTTACTGATTGCTGCAACCAACTACCTGGTAAAAGTAGCTTCAGGAAGGGAAAGGTTTATTTTGGCTCATACTTTCGGGAGATATATTCCACCATGGTGGGGAAGGCATTGCAGGCAGCACTAGCAGGAGGCTGGCTGGTCACATGGCACCCACAGTCAGGAAGCAGAGGTCAAACAGTAGTCTGGCTGGGCTATAACACCCAAGGTCCACTTCCTGTAAACCACTTCCTCCAGCAAGTCTCCACCTCCTAAACGGTCCACAACCTTCCTAAACAGTGCATTCCACTGGGACAAAGGGTTCACACACAAGAGCCTATTGGGGACCTGTCACATTCAAACCACAGTAAGGGTTTGTGGCTACTTCTTTACCCCTAACCAAAACTTCCCAGTTTTTTATCTCAGCCAGTGGGGTGTGGAGTGTCGGGCTTTCACTGGCCTTGGCAATGCTGGGAAAAATACGGTGGCTTGCCAGGAACTGGGCATGCTTCAGCTTGGAATCCTCAGTAGGAATGTACACTGTGTTGAATCTGTGCCTGCCTTTTTGTAAAATGATCTTTAATGTCTACCTTTCAAGACTGTTGTAAAAGTACTTATCCCAGGCTTTTTGTATTAGTGCTTTCCCAGGTTTGGAGGTTAATAAAGTTCTCCCAAGGATTCTGATCCACTAGATTGTGGAAACACAATAAAAGGTGTTGAAGGCCAGACCTTAGTGAGAGGAGAGAATCCAGTCTCCCCACAGTATCCTTCCTTGCTTAAGACACCTTCACTTTCTGATAGGTCACCTGACCTCAAGAGACTCCCTCACTTCAGGGGAAACCAGCCGTCTGTTGCATGACTTCTTGGGGAGATTTGCCCTAGATAAGGCATCATTGCTTGATTCAAGGCCATATAAATTTGGACCTGCCTTTTCTTTGAAGAGTTATATGGTTTTAGATTATATGTTTGGGTGATGCCTAATTCTGGGTGGATTTTATGTATGACATGGACGCCAATGCTTGAACTCAGAATTCTTTCTGATGTGTCCAGACTCAAAGCAAACCATTCTTACAGCTTATGTGATCTACCTACCTGCATATTCCAAGTAGACAGCAAATCTCTTTTATAGCAAGTGTCAATCTCCGGGTCCTGCCCTTCTGGTATGTTGGTCAGAGAAGATGATACCTTCTGAAGACTGGTAGACATGTACTCATGTTTGAGTATTTGAGAAGAAATGTAGGGCCAGGTTCCTTAGAGTGGTGGGGTAATCCAACGATAGCTTCCAAAATGCTGACCATATGAAAAAAAAATAAATTTTTCCAAACTCTTGATAATTTGTAATTTAGTAAAATGCGTAGGTTTGTCTGAACTAGATAGAAAATTGTGACTAAGAAGAAAAGTATCTTGGAAGCTCTTTACGTTTTGGAATTTAAGAAGAAAATGTTTCTTCATGGCAGGTTACATATATGGCTGACAACGATGGGGTGGTTCACAGGATAACATTTACTTTAGTTAGAAAGCATTCTTTCTAACTAGGTTACATATTTACTCTTGTGGCTAATTCAGGGCGATACAGATAATTAGCCCATGAAGATGTGCAGTTCTGGGCTTCCAAGGCCCCACCTGGCAAAGATGAACCCCAGGTTCCTGCTAATTGCTCCCTGGGTTGTAATCTGGAGCTAGAAGCTGAAGGTTCAGTGTAGACAGTTCTCATCTGACAACCAAGTTTTCCCAAGTCAACAAAACAGAAGGTCATTAACTCTCAGGAGATGAGAGCAGGCACAGTAGAAGATGAAGTCTTCTCTCCTGGGACTCACTACAGATCAGAAACCAGATGAGCCTCTTTTCTTTTTTTTTCCAAATGAGCTTATTTTCCAATTATTGTCATTGATTGGTTTACACACACCATCATAGGGTGGTTTGCCATTGGTTGTTGACAGTTAATGAGAAGAACAGCATTTTTCTTCAGTGAAATTGAAAATAAGCTTCCTAGAGTTCCAAGACTTCCAACATTATTATCTTATATTTCACTACACATATTTGTGTTCTCATTTAAAATTCAAGTTCTCTTCACTCATACAAGCAGATATGAACAAATACTTGACTCAGAATCATGCAACATGGTACATGGCTCCAAAAACAGGACTTCAAAACCTGGCTCTCGTGGATGGTTCCCCCATCTGGTTGTAGACACCTGCTTCACAGTGAACTGAGCCAGGGATCAAAGAAGGATTACACCTAGAAAATTCTCAACCTTTCTTTTAATTATTCACCCCATTAGTAAAAAACATAGCTTGTGTGAGGATTTGTCCTAAAACCCATGAAGCTTAAATCTTAGTGTCCTTTTCCATAACCCTTTCTAGCCCACATGTCATTTTTTTGGTCTTGTAATTATGTATTTTTTTCCTTAATGAGGTCTCTGAAGTGATTATGTTTCAGGTTTCAGAAACCTAGAGATTCAATTCTGACTAAGTCGCCTTACTCCATATAAGCTGTTTTTAAAAGTATATAAAGAAGTGATTCAATTCAGATTTGATTCCTAAAATAAGCTAATATTTCAAGTTATATAAGAGACAGAAAAGGCAAAACACCTGGATTCTTACCTTATCTGTCCTAAAACAATCTCAAGTTATCCACAGTGTATCACTGAATGAGCTGCTGAGGTCTAGTAGACTATATATCTGTTTATCTCTTAGCACCCAAGTTAAGAGCAGGGCCTGGTATATAGTAAGTGCTTAACAAATACTTACAGCATCGAGTGATTATAGTATTAGGTTTTGATTTCTTTCCCTGTCCTCATATATTTGTTGAGATACCACCAGGTTTTTTTTTTTATTTAGATTTTTATTTATTTATTTGAGAGAGACAGACAGAGAGAGAAAGAGGCAGATAGAGAGCGAAAGAGAGAATGGGCATGCCAGGGCTTCCAGCCACTGCAAAGGAACTGCAGATGCGTGCACCCCCTTGTGCATCTGGCTAACGTGGGTCCTGGGGAACCGAGCCTTGAACCGGGGTCCTTAGGCTTCACAGGCAAGTGCTCAACCGCTACGCCATCTCTCCAGCCCTACCACCAGGTGTTTGTGTGTGTGCATGTGCATGTTTGTGTGCATATATCCTTGGGTACATGTGTAAGCATGTGCACAGATACATGGAGGCCAACCTCAGGCATCATTCCTCTGGCACTGCTCACCCATTCTGGGAGAGCGTCCCTCACTTGCCTGGAAGAGAACAAGCAGGCTAGATTGGCTGCTCAGGAAGCCCCCGCGATCCTTCTGTCTACCCCACCCCAGTCCTGGGACTAAAGTGCACCGCTATGTCAGTTTTTTTTGTTGCTGTTCTTATGTGGGTTCTGGGGATCCACCTCAGGTTTTTATGTGACAGCTGACCTTTACTGCCTCACTCCCATGCAAAGGCTAATGTAAGAGAGAGAGGGAGAAGACAGGTAAGCCAAGGCAGAAGTGATGTGGCATGTGACGAGAAAGGAACAATGACTCAGAGTTTCTAACATCGGTTAGGGAGAGGAATGGGAACACAATAAGGATATAAAGTAAAAAACTCTCTCCCTAGATCCCATGAGATATTTTAATGTTCATCTTAATGGCATAACACAAAATTAGCGTGTTGCTTATAGAAAGTCCAGTTGTGGGAGGAAAAAGGACAAAAGAGGAGATCAGCTAGGATACCAAGTTGACAGAGGCTCTCCCATTTTTTTTTAAATTTTTTATTTATTTATTTGAGAGCGATAGACACAGAGAGAAAGACAGATAGAGGGAGAGAGAGAGAATGGGCGCGCCAGGGCTTCCAGCCTCTGCAAACGAACTCCAGACGCGTGCGCCCCCTTGTGCATCTGGCTAACGTGGGACCTGGGGAACCGAGCCTCGAACCGGGGTCCTTAGGCTTCACAGGCAAGCGCTTAACCGCTAAGCCATCTCTCCAGCCCGTCTCTCCCATTTTTAACAGACGACTTCAAGCATCATCAGTACCCCAGGTGTGGGGCAGACAGCAGGGGCTGGAGTGGTGCACAGAAGCTGTAAACATACCCTTCCCCTCGTGCTTCATAGGCAAGAGCCTGATTAGTTGACTTCGGCCTACTGCAGGGTGGGCCGGCAAGTGAGGTGCCTGGGTGACTACCTGCCTCCTGGGAACATGGAAGGGCAGGCCATGGGTGACAGCTGACCTTTACTGCCTCACTCCCATGCAAAGGCTAATGTAAGAGAGAGAGGGAGAAGACAGGTAAGCCAAGGCAGAAGTGATGTGGCATGTGACGAGAAAGGAACAATGACTCAGAGTTTCTAACATCGGTTAGGGAGAGGAATGGGAACACAATAAGGATATAAAGTAAAAATAGAAGCAATTAATATTGGAAATGTCCTTCGATCCTTTCATTCAAAAACAAAGCAGCATGCTTTAAACCCTTCTTGTATCTCTTACCTACATTTTTCTTCTCCAACAACCCTTCCATTCATTTTCAATGCCTCATGCTGCCAGAGAGACTGTGAAAACCTTTCAAAAGCTGTTTTCAGTCTTGACTTTGAGTAGAAATGCTGCACAATACTAAATCTCCCTCATTGACTTATTCCAGTTTTATCTTCAAGGTGTTGCTCTAAGAAACTTCCATGCCTATGAAAAAAATATTACAAGTGCCACTAACAAAAATAAAAGCTTGTCATCCATTAGCAATAGATTTTTTTAAAGTGTTACTCTTTCAGTGACCTATGAATCTCAGAAATAAAATGAATTTCTAAAGATGGAGTTCTCACACCATAATAAAAGGCATTCTGGAAAAAAAATCATGCTGAAATAGTTGCAAGTGAGTCAACTGCAGGGAAAAACAAATTGTTTGAACAATAGACTTAATTAACTGGAGTTTGTGTCTTCCATCACAGCAGGTGTGCAGTCCCAGGGCACCTGCTGATACACCTGAGCGAGAGAGCGAGCGAGCTCAGAGTAGCTTCCAGAGGAGAGAAATGACTGAAGCATTAATAAGGCCATAACGGTGTGAGGTCGCTCTCCCATCTGCCTGCAGGGAAGGCTCCAAGGGAAGGGAATATAGGGCCGAGTCTCCTGGAGCTTTGTCTGTTGTATGTCTCTAAACTATAAAAGAGCATTTAGAGCTAACGGAAGTGCAGTTCGGATTGGCTTATAAGGAGGACTGTCTCCATTGGCAGATGCAGCTGCTTCTAGATGATGTAGGTAGGCCAGGAAGGTGAGGGCTGTCCAGCATCACAAGGCCCTTTCTCATGGCGCAGCTGATGGGTAGAAGCCCCCACCTGTACAGTCTGGGAAGCTGACTCTGGGGCAGTCAGCTCCCGGTTTGCTCTTCAGACACACGGACTTAAACACTTTGGAAATCCTGTGTCCTAAGTTGAGCTAGCTAGTCTTCATCAAATGCTCTTTCTCTCAGATGCTTAGAAGTGTTTGTTGTAATGGGCGTTAAATACAGCAATAAAGCGCCTGGGGACAGAATACAGAGCACAGACATAACTTCTCGTCTAGTTGTGCTTTCAAGCTTGGCTTCATCCACTAATGACTGCGTTATGAAATACACTTGGGTTTCCTACATATTAAAAAAAAAGGCAATCCCCTCATTTTTAATTTTACTGATGAGACCAACTGCATTTGGTATTAAAGAGCCAAGGTCCACTTGGCAGAGAGGTAGCCTCCCCGGTCCCCACACAAATTCTTATCTTCTGTCAGAAAGCTGAGAAGTTATAACCATTTTGATGAGTAGGAGTTTTTGAAGATTTAGATGGATTCCAGGAGAGAAGACTAACTGAACATGGAACAGCTTTGTTCCCTTCCTTTTTAAGATGCTGACCTATGGGTGTGTGTGCTTGTTGACACAAGCCCAACAGACTGGCCTTTTCTTATACAAGAGAACAAGAGTGTGAGAGAGAATTGGTACCCCAGGAACTCCAGCCACTACAATCGAACTCTAGACGCATGTGCCCCCTTGTGCACGTGTGTGACCTTGCATGCTGGCATCACTGTGCATCTAGCTTCTGTGGGACCTGGAGAGTCAAACACGAGTCCTTAGGCATCACAGTGAAACACCTTAACAGCTAAACCATCTCTCAAGCACAATTTGTGTGTTTTTATACACGATTTGTTCATTGCAACTTCTCCATGGCCACTAGAGTGTTGGAGGCACATTACAGCCACAAGGCAATTAAAAAATTAGATACAAGCCCAGAGTGGTGGCACATGCCTTTAATCCCAGCATTCATGAGGCAGAGACAGGAAGATTGCTGTGAGTTTGCGACCAGCCTGAGACTACATAGTCCAGGTCAGAGCAAGTCTGTACCCTTGAAAAAAAAGGCGGGAGTGGGGAGGGTTGGTGGTAGTGCTGGAGGGATTTCTCAGTGGTTAAGGTGCTTGCTTGCTAAGCCTGATGGCCTGGGTTTAATTCCCCAGTATCCATGTAAAGCTAGATACACAAAGAGGCACATGTAACTAGAGGTTGCAGCAGTAAAAGGCACTGGAGTGCCCTCTCTTGCCTTACAAATAAATAGTTTTTTTTTAAGATCAGACCTTGTTACTCTGTCAGGTTTATCATTTTGGGGTTGTGTTTGGTACAGGTTAAGAGCATCTGATCCAGTTTCATCCAAGATGGCTGCAAGCAATACTCCTTAGCAGGCTGCCTGTCTCTTTCTCAGCTCAGCACACTTGTGGGATGGCCCTTCCTGAGCCAGCCTTTTGAGTTCACCAGCCAATCAGGTCTCTCCTTTACACACCTGAGTCTATTGGTGTTTGATCTATATAAATGTGCCTGACAAGTGTGTGTAAGTCTGTTGGTCTCTGGCCTTTCGTCCTCTTGGATCCTGGCCCCTTTTATAAACGTTTGGCCCCTCTGACCCTCCGGCTTGACTCTACATGAGGGGGATCTTCCGTCAATCTGGAAAGGGAGATGATTTCTTTTTGTCCAGGTACTTCTCTGCTTTGTTTCCTGCTTTGCTATGTGTGTGATCTCTCTTTAAGCTCTGAGCCTTTTGCTCTCACTCAGTTTTCTCTGGCCACTATGTGGTGGTGGTGGGGGTGGGGGCGTGGTCCTTTGGCTTGGGCTGTCCTGCTTTGCTTTCCATACGTAAGTGAGCCCCTCCCTCAGAGTCTTCTTCCCAGACGTGTGAGGGAGATTTTCCCCTGTCTACCTTCCCCTCGGCCAGGCTAGATAGGAAGGGGGAGAATTTCTGTTGACTTGGACTTTCCTGCTAGCCTTCCCTCTTGATCCTAACGCTTCCTAAAATAAATATCATAATTCATAAGTTACCCTTCCCTGAGTCCATGTTTTCAATTCTTGGATAATTTGGACCTGGACCCAAGGCTGGTGTTTCATGCATCTTTATGGACATCTAATGCCTCCACAGACTCCAAGTCCACATCAATGTTCATTACATGACACTTCAAAAATAGGTTTTCTGAAGTGCTTTTATGTTGCCCCAGGCAGCTGTGCTAAAGCACATGTGACACTTATACAAATTAATCTCCCAGATGGTGATGGATCCATGACTAGGCAAGCAGTGGTGATATGAGGCTGAGGAACACATGGTTTTCTCCAGTTCACCTGGGGGTACTGAGGGAGAGAGACAAGTACATAGTAAGCTAATTGGAAATAGCTTACATGCAAACTTTGAAAGAAGCACAATTGAAATGAGCTTTAAAAGTCAAGTATTTGCAGGCCAAATGAGCCAACAGGTGCAATAGTGGCATGTGTGTTATGGGGGAAACCAAGTGCTCTCTAATTGGAATGGAAGCCTGCTCTATGGGAGGGAATACATGTCTGATACTGAAAACCTATGATGGGGTAGTCATGAGCCCTAGGGGTGTAATGTCTGCTGCTGTCTGGCTAAATGTATACACTATGTTCATCAAACTGCCTGGTATGCACTTTTCTTAATGTTCATACCCATATATTAATGCTACGCTCACTTTTGGTTAGAGAAGCTTTTCTTTTCAGATGGTGGTGTCCTTGATATGACTCAGAAGACACCATAGTGCTGAGAAGAAGTGACAGAGGAGTCCTCAGCACTGCAATATCTCTATCACACCTTCCAAGGCTCAGGGTCCATTGCGGAAGAAGTGGCAGAAAGAATGTAAGAGCCAAAGGAAGGGTATGACTCCTTACAATGCACTCTTCTAGCCACAAAATGGCCTGGATATCCATGACCTCACAGTGCCTGACACCACCTACACAAGACCATAAATATAGGAGGAAAAGATGATGACATCAAAATAAAAGAGAGACTGATTGAGAAGGGAAAATGTATGATAGAGAATGGAGTTGCAAAGGGGAAAGTGGGGGGAGGAAGGGAATTGCCATGGGTTATTGTCTATAATTACAGAAGTTGACAATCAAAAAAGTTTTAAATTGGCCATGGTGGCACATGCCTTTAATCCCAGCACTCATGAGGCAGAGGTGGGAGGATCACCGAAAGTTTGAGGCCACCCTGACACTAAAAAGTGAATTCCAGGTCAGCCTGGACCAGTGTGAGACCTTACCTTGAAACACAAACAAACCAAAAAAAAGTTTTAAAAAAAGTCAAGTGTTGGGGGCTGTGGAGATTGCTTAGCAGGTAAGGCACTTGCTGGCAAAGCCAAAAGACCCAGGTTTTATTCTGCAGGACTGACATAAGCCAGATGGACAAAGTGGTGCAAATGTCTGGAGTTCATTGGCAATGGCTGAAAGCCCATCCTCTCTCTTTGTCTGCCTCTTTCTCTCTGTCTTTCTCTCCCACTGAGTAAAAAAAAAAAAAAAAAAAAAAAAAAAAGTTGAATGTTGGATTTTCTGCAGTAGTGTAGCTGCTTGTGGGATCCACTGTTTTTGTAAATAATCCCCCACCTGTGCACCTGATGGCAACCCTAGTTAAAGTCAATGACAGACACACAAAAACATCAAAGTAGAAGAGGGACTACTTGTAAAGAAGATACTTAAGTGGAAGGGGAAGAGAGAAGAGGATTAAGAGAAGGTCATTATGGGTGGTTATGAGCAAATTACACATATAAAATTTATCAGAAACACTTGAGTGTTGGGTGAGGGCAATGGCTCAGCCAATAAAGGGCTTGCTGCTCAAGAATGAGGGCCTGAGTTCAGATCCCTGTACTTACCTAAAAGCAGAGCATGGTGGTACAAATCTGTAATCATAGTGCTCAGGAGGTGGAAATAAGTGGTTCCTGGACCAAGTTGGATAGATAGTTTAGCTAAATTAGAGAGTCCTGGATTCAGTGAGAGACCCTATCTCAGTAAATATGTAGAAGTCTGACAGAGAAAGATTCCTGACATTGACCTTCAGCCCCCATATGCAATGCATGCATATGCGCACACACCCCACACACACTGCCTTCCTTCACACACACATATACACATCACTCATACCTACATATGACCCCCCCACCCCGCGACAAAAAACAGTTAAATGTGGCTGAAGAAGACAGAAGTGAGTGAGCCAGTGGGGAGGACCGGTAGAACTTGAGGCAAAAATGGGCTTGGGCTACCTAGACAAGAGGGAGGATACCTTATGTGGCTGGAGCCATGGCAGAAAATGGTGGGCAGGAAACCAGAGATGCTCACTGGGGTCAGGGTTAGGCCACTCCAGGAAGGACTTTAAGCAGGCAAATGAACTTGCCATGTATAGAGAAAAACATTGGCAGAGTTGGTGGTAGTGGTAGCTATATATTGTGAAGGGGAAAGACAGATGCTAGCAAGATTTTATAGCTGTCTAAATGGGGAGGGCAAGCCTACTCATGTCATGCATGTCAAGGAACCAATGCACTAAAGGAGGCCAGTTCCTTATTTGGAACAGAGCCAGCTAGTGTGGGGAGGAGTCGATTTAATGAGTGTGTTTGAGTTTGTGAAGGATTGAAGTGGAGTGATAGTCCATGAGATCATACAGTGGCAACTGAGAATGTGACTTAAAGTAAATCCTCTTGCTGATCTTATTCCCACCACTAGACGGAAGTGAATAGCCATCAACATGGCCCAGGAACTCTGTTTTGGAAGAACAGTCTATTAAATATTATGCAAGTTGCCTAGCTGCTGCTTCCCAATTTAAATCCCTTATATTGCATGCTCCAACTGGAGGAAGGGACAGTAGTTATACGTCCACTGTCAATTCTAATACCAGTGGATTCTCAAGAAAACAAACTTTCAATTATCCTCCAATAA
Organism: Jaculus jaculus; assembly: GCF_020740685.1. Taxonomy (NCBI): domain Eukaryota; kingdom Metazoa; phylum Chordata; class Mammalia; order Rodentia; family Dipodidae; genus Jaculus; species Jaculus jaculus. Next base: position 48,360,719 of record NC_059105.1, on the reverse strand, counting down.
AACAATTGCTAGTGTGTATAGCTTACATAGCCATTCTCCCCCAATGCTCAAAAATTGTACACACAAAGGTGGAGGGAGGGCTAATCAAAATCTAAGAGGATGCAAATAAATTATATGGAGTCCTCCAGTTTCGGACAATGGAGCACTCAGGAGCCATAGATCATTGTTAGAAAATTTTCAGTGCCAGGAATGGGATACTTTCCAGTGAGTTGTTGGCCAGGGAGGTCTCTGATGCCCCCAAAAATGTTTTAATAATATTAATAATATAATGTTTTAATAATGTATAGGCCATTGCCAAGGCCCTTGGTTTCCCACCAGGAATAGATGATAAGATCCTATTGCTGAAGACTCCACATACTTGGGCTGCAAAGCCACTGAGAAATCCTGCTGGAACTGAACTGATAACCTCCTCCATGTAGACCAGCTGACAGAAACCTGGAAGAAGCCATTCTACATGCAGTTCAATGGGAGAAAGAGATACCACCAGTTAAGATACTCAACAGTGGACACTGCAAGCCTTATAATTGGCCAGCCAGGCCAAATGAACCAACGGGTGCAATAGTGGCATGTCTGTCATGGTGGAAACCAACTGCCCTCCAATTGGACTGGAGGCCTGCTCCATGGGGGGAAACACATCCCTGATACTGAAAACTTTAAACAGGGGTAGTCATGAGCCCTAGGGGTGTAACATCTGCTGTCTGGCTAAATGTATATACTATGCTTATCAAACTGCCCAGTAAGCACTTCTCTTAATATTTATACCCTCATATTAGCGCTACTCTCACTTTGGGTAGAGAATCTTCTCTTTTCAGGTGGAAGTGACTTTGGGATGACTCAGAAGGTATTATGGTGCTGGAAAGAAGTGACTGGAGTACAGAGTAACATCTCGATCACACCTTCCAAGGCTCAGGGTCTAATGTGGAAGAGGTGGCGGAAAGAATGTAAGAGTCCAAAGAAGGGTAGGACTCCTTACAACGTGCTCCCTCCAGACATAAAATGGCCTGGATATCCATGACCTCACAGTGCCTGACACTACCTACACAAGACCATCATAAGAGGAGGAAAAGACCATGACATCAAAATAAAAGAGACTGATTGAGATGGGGAGGAGATATGATGGAGAATGGAATTTCAAAGGGGAAAGTGGGGGGAGGAGAAGGAGAGTATTACCATGGGATACTTGTTATATTCATGGAAAATGTTAATAAAAATTGAGAAAAAAGCCGGGTGTAGTGGCACACGCCTTTAACCCCAGCACTTGGGAGGCAGAGGTAGGAGGATTGCCATGAGTTGGAGGCCACCTTGAGACTCCATAGTGAATTCCAGGTCAGCCTGGGCTAGAGTGAGACCCTACCTTGGAAAAGAAAAAAAAAAAAATTGTACACACAATTTACATCCTGCCTTTAGTACAGGGGCTTTGTTAGGAAGTAGAAGGAGTACTACATGTTAGATCATTGCCTAACAGGAAACTTTTGGAACTATCTTGTTTAACTCTTAATTATTATCAAAATGGGATCCTCAATTCTACTTATTTCTAGATTTATTGTGAGGATTTTGTCAGGGACGGGATACTTCCCCGTGTAGTTGGTCAGGGAGGTCCCCTAGCCCGACCCCTCCTGCCCCAAGCAATACATGCTGTTGCCAAAGCTCTTGGTTGCCCACCAGGACTAGATGGGAAGACCCTACTACTGAAGACACCATGTGCTCCGCTTGTAGGACACTGAGAAATCATGCCAGAACTGAGGTAGAAGCCTGTTCCCTGCTGCCTAGCTGCTACAGTTCTTGAAAGTGCTAAACAGACTGCTAAGGGAGAAGAGGTATCCAGAGTCCTAATCAGTAGTTTACCCTGTGAAGACACAACTGACCAGCTAGGCAGGCTGTGCCCACTGGGACCATGGTAGCTGACTGCTATGGGGGCAACCAGCTGTTCTCTGATTGGATTTGAGGCCTGCTGCATGGAAGAAAATTCATGTCTGGTACTGCTAACTTCATCAGAAGCCTGTGGCTGGGAAGGTCCACCATGTTGCACCCTTAACGTAACTGCTGCTTTCACGTTTGGCTAGACCAGTTTCTTTTTGCAAGTTTCTTTTGATGATGACTAGGGAGACTCAAAACTGACCAAAGTGGGCTAAAGAGATGACTCAGCCACTCAGGCCCTTGCCCGCGAAGCCTAAGGATCCAGTTTTGATTCCCCAGTACCCGCGTACCCCAGATGCACAGGGTGGCATATGCAGTGGTGGGAGGCCTTGGCATGCCCATTCTCTCTCTATCTCTATGTACCCCTTTCTCTCTCTCATAAATAAATAAATAATTTTTAAAAACTGATCAAGGTGCTTAGGATAATTGACAGTTGAGAACACTGAGACCTCTTTCACATCCTCCAGTGCTCAGAGAAATTTGCAGAAGACAGACCAGAAAGAATGTAAGAGCTAGAACACCCAGAAGCCATAGATTGTTACTAGGAAATTTTCAGTGCCAGGGATGGGATACTTTCCAGTGAGTTGTTGGCCAGGGAGGTCCCTGATGCCCCCAAAACATTACAGGTCATTGCTGAGGCTCTTGGTTTCCCACCAGGAATAGGTGGTAAGACCCTTTGCTGAAGACTCCACATACTTGGGCTACAAGGTCGCTGAGAAATCCTGCTGGAGCTAAGCTGAAAACCTCCTCCATGTAGACCAGCTGACAGAAAGCCAGAAAAAGCTACGCTGCATGCAGTTCAATGGGAGAGAGAGAAATCACCAGTAGAGATAAATAACAGTGGACACTGCAAGCCTTAAATTTGGCCAGCCAGGCCAAATGAGCCAATGGGTACAATAGTAGCTATTATGGGGTAAACCAACCATCCTCTAACTGAACTGGAGGCCCGCTCCACTGGAGGGAATACATGCCTGATACTGAAATCCTGTGACAGGGGTAAAAGCCAAAGGAAGGGTAGGACTCCTTACAATGCACTCTTCCAGACACAAAATGGCCTGGATATCATGACCTCGCAATGCTTGACACTACCTACACAAGACCATCATAGTAAGAGGAAAAGATGATGACATCAAAATAAAAGAGACCGATTGAGAGGGGAAGGGCTGTGATGGAGTGGAGTTGCAAAGGGGAAAGTTGGGGGGAGAGAGGGAATTACCATGGGTTATTATCTTATTGTCTATAATTATGGAAGTTGTCAATACAAAAAAGAAAGAAAGAAAAAAGAATGTAAGAGCCAGAGATGGGGAAGGAGTGTTTTGAAACTATCTTCAAGTCATGAAGTGACTATTGCATTTGTGATTTGGTAGGGACTGTCATTACCTACACAGGACCTGCATAATATTTAGTCATGAATGATGTTGGAGGGCAAAGAAAATGCATCAAAACAGAAGAAAGACTGATTGAAAAAAAAGGTATGCAGTAAAAGGGTGAAGAGAGAAAGGAACAAAAGAAGGTAATGGGAAAGGATTATGGTCAAAATGTATTATGAAAATTGTTAACAAAAAGGAAAACACTGTGCCATCCACTCACTGCATGGTCTTAGAAGGCTTATATCTTCTCTTATCTCATTTTCCTCATGTATCAAATGAGAATGAGGAACTGCCTTTAAGTTTTTGTGAGTCCATAAAATTCTGCATTCCAGCCTTTGGGGCTCCATTTCTTGCTCCTGGGGAACATCTTGTGCATGCAGACAGCACAAAGCAAACACCCAGTGGCATTTGCGATTTCCAGCAGCACATTTGCTACCTGGGCAGTTCTCCTTCTGTGTGTCTGTTTCTCAGGACCACAGCTTCTAATAGCTCTGACTTGACATTTATATCTTGAGCAAAACTGAAATGGGCAGCAAAAGACTAATTAGGCTAAACATTCCAGCAAGCATAATTACCAGTGTCCCGGCAGAAAGGAGCATCTATGTATGTCATTTTTTTTTTCTCCTTGGCTCCTTACTTTAGACATATTTAATGAAAACTGACTGTCCTATCCTAATGAATTCTTTTTTTTTTTTTTGCATAATCTGCCTGCAAAAACTTCAACGCATTTTTATTTCCACATAATTTTAAGTTTTGGTTTCTGCTCTGTTAGAGTCTCTCCACTCCAAGATTAAAGAGATCACAGAAAAAAGAGAAATCTTAAGTGGTGCCTTGGAGGCTTTGAGTCGAAATGCTCTGACTCAGTCTGCGGACCGCAATGCTGCATGCAACCCGGTGCTTTGCTTGGTGCTGGAGTTAATTGCAGAGGAGAGGAGAGGGTGGTCACACATGTTCTCGCAATTTTGCTTTTAACAAGTCAGGAGCAAAGTTGAGAAATGATCTTTTCAACTAGCAAATGTTAATTAGCATGAAAACTCTCAGCAACCATATACACGGGAGCAAAGTAGACATGTAAGCCCTGCTCTGAGATTTCCCGGGGAATCGTGGTTGTTGGCATTGATGGCACAAGTCAAGGACCTTATAGGCAAGCTTATCTAGAAAATCCCTTGCTTCAGAAGCCCAAATCCTTTAAGTCGGCAGTATTTAAATGCAGCTGTATTGCTGATTAGATGTCAGAACAGAGCACACTGAAGAGCTCTGTTTAGTGATTAACTCAATAGACCAATTTTGCTTTCAGATACTTTCATGAAGGCAAAATTTCCATACAGATGTGGAAAAGGGACTGTCATTTTTCTTAGTTAGGCAGGGACTGGGGGAATGCAAAATTTGTGAACTTAAAGTCCCTTATTCCACAACTGTCTTGCCTCTAACTTAATCCCTTAGTGAATTATCTTCATTACCAAGAGTATGATACAGCTACAGGATTTGTTAGGAATGAATCATTTTTGGTTTTAAGTGATTTACCCATTCGTGTGCCCTCCTCTCCCTCTGCCATCTCGCTAGGTCTTAGCTTAAATTCCCTCCCCTGCAGTCAGGGCCTCCTCTGCCGCCACATAGCACTGGGCACAGCTGAGAGGCAAAGACCAGGTATGAAGTGGCTATCTGCAGTGCCCAGCCATCTCAGCTCACCGGGGCATTTGATGGCAGTATGCAGATATGCTACCATGACGTTGGAGGCTCACCCTGAATGTGGAAGCTGAATATTCCACTGAAAAGACTGAACATGGGCTGGAGAGATGGCTCCGTGGTTAGAGGCGCCTGCTTGCAAAGCCTGATGGCCCTGGTTTGATTCCCCAGCACCCAAGTAAAGTCAGGTGCACAGAGTGGCACCGCGTCTGGAGTTTGTTTGTAGGGGCTCGAAGCACTGATGTGCCCGAATTCACTCTCACTCTTTTTCTCTATCTCTCTCAAGTGTGTGTATATGTTAATCAGAAAGTAGAAAGGGCTGAGATAAACTCATCTCTCATCCTCACATATGTAAAAATCCACAAGAAGGGCTGAGCAGCAGGTGCTTATTAGAGGTACTAGGGAAAGCCCAGGCGGTTAGCTGACACAGATAACATGTGAACTGGGAGTGCTGCAGATGCACACTGCTCTTCAGCTGATAAGGCAGGGTCTCATATAAAGGAACATCCAGGAGGTGTACAATGATAAGGGCTCTAAATAGCAGGTTGCTTGGAAATTTTGGCAGGATCCAGGACAATAATACAGACAGAACATAGGAAAATATGTTAGTGTTAATAATCATGTTGCAAAATCAATACCTCCACCCACTGCCTCGTGAGAGAGGACGTCGTGCATGCCTGGGAGGCCAGCGCTGATTGCGGTTCCTCATTTTCCCTTTGTCCTGTGACTTACCCAGTTTTCTTCTCAACTCCTTTCTACCTTACAAGGTTCCTCAAGTACAGCTAAGGCTGACCAGTTCACAAAGGGGGTAGTCTCCCCCCCACCCCACCGCCTGGCAGGCAAGACGCCCACAGAGTGGCCAAGTTGGAGACAGCAGAAGACAGGCCATTTCCCAAGGGTGGGGGCATGACTGATTGATTCTCCCAAACCCACACTTCTTGGGATAAGTAAGGTGTGGGTGGAAGAGTCATTTCTTGGGGATGGAATGGGTTAACCAATGACTATAAGAATCATCTCTAGGGCTGGAGAGATGGCTTAGCGGTTAAACGCTTGCCTGTGTAGCCTAAGGACCCCGGTTCGAGGCTCGTTTCCCCAGGTCCCACGTTAGCCAGATGCACAAGGGGGCGCACGCGTCTGGAGTTCGTTTGCAGAGGCTGGAGGCCCTGGCGCGCCCATTCTCTCTCTCTCCCTCTATCTGTCCTTCTCTCTGTGTGTCTGTTGCTCTCAAATAAATAAATAAAAAATTAAAAAAAAAAGTGAGGGAGTATAGGTTACTCTTAGAAAAAAAAAAAAAAGAATCATCTCTAGTTCCATCTATTTTTATCCTGCAACTGCAAACAAAATATTTAAAGAAGCAATAAGCTCTTTCTAATGAGTGGGGTTTCTCATTAATATAATTTTAGGACTTTTTTTTCTGACACTTTCTTTTTGCCCACTTCCCTTGTGGGCTTGATGCCATTTTTACAGCAATTTAGAGCCCACCACCTGCTTCCAGAACTTTCAGGGCATACGATCAACTGATAGATGAAAATAAATTACTGTGACTATAACTATAGCCTCATCACATAGGCCGTAACCATGGAACTAAGTATAGCAGGGGTGGGTACTGAAATAGACCATCTGATATCAAATTTGCTTTCTTCATTCTGTGCTGATTACCTATTGCTTTTAATTGGGCTCCAGTGGCCAGATTCTCTTTCTACTTCTTTTGAGATCACATGATATCCCTTCCTGGCCACGGAGCACAGCGTGCTACCTGGAGCATCCTTTCATGGCATTTGTTGTTGGAGGAAAGGCTCCCTTCCTAGGTACCCACCTACCTGGGTGCTTTCCAGCTTTGTGAAGTGAGCTCTGCAAAGCTATTCAGTAGCTGCCCATGGTTGTTCAAGAACTCTCTGTTCTAAGAAACCAACAATGTGGAAGGTAGGGATTCGAAATAAAGTATTCCTATTGAATTGTGAAAACTTGAGATACAGTTCTATTTTATTTTCTATCACCAGAAAAGGACCTGAAAGAAGTAACTTTTCTCTATATATAGTGAATATAAATATACATGTTTTTGCTTTTGCTCAAAGTGGTCCAGTACTTTAGACAAGACAAAAATTAACAACTTCTCACCGTGGCTGAGCTTGAGGTAGTTTGTAGAGGCTGAAATCATGGTTTCTGCTGTAAACTTGGCTGGGGTCATCAGTGTGACTCCTTGTCAAGCCCTTCCTTCCCAGCTCTTTTCTTTCTAGGATGTTTAGCAGTTGTACTCCTCATGCAAATATGTACCCTGGAGGGAAGTTGCTCTCTAGTAAATATTCTTTACAGTATTGGATTTGGCTTGGGTCCCCATGGAGCAGTTTTTACCAGGTTTACAAACAGACGAACCCTCCCGAAGCGCATGCTGCAGGCTTTTCCTGGCGCTCATGATGCCTGCCCACCCCTGGCAGAAGCACACGGCTCAGCCTCAGCCTCCAAGCCAGGCCGAGCCGCAGGCTGAAGAGCAGAGCTCCGTCCCTCCGCACTGTGCAGTAAAAGCAGACTGCAACCGCAGACTCACCCAGGAAGTAGGTTTGAGGAGGGATATGAGAAACGGAAATTCTGCTTTATTTGCTTTTCATTGTGAGGGATTTCTAACTCAGAAGATGGAGATGAAAGTAGGTCAGTTTGCATGGAAATAGAAGTGAAACTGTTTTAGGGAACAAAGGTGATTAATGGGAGGGGCAGGGGGATTGGGCTCAATGTACAATACATACTACTATGAAAAGGTCCTTATGTAGTACAGTACCATGTGCAAAGAATATATACTATGACTATAGTGAAAAGGTGTTAACAATAAATAAACAGGTCAGTTTAGGAATGTATGATCTTCTAGAGGAGTGGCGGGGTTTCACAAACTAACATTTCTTGTTTCTTCTCCTGGCCTAGAAGTCCCTCTAGTTCCTGGAGGGATCTCCTTCTCTTAGGAAGAAAAATAAGAGGCACTTATTACCTAAATAGCTATTTGCTTTGTGACAGTAGACAAGATGCCCAACCTGACAAAGTGTCAGATTTCTCATCTGTAAAATAAATGTAATGTAGTTTTGGGGGCGGGGAAAGGCGGCCGTGAGCAGGAAATGAGGCAGTGTTCGGAAGCGCTTGGCATGGTGCCTGACACTCGATAAACAGTGAATAAATTACATCTCCTACAATGAAAAGTTGATAAGTCAATGAGGCGTTGGTTTACTTGCATACTATTTAGCTGTTATTTACCTCTACTGGTGTCTTGGACGTCCTTAGGAAACAGGTCATGTGCCCCAGGGGTTGGCACAGGTGGCTGAGGGAGGAAGGCGTAGCTTAGGCCTATGAATCCTCGAAGATCAGTTTTTAGGCTTCTGTTGGAGAATTGCAATTGGCAGATGCTGAACTGAAGCCTATGCCTTGAGCAGGTCTTCAGCTGATCTTCCCCTAGGGGGCACCTTTTCTGAGATAGGAGTTAGCCCTCCGAGGCAGTAAAGGTGAAGGCTATGGTGAATTACTAGTGAATCAATAGTCCAAAAACAAAGAAAGAAAATGACTCAGTCAACAGACTTCAGAATGGGTACAACCAGTTGGGCAAGGGACTGGACAGGGTAGCCACTCGCAATAGTGTGAGCAACCAGTGTTCTTCACTGATGAGAGAAGGGAACTTCAAAGGGCATGTGAACCCCTCACTGCTTTGGCCTGGAATGTGCACAAAGAATAACCAATCTCAATAAAGATTTCTATCTGGTTTCTATCTAGTTTCTATCACAAATCCCACAAAGAGAACAGTAGACCAGATAGTTTACTCTAGTGTTCTCTCTCTCCCTCTCATTGCTTTTCCTACTTGCTTGGAAGGATTTCTCATTTTCTCTTAATAAATCCACTTTTGATTGTTTACCCCTTGTCTACACTCCTCAATTTCTCTTTGGCATGTGGCAGTGAACTTGAGAGCCACTGACTGGGAGATGCAGTTCTGATGACCTGTGATTTTTCTGGCATCTTAGCCCCCTGAGTTAAGCTCACCAAGATATAATTTGTCCTGTGGACCTCCACAGGGTCACACTGAAAGTCAAGGAGGGTAGTGTCTGCCAAAGCATCTCCTGTTTGGATCTGACTTCCCTAGTCTGAGGCGGGTAACCTTATGTGGTAGGTATTCCTATTGGGTGAGCAACCTGGCCACTCATGCTCCTCTAGCCAGAAATTTCCTCTGGCTAAAGGAAATCTGGCCATCTTGAAACTACCTCCTTGATACTTCAAATGCAGCACAATGGCCTTTCTAGAGTTTCCTGGTCAGAAGTGTCCAGGTTTTCTATACACAGAACAACCATCTCAGGGTCATGCGATCATGGATGTCACTTTCAGCTTCCACAGGGTCTCACTAGTATTTTGCTGAGTTGAAGTCCTTTGCCTCATCAGAAAATACTCTGGCCAACTCCATAAGTTGTAGCTTCTCTTCCTTGCTAGGTCTCCTCAGGCCCCAGAGACTCCTAAGAACAGCAGAACCTGGGAGACTCTTCCTCAGACATTATCTTTCTCCTCTGACTACAAGACAGATGGCATTTGCTGTCAGTATGTGTCCAAGACCCCAGCCTCTCCCGAAGGAGCCAGGCTCCTCTCCCGCTGCTCACTCGCCTTTCCCTGGGCTTCCTCCAGGACACCTGGACCTCATAGAAGACTGACATACTCTCCTTCAAATTTTAACTTGGGGAGATTTCACACCCACAAAAAAGCAGTTAGAAGAGTGTGACAAAACCTCACATATCTGGATTCACCAGTTGTTGGCATTCTGTTGCCTTTGCTTTGTCCTTTTTTCTATACACAACACACACGTGCACACACAAACACACACATATGTGCACACATGCACTTCTTTCCTTTGAATCATTTGAAAGTAAGTTGCAAACACTGTGTCATTTCACCTCTAAATATTTCAGCCTGTATTTCCTAAAACAAAGACATTCTCTTAAACACAGTACAGGATTATACATGGTATAATGTAACATTATATATGTTATCTGACATGCAATCCTAGTCAAATTTCTGAGTGTCTCAATAGTTGTTTGTATTATCATGTCTCTTTATTATTTATTTATCTTAGTTTTTTGAGGTAGGGTCTTTCTCTAGCCCAGGCTGAGCTGGAATTCACTATGTAGTTTCAGGGTGTCCTCAAGCTCATGGCGATCCTCCTACCTCTGCCTACCGAATGCTGGGATTAAAAGCATGAGCCACCATGCCCAGCTTCCTTAGTCTCTTTTAATCTAAATAATTTTAAAATTTATTTGGAGCCTCTTTTTAAAAATGTGTTTGTTTGCAAGGAGAGAGAGAGAGAGAGAGAGAGAGAGAGAGAGAGACAGAGAGAGAGGGAATGGGTACACCAGGGCCTCTTGTTCCTGCCAACAACTTCTAGGCACATGCACCACTTTGTGCATCTGGCTCAGTATGGATACTGGGGAATCAAACCTGGGTCATCAAAAGTGACTTTAACTGAGAAATCTCTTCAGTCCCTGATGTCTCTTTTAATTTAGAAATAAATTTAAAAATATAATTAATAAGGGCTGGAGAGATGGCTCAATAATTAAGGAGCTCTATCCCTTTTTCTTCTTACAAAGAAATAAAATAAATTAATAATTTATGATTCATTTTTCTATCAAGCTCACCAAAACCAAATCTTCCATATAGTGGTGTTTTGAAGATTGTACATCAGTTTTGTAGATTCTCAAAATTTGCATTTGTCTGATTTATTTTCTTGATATATTCATGAGACGCTTTGGGCCAATAATACTGTAAAAGCAATTTGGATTTTGTGTTCTTTCATACCCAAACATTATGGGGATCTGATGAAACTCAGGCCACAAGAAGTGAAGGAGAAGATATGAGAATTCTAGAACCATAGGACAGGAATAAACCTCGGTGTGATCGTGTCGCAAAAGAACACAGCTGTTTAAGACTTTGCTCCCTCCACAGCTAGTGGTGGTTAACTGTGTCTGGCCCAGTGTCTACTAAACTTTAACTCGTCAGTACAGACTTGCTCCACTTCTCAGGATCTCAGGGAGTGTGAGATAAATGCGAGGAATATGGAACAGTTGAAATACTTTTACAAATGCTGGACATTATTATTATGAAAGTTTTCCTTTTCTCCACTTTGAAGTCTGGCAGAGTCCCTTAGTGACCTCTGAGAGATACGCAAGAAGCAGTTAATGCCCACTTTTTGTCAGGAAAGACACATTTTATGTAGAGAGTGGCCCTCTGCCCAGCTCTAGAAACACTTCTAGGTTAAGCGAAGCAGCAGCCCAGCACTTTTGAGCTATTTGTGTAGATTTAAAAGGCAGGTGTCTTTCCATTGACCTGTTTTCAGTGCTATAATCCCATTACCTTGACACTATCCTCTGGAGTTTTGCTTTGTTTGAGAATTTTAAATTCCTTTATTTGTAACAGATCAAAAGCTATCTGGCACACCTACTGCATTTGGATGCAGGCTCGTTGATGGATCTTGCAGCCTTCCTAAATGCACACATATGAATAGTTCCTAGGTAACCACAAATGGTCTGTCCACTACCCCCAATTTTAAATAGCAACTCTATTCATAGAACTTTGAATCCTCTTCCCGAGAGATTACCTAGTAACTTTAGCAATGAATAGGAAAATGTGACCTTAGAATCTATTTTTGAGAGACTTGCCAAGCTGTCTTGAGCTACTGAGTGAAGACTCTCTCTCAAGCACCTCAGTGCAGAATCCTGCAGAGCTGGTCTAGTGCACTGGTTTGGGAAGCAGTCCAGTTGGTAGGCCTCATCTCCACAGCTGTCTTTACATGGCAAGCAGTGGCTCAATGCCCAAGCTGAGAAGTGTGCAGGGTAACCTGAAGGGTTCAGAGTAGGAAATGGTGATTGATGGCCCATGGACCAAATCTTCGGATAAATCTGTGCCTCCTGCTTTTGTATAGTCCAAGGCAAGAATGGTTTTTTGAAGGGCTGAAATGTAAAACACACACACTTATGCGCACGCACACACACAAAGTTAGATGAGATTCAGACCCTGTTCTCCACACTGGAATACACCGAATCTTGCTCAGTCACATGTTGGTTACGGCTACTTCTGCATCATTGAGTTGAGTAATTGCTTGTTGATATCATATGGCTCATGGAAACGAAAGTGGAGGTCATTCATTCATCAGATACACAGGCACTTTCTAATGTGCCAGCCAATCTACTAAGAATTGAGGTTGAAAGATATTTTTAAAAATCACCTAACTTCTATTAGAGGACTAAGTTTATCATAGGAATGAAGTAAACAGAAATTATATAATGAGGTAAGTGCTGTGGTAGAGTTGTAGGAAATGTGCACAGCCTTCCTTGGGATGAGGGAAGTGGAGAGTCATGTTAAACGCTTACAGTTCAGTTGTTGGGTGGAGGTGGGGTGCTTACTATTGCTATCTTCTCATATATTATTGTAATCTTTGTGGTTATTTCTCACCATTAGTCCTTTGTTTGTAAAAGCACCTCACAGAGCATGCTCACACAGTCTAAGATGTCCCCAACATCACTAGGCTGTAATCTCGTGGACCACCTCTGATCTGTGGTCTGCACTGACTAAAGCATTGTGGCACATGAGTGTGCTGTTTTTCTATACCTGTCTAAGATAAAGCTTAACTTATACATTAGACACAACAAGATATTAACAATAAGTAATAATAAAATAGAGGAAATAAAATACATTGTAGTAAAAGTTATTTAAAACACGGGAATTGTGTATTTCTAGATTCTTTCCATTTAATATTTTCCATTAATATTTACTTGTTGTAACTTGAACCATAGAAAGAAAAATGAAGATCATGGAGGAAACTATGGCATTCATAGCCAAAATACAATTTTCTGGGGCTGAGGACATGGGCTCGGTCGTTAAAAGCACTTGCTTGCTAAGTCTGCTGGCCTGAGTTCACTCCCCAAGCCACCTACATAAGCCAGATACAAAAAGCTTCGAGTGTTCATTTTTAGCAGTGAAAGGCCCTAGAACACCTATACACACAATGCAAATAAGCAAATGAATAAATAGAGTTAAAAGATTATAATTTGGGCTGGGTGTGGTGGTGTACTCTTTTAATCCTAGCACTCCAGAGGCAGAGGTAGGAGGATCACTGTGAGTTCAAGGCCACCCTGAGACTCCATAGTGCATTCCAGGTTAGCCTGGGGTAAGGTGATTCTCTACCTCCAGAAAAAAAAAAGAAACAAAAACACAAAAAGAATACAATTTTGTATCTGACTTATTTGTCACCTGCTCAACTGCTGTGTGTAGAGGAAGCACAGCATTGACATCAAATGTAATGCTGGGATTATACTACTTGGACAGTTGCTTCTCTAAATTTCAATTTCCTCCACTGTGAACAAGTAAACCTATATGGGAGTGCTGTTGAGAAGGTTCAGCGAGTCAAATTTTGGCACACTTAACAAAGGACCAATGAGGTAGTAAGAGCCCATTCAATATCAGCTGGTGAAGCTCTCCTCAGTTGTACCTCATTGCCTGTCTCTTCTTCAAAAAGGAATTTACCAGGCATAGGGACAGTGGGTAGATGTGAAAGAAGCAAGAATGAAGGTTACCTCTGGTCTGAGGGTACTCAAACGTGCATAGCATGTACAAGAGCACTGAGGCAAGCTGATCACTTGGTATCCAACAAATGAAATGGATTTTACAGAATTATTCACAATTTACTTTATTACCAAAAGAAGATCCAAGTCTGATTTTAAATATAGGTTAAAAGGATATCAAAATACTTATGGTGGTGTGCAAAGAATGAAGAAATGAAAGATAAAACATGCACCCCAGGCAGGATTCAGAACAGCTGACAAAGACAAAAGAGGGCTCCCGTTATGCTCCTGAAAGCAGCTCAGAGTTTGTGACTGTGGTATAGCATATTTATCCAACTGAAATATTCCCTCCAGAAGGGGGAAAGAGAGTCAAGATGTCAACAAGTCTGGGAGAACTAAAACTTAAAAGGCCACAGGACCACTCCCCAAGGTCAGAGGAGGAGTAAACCACTGTTGAGAGGCTGTCTTTGGCCAGTGTTGTGCAGAAATTGAAACATTCCCTCCTGGGGTGGGGTGGGGGGAGCTCAGAAGACTCAAGAGGTCAACAAGCCTGGGGAAAAGGCTGTAAGACCCCTCCCTAAGGCTAAATAAAGTGTGAACCACTGCTTGGGAAGAGACTTTCTGACCAGCCCAGCCCAGCTGACTCCTGATGATGTGGTGTGCAGGAGACACTTCCACTTGCCTGCAGAGCTCTGCTTGAGCCTCTGACAGCTGAGCTGACAGTAGGTGGTGCAGGAGCTCCAGAGAGGCAACTTCCGTGAGCTGTCACCTACACTGGAGTAGGCTTTTTGGTGACACAACTGTCTTTGAGTCACCCATGCTTCTATAAGCAACCCCTCACCTACCTCTGAAAGAAACCCCAATAAACGAACTCATTGATTCACCAAAACTGGTTTTGGTGCAATTGTACTTTGGTCTGTTGTCTGAACCCTAGCTGCAGTGAATAGTTATGAGTTTACTTCTTCTCAGGAAAAGTTTCCCATGGAAGTGACCTGACAGACACCCAGTAACTGGTTTTTGAATTAAAGCATGGAATGAAGTTTCAGGTGGTGGAAAGAGTTTAGTACAAGAACCTGGGTTATGGCTCACCCAGAAGCCATAGATTGTTACTAGAAAAATTTCAGTGCTGGGGATGTGATACCTTTCCAGTCAGTTGTTGGCCAGGGAGGTTCTGGGGTCTCCCAAACACCACAGGCCATTGCCAAGGCTCTTGGGTTTCCACCAGAAATAGATAGTAAGACTCTAGTGCTTAAGACTCCACATGCTTGGGCTGCAGGTCACTGAGAAATCTTGCTAGAGCTGAGCTGAAAACCTCCTCCCTATAGACCAGCTGACAGAAAGCTTGAAAAAGCTACACTGTATGCAGCCCTATGAGAGAGAGAAGTCATCAGCTGTGATAAACAACAATGGACACTGCAAGCCTTAAGTTTGGTCAGCCAGGTCAAATGAGTGCAACAGTGGCATGTCTGTTATGGGGAAAGCCAACCACTCTGTAACTGGACTGGAGGCCTGCTCCACAGGAGGGAACACATGCCTAGTACTAAAAACCTAGTCAAAAGCCATGTCTGGGGAAGTCATGAACCCTAGGGGTGTAATGCCTGCTGTTGTCTGTCTAACTGCATATATTATGTTCACCAAACTTCCCTATAAACACTTTTCTTGATATTCATATGCATAAATTAATGCTACTCTCACTTTGGGTTAGAGAATCTTTCTTTTCTGATGGTGGTGAGCATCTGATGGTGGGATGAATCAAAAAGCACCATAGTGCTGAAAAGAAGTGAGAGAGGAGGGTTTAGCACTGAAACATCTCTTATCATGCTTTCCAAGGCTCAGGGTCCATTGTGAAGAGGTGGCAGAAAGAATATAAGAGCCAAAGGAAGGATTGCTTACAATGCAATTATTCAGATAGAAATTGGCCTTGATATCCACCTCACAGTGATTAGTACTACCTATACAAGACCTGCATAATAGGAGGAAAAGATGATGGCATCAAAACAAAAAACAGAGTAATTGAGAGGGTGAGGGTATATGTGGAGAGTGGATTTGTGAAGAGGAAAGTGGGAGAAAGGAGTGAATTATCATGGTTTATTGTGTATAGCTTTGGAAATTGTCAATAAAAATGTTAAATAAAAAAGAACCTAGGAACATGCAGACAAAGACGCTAAAATATTAGGTCTGAGATTGTTGCTGCTTAATTTGTGTCTTGTGAAAGTTCTCTGAGGTTGTAGTCTGTAGGCAGTGATGAGCCAAAAGATCTGAATGGAGTACATTATCAGAAGAGATTTTAAAATCATATGGAAAACAAATAGAAGAGAGAGATTCTGGAATCTAAAAGAATCAGCTAGAAAGTTATGGCAATAGCTCAAATAAGGAATAATAAAGCTTAGAAGTAAAAAGTAGACAATAAGAGCTTCAATCTAGGAGTCAGTTTCATCTTAAAAGGAACTGTTTTATAGGCAAGGTGATGCAGTCGGTATGATTGAGTTTTTAGTTTGATAGGACTCTGATGGAGCTGGATTTGAGGGCCCATGTGGCTCATAAAAGATATATAGTCATCATCTATATGTGGAATCTGAATATTTTCTAAAAAAATTATTTATGAGAGAGACAGAGAGAGCATGAAAGGGAATAAATGAATTTGGGTATGTCAAGGTTCTTGCCAGTGGAAATGAACTCCAGATGCATGAACCACTTTGTGCATCTAGCTTTACACAGGTACTGAGGAATTGAACTTAGGCCAGCAAGTGCCTTTAGCCACTGAGCAATCTTCCCAGTTCAGGATCTCAATCTTAGGCAATGGAAGAGCATGCTGGGGAAATAAGGATGATAACAGAAGAGGCACAGAATATAATATAATAAATGTTCACATTATAGGGTCTTTAAAAGGACAGAACCAATGAAGAAGACAGTATTAGTCAGGATTGAGGATATTCAATAAGTCAACAAACTCTGGTATGACATTGCTTTCCTACAATCCCAGCATTTGAGAGGTAGAAGCAGAAGCATCAGGAATTCAAGAGCTACAAAACAAATGTGAGGCCAGTCTAGGCTACATGAGGGGAAAAAAAAAAAAAAAGGTCAACAAGAAAGATATCCAGGGATGGAGGGATGGCTTAGTGGTTAAGGCATTTGCCTGCAAAGCCAAAGGACCCAGGTTCAATTCTCCAGGACCCATGTTAGCCAGATGCACAAAGGGGGGCACATGTCTGCAGTTTGTTTGCAGTGGCTGAAGGCCCTGGCACTTCCATTCTCTGTCTTTCTCTCTCTTTCTCTGTCAAGTAAATAAAAATAAATAAATAAATAAATAAAGGCCTGCATGATCATGTTGGGCCCACACTACTTAAACAAAAGAAAGGAAGAAAGAGAAAGAAAGATTTCCAGAGAATGATGAATAGATCATGGATGGATCAACAAGAGGATTCAGAGGAGAGCAGTTGGGGAATTAACAGGACACAGTTGGAGAAGAGAACATTTTATCTACCATAGATTCAACACCTTTACAGAGAGTTCTTTCATTAGAATATTAATATTCTGGTGCTTTAGTGGCTAGATGAATAAGAAGAAATCAAGTATCTCATCTAATATCTTTGATAATACCACTGAGCTATACTAGTGAACCATGAACTTGGATTTCATCTGCTTTCCCCACAGGGCCCTCCTCTGCATACTTGCTGGTCCATTATCCAGTGCTCTGGCATCTTGTTTGTTCCTGAGAGAGAAAGTAGGGCTGTTATTCTATCAAGGAAAGCCTAGGCTAAGCAACTTCAGATATGAACTGTTACTATATCATAATTCCAACCAGCAAAGGTTATACCAACAAACTAAAATAAAAAGGAAACAAGTACTATGGCTGCTCTGTGTGTAATTTAGAGTTAAATGTCCTCCTGGCTGTACATAAGGCACCACAAGCTAGATACATTCACGAGAGAATATCCTAGAGGCATTTTTTTTTATTGGTTGGAACAGCAAGAAATAAAGACTAAGATAAATTTAATATTTAACTCTAAATCTTTACTCTCCCTCATTAGCTGACTTGCCTGCAGCCATATTGCTGTAAATTAAACTGCCTGTGCTGGTATGTTGCCAGAAAGCACATGCGGTAAAATGTTAACAGTGCTTGTTCTTACGCCCTATCAAGTTAAAAACAAAAAGTAATCTGTTTGCCATTCGGAGAGGTCATTAGAAAAAGTGGTTAAAAAAATAAACTGTCAACTTGTTCTGGAAATTGGAACTAGATAACCGGCTCTGTCATCAGCCCTAAACTGGGGTTTGTAGGAAGCAGCTAGTGGAGCTGAACACGGGAACAACTACTTCTGATGGGGGCTCCCCGGGTGCAGTAGTAGGGCTCAGGTCACTGGGATGAGTTTCCAAACCAGGCACAGTTTTGGGAGGAAGGGAATTGATTTGACACTTACACATCCAGGGGAGGTTCCATCATGGCAGAGAAGTTGGCCCCACTACCCTTCACAGATCCAAGCAGAGAGAAAAGCCACCAGCAACTCCATAAGCAAACAAGCACACTTCACTTCAGGAACTCTAGAGAAAGCTCCAGCACTTGACATGTCTGTAGTCTGGAATTCCAGATCCACCCCACACCTTAGGGCTAGACCCTCTTCCAGCCAGGTGGCTGAAGAGCTAAATGACAAGCTTTAATAAACTCTTGAATCAATTGGGGAACATCTATTTAAACTACCATATTCTGTGCCTGGTCCCCAATAGATTCAAAACCATCTCATATTGTAAATTGTATTCAGTCTAATTTCAAAGGTCCCCATAGTCTTTACCAATTTAAGATAGTTCTAAAGTTCTAAGTCTCATCTGAGATTTAAGATAGTCTCTTAGCTGTGAGTCCTATCAAATCAAATCAAGTTATATATTTTCAACATACAAAGGCCTAGAGTAAACATTTCCAACTGCTACAGGACATAACAAAAAGAGACTAGAACAATGCAAATTCAATAACCATCAAGCAAACACCAAGACATCTGCAGTTCAAGTCCAATATCGCAACAAGTGACTGATAGTCTCCAGATTTTCCAGTTCCACCCCTACAGCTGGGCTGAATATCCAGAGAAAACTTCTGTCCCAGGCCAGCAGTACTCAGTGGTAGCCTTTGCACAGTCCTGGTATATTCAAAACATCTTCAAGTCTCCACGCAAACCATGATCCGCCTTCCAGTGGTTCCACCAGCCTTTTCACAGAGCAGCTCCTGAAACTGTGTGCACTTCATAACCACTCCACGTGCTTTTCATGCTTCCAAAACCAATGCCAGGTGTGCAGGGCACAGCCATATTCTTAATTCAGGGAAGAAATAAATCATGACCTTGAAGAGAATGTTCCTTCTTTTCAGATCTCCTCTCAATAGACTTTGCATTCCTACGATTCAGTCTTTCTGGCATGAGATAACCTCAGACATTCTCTCTGTTGTTTTAATGTAAAGCACTTGGACTATCTTCATTAAGACTGCTAATGTGTTTGACAATAACATCTTTAGTAAATTAAAACCAGTCTCTGTGGCAATAAATTTTAAACTTGTTCACAATTTTCCAACTTAAAATTCTTAAATTTCTCAGTCTCATATCTTTTTTTTAAAAATTGTTTATTTCTATTTATTTGAGAGTGACAGAGAGAGAAAGAGGGAGGGAGAGAGAGAGAGAATGGGCACACCAGGGCTTCCAGCCACTGCAAACGAACTCCAGATGCGTGTGTCCCCTTGTGCATCTGGCTAACATGGGTCCTGGGGAATCGAGCCTCGAACTGGGGTCCTTAGGCTTCACAGGCAAGCGCTTAACGGCTAAGCCATCTCTCCAGCCCTCAGTCTCATATATTTAGCAAAGTACATCAGTCCATTATAAATTAAACCTTGATTAAACTCTCTAGACCTATGTGGAAGAATACAGCCAGACCTTTTGCCAGTAGCCCAATCCAACAAGATTTTGTGCAGTCTTTCCTTCTCCTTAAAAAAATTCATAAGCCAAAACCTCCAAATATACTACTTTTATTTATTTATCTATTTTTGGGTTTTTGAGGTAGGATTTCACTCTAGGCTAGGCTGACATGAAACTCACTATGTAGTCTCAGGGTAGCCTCAAACTCGTGGCGATCCTCCTACCTCTGCCTCCAAAGGGCTGTGATTAAAAATGTGCATCACTATGCCCAGTTCAAATATAATTCTGTCTGCACTTAGCATTTTCAGACTCTCATCAGAATAGTCCATAAAACTCAGCTTACCTCTCCAGAAGGCATCTTCAGTTGCAAGTACCAAGTTTCCCATTTTTGCAGCACACAAGTTCCAAAAAACCAAAATCCACATGGCCAGATTTATCTCAGCAACTCCCCACACTCTGGTACCAATTCTGTAGTCAGGTCAGGTCGCTAGGATGAGTTTCCAAACCAGGCACAGCTATGAGTGAAAGGGAAATGATTTGATGCTTATAGATCCAGGGGAAGTTCTGCCACGGCAGAAGAAGTTGTGTCCCCCCCCCCCACCACCATACACCATTATAGATCCAAGCAGAAAGAAAAGCCACCACCAATACCATAAGCAAAGCAAGCACACTTCAGGAACTCCAGAAAAAGCTCCAGCACTCTACATATCTTTAGGCTAGAATACCAAATCCATCCTGACACCTTAGGGCTGGACCCTAGGATCCCTTCATAGTGACAAATCCTCCAGCCACATGGCTGAAGATCTAAATGGTAAGCTTTAATAAACTCCTGAATCAATTGTAGGACATCAATTTAAAGTACCACAACAAGTTTCTATGAAATTCCTTTATGGTTCTCCAATCAAATCATTACCTGTCAATGCCCAGGGGTATGAAGAAGATGCTTTTTGCCAGAAGAAGATGATGGAGATACAATATTATCCTGTGTGTGGGCTGCCACAGAGAAGGTCCAGGGGTCTGTTGTTTTCAGACAGGGGAGTCACTGTGTCAGGCCAGACAAGTCTTCCATGAAGTGACAGGTGGACATAGGTAGAAGCCAGGTTTGGTCTTCTTCCCACATTTAATTCATTCATCATTATCTTTTTCCACCACTAGTGATAGAAAACAGTTTTGGGACTGAGGAAATATTCTTTTACATAGCACCAACTATAACAACAAGAGAAGAAACTAAGAGGGCAAGATTCTATCTTTTCTTATGACCCAGTCTGTCAGAATAGCGGTACCTGAGCTGGACATTGTGGACCACACCTTCAATCCCAGTACTCTGGAGGCTGAAGTAGAAGTGCTGCTTGGAGTTCAAGGCCGGCCTAGACTAGAAAGTGAGTTCCATGTCAGCCTGAGCTAGAATAAGACCCTGCCTCAAACAAATAATAGTGGTACTAGAGATAAACACACTCGTTGTTGCAGTCAGATTCACATTGCTGGCAGAAGTCACCCAACAAAGAGCAGCTTTCTGAGAAAAAAGGGCTTACAGACTTGAGGGAAAGCTCTATCATGGCAGGGGAAAACAATGGCATGAGCAGAGGGTGGACATCACCCCCTGGCAAACTTCATATAGACAATAGCAACAGGTGAGTGTGCAAAATACTGGCAAGGAGAACCTGGCTATAATATCCATAAGCCTGCCTCCAATAATATACTGCCTCCAGGAGGTGTTAATTCCCAATCTGTATCAGCTGGGGACCTAGCATTCAAAACACCTAAGTTTATGGGGGACACCTGAATCAAGACACCACATTCTGCCCCTGGCCCCCTTAAACTGATGATCATATATGATATAAAATACAATGCATTTGGTCCAAATTTAAAGGTCCCTGTTGCAGACAGGTTCACATTGCTGGTAAAATCACCCACCCAAGAGCAGCTTGGGGAAAAAAAGGTTTATTTTGGCTTATAAACTCAAGGGAAAGCTCCATCATGGCAGGGGGGAAATGATGACATAACCAGAGGGTGGACATCACTCCCTGGCCCACATAAGGTGGACACCAGGAACAGGAGAGCGTGCCAAACACTGATAAGGGGAAGCTGGCTATAACATCCATAAGCCTGCCCCAAACAATACACTGCCTCCTGGAGGTGTTAATTCCCAAATCTCCATCTGTCCCCATAGTCTTTATCCATCCTGATATTGTTCAAACATCCCCATAATCCAAGGTCTTTTAATTGAGCCCTAATATAAAAAAATCCCCCCCAAACCCTATAATTGCACAGAATAAACACACTGCAAAAGGATGGCCCTGGGTATAGCAAAGGACTATTCAACCAACACAAGATTTAAACAGGGCAAACATCAAACTCTATAGTTCCAAGTCCAACAACTCTAGTCAGTAACAAGTCCCCAAGTCCAATAATCCTAACCAGCAATAAGTCTCTGGAGTTCCAATTCCACCCATTCAGCTAGGCTACTCACAGTCCTGGAAAGCTTCAACAGGTCTGGCAGCTTTCCTTAGCAGCCATCTTGTGGTCCTGGTATCTCCACTGGGTCTGTACTGCAACCCATGGTCCATCCTCATGGCTCCATCAGGTCTCCACACAGGCATCCAGCAAACCTCCTTCACACTGCCCATGGCCATTTCCAAAACACAAAACCATGTCATAAATTCAATGACCCTCTCTTTCCTGCATTTCTTCTACTCCATAATACCAGTAGGGTATGAATTTGTTAAGCCGGGGGCAGGAGGAAGGGAAGCAGACTTTTAAGAATAGGACACTCTTTGAGCACCAAAAGAGTCTATATTCTTCCTGTTGCCCCAATGCTGGTCAGCTGGCCCAATCTCAAAGGCTGTAAACTTTCACATAATGACAGCTGAGCAGGCGGAAGTTTTAGCCCAAATATTTTATTTTTTCTGTGCCATATCTCTGTTCACATCAGTCTGTTTTGACACAAAGCAACCCTGCAAAAGTTCACAGGACATGGACCTAACAGCAAGCCTCTCACATAAACTGCTTCTAGTAGCCCAGTCCAGGCAAAGCTACCCTCATAAACCAAACCTCACAGTCTATATTCTTACTGCATTCATATCTTTCAACTCTGACCAGAATAGTCCATCAAGCTTTACTAACAGTACTGCAAGGCATCTCTAAGGCCAAGGTTTCAAATTCATCCACATTTCTCTTGAAAATAAGCCAAGGTTTCAAATTCATCCACATTTCTCTTGAAAATAAGCTCCAAAAGGCCAAAGCCACACAGTCAGGTGTCTAGCAGCAAATAAACCACTCCTCAGCACCAACATTACTGCTGTAGTCAGGTTCACATTGTTGGCAGAAATTATCCAAACAAGAGCAGCTTTTGGAAAAAAAGCAAAAGGTTTATTTTGGCTTACAGACTCAAGGGGAAGCCCCATGATGGCAGGGGAAACAATGGCAATAGCAGAAGGATGACATCACCCCCTGGTCAACATAAGGTGGTCAATAGCAACAGGAGAGTGTGCCAAACACTGGCATGGGGAACCTGGCTATAACACCCATAAGCCCCCCCCCCCAACAATACACTGCCTCCAGGAGGTGTTACTTCCCAAATATCCATCAGCTGGGAACGTAGCATTCAGAACACCTAAGTTTATGGGGGACACTTGAATCAAACTACCACATTCCTCCACCAGTTAGTCTCTTGTGACCTGGCCCTGGAGGGTATTAGTGAGCCTGTTCTTAACCCAGATTTTCTCACACTTGGATGCACACTTGGATCTACTGAGTAGCACTGCCATCTCTCAGTGCCTCAGTCACAGCCCAGAGCAAGCACAATGTTATACATCAGTGTGGTGGTTTGATTCAGGTGTCCCCCATAAACTTAGGTGTTCTGAATGCTAGGTTCCCAGCTGATGGAGATTTGGGAATTAATGCCTCCTGGAGGGAGTGTATTGTTGGGGGCGGGCTTAAGGGCTTTATAGCCAGTTTCCCTTGCCAGTGTTTGGCACACCCTCCTGTTGCTGTGGTCCATCTTATGTTGGCCAGGGGGTGATGTCCACCTTCTGCTCATGCCATCGATTTCCCCTGCCATCGTGGAGCTTCCCCTCGAGCCTGTAAGCCAAATAAACCTCTTTTTCCCAGAAGCTGCTCTTGGTTGAGTGATTTCTACCAGCAATGCGACCCAGACTGCAACAGTACAGTAGTACCGAGGAGTGGGGTTGCTGCTGGACACCTGACTGTGTGGCTTCAGCCTTTTGGAGCTGATTTTCAAGAGGAATGTGGGAGGATTTGAAACTTTGGCCTAAGAGATGCCTTGCAGTACTGTAAGTACAGCCTGATGGACTAATCTGGTCAGAGCTGAGAGACCTGAAGGCAGTAAGAACTATGGACTGTGAGGTTTGGCTTATGAGGATGAGAAAGAGCTTTTGCCTGGACTGGGCTAGCAGTTTGTGTGAGAAGCTTGCTCTTATGCCCATGTCCTGAGAAGTTGTGCAGGGTTGCTTTGCGTAGAAATGAACTGGTGTGAGCAGAGGAATATGGCACAGAAAGAAAAATCTTTGGGTGAACTGCTGCCCGTTCAGCTGCAACTGAGAGATTACAACCTTTGAGACTAGGCTAGCTGACCTGCGCTGGGGCAACAAGAAGAATGTCGGCTCTTTAGAAGGGGCCTGAGTGCTCAAGGAGTGTCCTGTTCTTCAAAGTCTGCTTTATTCACCCCTGGATTAACAAATTGGCACCCTACCTGGTATCGTGGAATATAAGAAATGCTGGAAAGAGGGTCATTGAGTTTGCAACACGGTCTTGTGTTTTGGAAATGGCCATGGGCAGTGTGAAGCGGGTTTGCTGGTTGCCTGCACAGAGACCCCATGGGGCCATGAGGATGAACCGTGGCTTGCAGTGGAGACCCAGTGGAGATGCCAGGACCATGAGATGGCTGCCGAGGAGCTGCCGGCCCCGATGAAGTTTTCCAGGACTGTGAGTAGCCTAGCTGGAGGGGCAGAATCGAAATGCCAGAGACTTGTTGCTGGTTACAATTATCGGACTTGAAGATTTGTCACTGGTTAGAGTTACTGGACTTGAAGCTACAGAGTTTGATATTTGCCCTGGTTGTTTTAACTCTTGTATTGGTTGAATGTTTCTTTGCTATGCCCAATGTCATCTTTTGTAGTGTGAATATTTATTCTGTGCCATTATGAGTTTTTTGAGGTTATATTTTGGTATTATGGCTCAGTTAAAAGATCTTGGACTATGGGGATGTATGAACATCATTGGAATTGATAAAAACTATGGGGACTTTTAAAGTCAGACTGAATGCATTATATTTTACATCATGTATGGATATCAGTTTATGGGGGCCAGGGGTGGAATGTGGTGGTTTGATTCAGGTGTCCCCCATAAACTTAGGTGTTCTGAATGCTAGGTTCCCAGCTGATGGAGATTTGGGAATTAATGCTTCCTGGAGGGAGTGTATTGTTGGTGGCGGGCTTAAGGGCTTTATAGCCAGTTTCCCCATGCCAGTGTTTGGCACACCCTCCTGTTGCTGTGGTCCATCTTTGTTGGCCAGGGGGTGATATCCACCTTCTGCTCATGCCATCGATTTCCCCTGCCATCGTGGAGCTTCCCCTCGAGCCTGTAAGCCAAATAAACCTCTTTTTCCCAGAAGCTGCTCTTGGTTGGGTGATTTCTACCAGCAATGCGACCCAGACTGCAACAATGAGCATCTTTCAATGCTTCCCATAATTTGGAAATCACATTCTCCAATCCACTCAATCATTAGAGTCACTTGGGCCATTAGTTTGGACCCAGACCAAGCTAGTCAGAATCAGATTATTTTTTAGAAGTTCCCCTGGTGATTCTCATATGCACGTAGGGCCAAGAACCTCTTCCTTCTTTAAGGAGATCCTCAGAATGTGATTACACAGCCTATGTTAGGAATACTCACCTTCCTCATTGAATCCGTGATTCTCAAGCCCACCCAGACCTAAATCAGCAGCGACATTCCACCTATTTTTGTAAGCTCCCCAGGTGACTCTCATACTTGGAAAATCTGAGACCCACTGTCTACCCCCTTCATTTCTGTCTGCAGATTCCTCAACTCCCACAGAGATTTACTTTTTTTTTTTTTTAATCCAAGGAAGGCGGAGATTCAATTGCTGTGAATGTGCAAATACCAAGTCAATAGCCAGGGTACATTTAGGTAAAATGAGCAAGACTCAGAATAGCTGGCTTAACATTTATATAACATTTACCTTTTTAAACAATAAAGATAAAAAGGTACAGTTGTATGCATGTATCTTGGAAGAAGGGCTTCAGTAATTTATATCATCTACATACAATTCCTCTGTTAAAAAAGAAAGATAACTAAAATTGCAAACATCTCAGGGAGAGAAGTACATTAAGTTTTACTAGTGCTAATGGATAAATCTAGTTTATTAGGGTCAGGAGTTGGGCAGCAGTATTGCAAGTGGTTAAAGGCTCTGCCCAAAGGCCTAGGGAGGAGCTTTCAGAGCTGAAGCCAGAAGTGAAGACAAGGTTTGACAGCTAAAGTGAGGCTGCTGCTTTATTTGGATGGTTTCCATGGAAAGTCCTTTGATGTTATTGGCATCTCCTGGTTAGTAGATCTTTTGCTTCTAGCATATGGCTGGTGGTGTATAGTGTGTTTTAGTTAGCCTATGCAGGTATGCAGGGGACCATCCTTAGCCAATGAATCATCTTAACATAAGATACTTATTCCCTTGAATGAATTATTTTGTTAATTTTTTTCCTAACACCTTTTGATGTGAAGAAGAGTAGAATCCATGTGAGCAGGAAGGATGCCAAGAAAGCATGAGGAAGATCTCAGCTCCTCAGTCCCCCTTCGCCAAGTTTACAGAATACCCATGATCAGTCTTGAACTGGATCTATAATCCTAAAGGTATCAACAAATCAGTAGATATCTCCTCTTCTAGACAGTGTTGGTTAGAAAACAAAGAGAATCTTCCTACCTTGCTCTCTAAAACGTGTGTTTTGGGGGAGGGGCAATTTAGGTTCCGTGCTCAGCAAGCTGCCTAAAATCCTCCGGTAGCCACCAGGTGGCAGCAGCCATCCAGTTTCTGGTCCAGCCCAGGAGGTGCTGAATACCTTTTTAATTAGTGTATTGGGCAGAGAATTATGGACATTTAGATATGAACAAACAGCTTTTAAAAGTCCTAATGACAACCTCAGACATTTAAATGGAGGGAAAATATCAAACAAGATTACATCACAGTAAACCCAACAAATTCATTATATTGGAGGAAATTACAACATTTCCTAATCTACCATGAGCTAAGCATGTTACTCAAATGCCTTGTAAGTGATCTCTTCTTGTCATCAACACAATGTGGGCGGCTGATACCAATGCCTTTATTTTTACCTTGGAGAAATTGTAGTTGAAATAGCTTCAATAACTTGCCTGAAGTCCAAGAAAAGCAAGCAACAGTGGCAGGATATGAATGCAGGTTAGCCTCTTAAGTCCGTGATCAGTGCACTGTGTCTGTTTTCACAGCAGGGATTATGAGAGGCCTGTAAAAATGGGCCTAAAAGGATGGGTTGGAGGTTGGGCCACAGTATACTTGAGTGGGTGGGGAGCTTTTACCAACCAAATAGTAGAATTTTGAGGAGGAGGGAGTATCATTATTTAAGGACCCTCTCTGATTTATATCTGGTAGTCACAAGACGTAAGAGGTCAAGGGTGCTTTCTAAATTCAATCCATGTGGATATTTAGAAGGAGTTTCTCAGAGTCAAGGAGTCCTAAATTAGAGAGAGAATTATTGTTCTGAAGAGGAGGTAGAATGCTTTTTCTCCTGACAATATGAACCCATAGTGAAAGATTTTATGTCCTATGAAGTGTCAATTGGAATATCTCTCAATGAGAGCTTCCTCCATATTGATTGCCTTTATGATAATGAAAATAAGTAAATATAAAATGCAAACATACACTTACAGTTGTACTTCTTAGTAATACCACTCACTCTCATTAGGTAAGATGAAGACATTTTCTTCTCTCATTTTCCAGCACTTTTTTCTCCACTCAGTTTCCAGTTTGGCTAGTTAATTCCTTATTTTTATGTTGTCATAGGTTATGGTTTGTATTCCATTTTACAACTGTAAAAAAGAGTAATTGTGATGTAACTGAAGTGTATTTGTTATGAAACTGAGTGCTCTGATTGGTCCTAGAGAAAGGCCTATTATAGTTCAGGACAAACCATATGTTCTTATAAGGTCAAGAACATATCAAGGATAAATGGTAGCTGGGTGTGGGGGCACACGCCTTTAATCCTAGCACTTGGGAGGCAGAGGTAGGAGGATCACTGAGAGTTCAAGGCCACCCTGGGACTACATGGTGAATTCCAGGTCAGCCTAGAGATAAGGGGGGGGGGTGGATATGATGGAGAATGGAATTTCAAAGGGGAAAGTGTGGGGAGGGAGGGTATTACCATGGGATATTTTTTATAATCATGGGAGATATTAATAAAAATTGAGAAAAAAAAGAAGGAAAGAAAGAGAAAAGAAAGAAAGAAACGGATAAATTGATTCTTCTCTATAACATACTCAAGGTCCAACAAGGTTTGATATGGTTCATCTGGGTACAACTTTCTCATAGCTACATATGTTTTAAAAAGGCTTTCTAGGGTTAATATTCACTGTCAACTTGATTGGATTTGGAACCACCCAGGAGACACACCTCTTTGTGTTTATGAGGATATTTCCAGAGAGGTTTAAGTGACAGTGACTCACCCTAAATGTGGACAGCACCATCCTTGGACTGGGGTCCTGGACTGAATAAACAGGGGAAAAGGGAGAGCATCAGCACTCCCCACTCTGCTTCCTGATTGCGGATGCAGCGTGGCCAGGTGCCTCATCACTGCCAGGCCTTCTCCTCCCTGAGGGCTGCATTCTTAAACTGTGAGCCAAAACCTTCCCCAGATTGCTTCTCCTCTAACATTTGGTTACAGCCAAGACACAGTGAGGAATACCCCTCACTCGCCAGGTCAATCTGCTTGGCCCCCTGAACAGACTGCCGAACAGTGTGGCTCGGACTTTGTTCCTCACTACCCACCGTGCGCTAGCTTCACGTGGCACTGTTTGGCTGTTTTCCCTGCTTAATAAATCTCAGGTTTCTTCTTCAATTGGATTTGCTTTTGTGTGTTGGTAAGATGCGTGCTTAATAATTTTAGAAGCAGTGCAGAGGGAGTATGTTTTCCAGAAGTTTGCATTGTCTAAGATGCTCTACCTCACCAGAAATTTTATACGGAAGATGTTCTTTTAATTTTCATCCTAGTTATTTCTTGTTTTTAAGATAGTAATAGGCCATTGTGTCTATTGAAGTTATTTCAGCACTATCCTAGTTAGTTCAGGGTTCTTTTTGTGTGTTTGTTTTTAAGCAAGGTCTTCCACTCTGTAATTCAGGCTAGCGTCAAACTCAATATCTAGCCCAGGTTGGCCTCAAACTGGAGTAACCCACTGCCTAAGCCTCCCAAGTTCTCAGATTACAGGCCTCAGCTACTGCACCCAGTTTCTTGAGACTTTTTTTCTGGCGGGGGCTGGGAGTATTCAAGGTAGTGTCTCACTGCAAATCAGGCTGATCTGGAATTCATTCTGTAGTCTTAGGGTGGCCTTGAACTCACAGTGATCCTCTTACCTCTGCCTCCCAAGTGCTGGGATTAAAGGTGTGTGCTCCCACACCCAGCTACCATTTATCCTAGATACTATTTTTTAAGAAAAGACATTATGTGATTCAGTTATGGCACAAAAGAGTCTTTTCAACCCTCCCCTTTCTTTGTAACATCAACTAGGTGTCTTTTCCATATATATCCTGCTTTGTTACTACAGTGCCTTCTGGTTCTTTTGGAGGGTGTGTGTGTATTCAGGTGTGCATTTGTAGAGTATGTGTGGTATGATATGTGATGTGATACGTGCTTACTGTATGTACATGTGTGAATGCATGCACATGCCACGTGCACACATATGTGCAGGCCAGGGCGCCTGCTTCTTTTTACTCATCTGCCTCTTCCCTTGAGGTAGGGTTTCTCACCCAGCCCCGAGCTTCCATTTTGGCTATTTTTCTGATGGGGGTCAGTAAGTAACAGTCTCTAGTCTCTGCCACCCACCCCCTCAGGCTGGAGTTATAGACATGTGTGCCTGTGCCAGCTGTTTAGAGGGTGCTATGGAATCAAACTCTCGTGGTCTTGGACTCTCTCAGCCTTCATTCTAAAGTAGCCAACATTCATACTTGCTGAGCCCTCTCCACATCTCTTGGTATGGTTTTTAAAGTATTGTTTGTGCCATCAATTAAAAAAATGTTTATTTGAGAGAGAGAGGAAGAGAAAGAGACAGATAGAGAGAGAATGGGCACACCAGGGTCTCTAGTCACTGCAAATGAACTCCTGATGCATGTGCCACCTTGTGCATCTGGCTTACGTGGCTCCTGGGGAATCAAATGTTGGTCCTTTAGCCTCACAGGCAAGCAAGTGCCTCACCCATTAAGCCATCTCCCAAGCCCTCTACCATCAATTTTGGGTGCCATTTTCACAATTCATATAGAATCAAATGATTGACAAGAGACTGTGTGGGCCTTAAAATGAGTCTTTAGAGAAGATTTGGAAAATAAAGGCTTCCAGTAGACTTAAAGATAGAAGGCCAATCAGCATAAAGAAAGACCCCCTCAACTGCTGAGAAAGCGTCTGTGTGCTCTAGAACACTCTTTCCCCCTCTATAAAAAGAAGATGGTTAGTTTTAAATTTATGATTCAATCTATTGATGTTTATTGTATAGGAATCTGATTCTCTTGCTGATAAAGGAAACATGCTTCTAAATAAAGTGAAAATTTGTTCAGGTTGCAGTATTGGTGGCATGAGGAGGGTCCAACCATTTCTTGTGGGTAGAACAGCCCACCACCCTTTTTCTGTATCTCCACACTTAGAGAGACAGCTAGTAGAGTGTTCAGAACATGGCTTCTTGGCTAGGGATATAGCTCAGTTGTTGAGCAATGACCTAGCATGGACAAGACCATGGGTTTCTAGCATCCTCTCACCCTGAAAAACAAAGAACATGGTTCCTAAAGCCAGATGGTCTGGATTCAAATGTTTTTTTTTTTAAATATTTTATGTGTTTATTTATTTATTTGAGAGAGAGGAGGGAGAGGCAGAAAGAGAAAGAGACAGAATGGGCATGCCAGGGCCTCCAGCCACTGCAAATGAACTCTAGAGGCATGTGCCACCTTGTGCATATGGCTTATGTGGGTTCTAGAGAATCAAACCTGGATTGTTAGGCTTTGTAGGCAACTGTCTTCATTGCTAAGTCATCTCTCATCACACCACACTGCCTAACTGAGGAACATAAGGCCATGTTGCTTAACTGCCTTAGATTTAAAGAAATGTCTCCCGGTTTCTGATGTCCGTTTGAAATGAAGACCACAGTGCACTTATACTCCACAGGCATTGTAAAATAAAGTGATTTATCCTCTACACAGAGCTAAGAACCCTGTTGAGTCCCTGAAAAACCTCCTGCTGGTATTAGCATCATTATCATGCCATTATGAAAAAACTGTACATAGCACACCCTCAAGGCATGTTATGTCCAAAGAAAGCTCATCCTTTAGGGTTGATGGAGTCCTTTTGCAAAGAAAAGTTATGGGTAAAGAAAAAGGATTTGAAATTAAAACAAATGCTGCTGACATGGTCTGAGTGACTATGAAAAGGAGAGCTGGTTAACAGATCCATCAATGTGTGATGGGGAAACCTTGGGACTCTAGAGAAGACAGGGAAGTCTTTATGTAGCTTTAAAAGGAGACAAAGAAAACCATGGTCAAGGAACACTCCAAAAAAGCAAGTCTGACTTAACATTAGGACATTAAATATTCATTAACTATCCACCAGTAAGTCGAATGGACCAGTTTAGTGCACTACTAAAAGAAAGCATTCAAAACAGCCCAACAGCTTCCTCTTTAGAATAAGGTGTGGATATTTCTGAGGTTCTGTCTCCTGAGGCGGGACTGATGAAGTACAGGTGGGTTGTGAACTGTGAAGGGAAGTCCATGTGTTGCCTGAATGGAGGGTTGTAACATGCTAGGCCATAGTCTCCTAGACTGTAAAATCAGAGGATTGTGGTTAATGAGGTCTCTGTGCTTTTCCATTGTGAATATCTGAGGGTCTGGATCACAGTGGTGCTCTCTCCTTAGCTAGTCCATGAGTGTAAAACGTACAGACACTTGGAGGGAAAACCAGGAATAATGTCCTAGAAAAGATTTATTCCTCTGATTTAAAACCTAATCCAGGTTTTAAAGGCTAGATAATGGAGGGGAAGAGTGTAAATACAGATCAAATCTGGTATTTAAAAAAATCATCAAGGGCTGGAGAGATGGCTCAGCAGTTAAGGCTTTTGGCTACAAAGCCTAACGACTTGAGTGCCATTCCCTAGTACCCACGTAAAGCCAGATGCACAAAGTGACACATGCATCTGAAACTCGTTTGCAGTGGCTAGAGGTCCTGGCATGCCCATTCTCTTTCTTTCTCTTTCTCTTTTTGTTTTCCTCTCCCTCTCTCTCTCCTTACAAATAAATAAATAAACAAAATGTTAAGCTGGGTGTGGTGGCACATCCCTATAGTCCCAGCATACTGGGATGCAGAGGTAGGAGGATTGCTGTGAGTTCAAGGCCAACTTGAGACTGCATAGTAAATTCCAGGTCATCCTGGGCTAGAGTGAGACTCTACCTAAAAAATCGAATTAAGTGTTGGAGGCTTAGCAATTAAAGTGCTTGCCTGCAAAGCCAAAGGACCAAGGTTCAATTCCTCAGGACTCACATTAGCCAGATGCACAAGGGGGCACACACATCTGGAGTTTGTTTGCAGTGGCTGAACGCCCTGGTGCACTCATTCTCCCCCCACTCCCCCCCCCGTCTCTCTCTCTCTCTCTCTCTGTCAAATAAATAAATAAATAAAAATAAAATATTTTTTAAAAATCAAGATAAAAACATTTTTAAAAACCAGGCATGGTGGAGCAAGCCTTTAATCCCATTTCCATTTGAACCAACAGATTAAAGAATTAGCACATGGACCTCATCCTCTCCTGAGAACCAAGACTTAAAGTCCATGTCACTGTGTTTAAAAAATTACTTTGAGGATTATCCTAACTTCATTTGACCATGAGTTTTGGGTTTGTTTGTTTTTTAATTTATTCATCTGAGAGAGAGGCAGATAGAGAGAGGGAGATAGAATGGGCATGCCAGGACCTCTAGCTGCTTCAAATGTGGATCCTAGGGAATTGAACCTGGATCCTTTGGCTTTGTAGGCAAGTGCCTTAACCACTAAGCAAACTCTCCAGGCAACCATGAGTTTTTGATGTCATTAAAATGGCAAACTACTCATATACTGCATATAATAGGCAGGTTTTTAGTAATTCCCTTGAAAACAGATGCTTTTAAAGGCTTCTTGCCGGGCCCAGTGACATGTGCTTAAAATCCCAGCTACTTGGGAGGCTGAGTCAGGAGGATTGCTTGAGTCCAGGAGTTCTGCGCTGCAGTGAGCTATGCCAATCGGGTGTCCACCCTAAGTCCAGCATCACTATAGTGACCTCCCGGGAGCGGGGTACCGCCAGGTTGCCTAAGGAGTGATGAACCGGCCCACATAGAAATGGAGCAGGCCAAAACTCCCATGCTGATCAGTAGTGGGATCACGCCTGTGAATAGCCACTGCCCTACAGCCTGGGCAATATAGCAAGACTTCATCTCTATAAAAAGGGGTGGGGGGAAGGTTTCTTATAGTCCATGAATTTTCTTCATTTAGCTTAAAGGAGCAAGTCTTAGTGATACATCACCCTAGACCCATAAAGATGAGAGATAATGATTTATCTTATTAAAATCCCAGTGGCGATGTGGGGCCGCCACCATTTTTTTTCATATACATAAGAAGTTTTTCATCTAGGACTCCCTGTTGCATTTCCACCAGATGCTGGAAGAGAAGTTAGGAGAAGAAAAACTACTCTTCTTGAAAGTAAGCAGGTCTTTGCAGAGCTTAAAAAGTCGGAAACACTCTCAAGATCATTTTAAGCCTGCAAGGACTTCAGCATGCACAAGGCATTATTTGTTCCTTGAAGTAAAACACTGTTGTTTCTCTACAATTTAGCCGACCAGAAAGTGAAGATAATTCCTTCTCCCCAGACTCTAACCAAGGCTGCACAGTGCTGGGGACACAATGGCGCAACTGGAATCACCACGACTTAAGCTCATTCTGAAAATGGTGTCAGTTTTGTGTAACGTTACTGGCAATTCTCCAGAGCACCACAGAAACAAGAGCGCACGTAGGTGTCCTCAGAGATTAAACCGTGCAGTGCCACTTTCCTCTTGTATCACGCCACTTCCCTGACTCCAACCATTCTACGTGAATTCAAAGCATTCATAATGGTTCCAAGAATTTAAAATGATCTTCAAGTATGCAACAGTTTTCCCTGACAAAATATGGGGTTTTGA
Source organism: Jaculus jaculus (assembly GCF_020740685.1). Taxonomy (NCBI): domain Eukaryota; kingdom Metazoa; phylum Chordata; class Mammalia; order Rodentia; family Dipodidae; genus Jaculus; species Jaculus jaculus. Next base: position 48,326,832 of record NC_059105.1, on the reverse strand, counting down.
TTCCTCCTGTTTTCCCCACACAACTTGTCTAAAAAAGTATAGAGAGATAGACAGATTAGAGACATCTGCTTGGTACTGATAAGACAAAATATAAGAAAGAGGTTGTCTGCTGAGATCCTTATTTCTAAATCATCCTTACTGTGGATTTCTAAATTTCTCAGAGAAATAATTCCATTTCTAGTGCCAGCTTTTCTTCAGAAAGGCGAACCCAGACACACCGTAAATGCTGGACATGTGGTATGACTTGAGGGGTGTAGGGATTAGTAATATTTCAAGTGTCTTGCCTGCCATGACGTAGAGTTGGCATTCAACAAATATTAGTGTACTTATAGCATTAGAGCTACCTTTTGATTTCCTTTTAAATTCCACTTTAAACACATTCAGGTCATTCTTTCACCTACATATTGATTATTGCTCAGCTGGACGTGGTGGCGCATGCCTTTAATCCCAGCACTTGGGAGGCAGAGGTAGGAGGATCACCATGAGTTCAACATCAGCCTGAAAGAAACTACATTGTGAGTTCTAGGTCAATCTGGGCTAGAGTGAGACCCTACCTGGGAAAAAAAATTTTTTTTTTCCTCAAGTATGAGTAGATGACTGACTTATCAAGAGCCAAGCCAGTGCTGGACCTGAGGGTACCACGGTGAGTGACAATCCCAGAACCACTGAGCCAGGAGTCTGACAGTATCACCGTGACACAGCAGAAATGTCCCCTTTCCGGTAGGATCTCTTCAGGAGCCTGTATAAAAGAGGGGAAACAGAGTCAGAAGAGGATCCAAGGTCAATGACTGTGAGGACCTGTACCCCCTTCTCCCTGTGGTCAAGGTTGGCCTTGATACCACCCTGGACGCCCAGTCTGGATGGAGACCAATGTGAGAAGGCCATCGCTTCCTTAGCTCGTGCTAAAACCAGGTCCAGTGATGCCTTGGGGACTGCTGCCTAAAAACAAGAAAAAAAGAGCAAAACAATAACCATAGCAAAATAAAAGCCTTGAAGCCAAAGAAAATGTCACGATTTGTGCATTTTTCTACAAAACCGATTTGTTCTGTGGTAGAAGATAGAGTCTGCATTTGATTTCTACAAGATATGCAGTAATGGGTTATGTACTCCAGGGAAGAACTATTCTTAAGGGAGCAAGAATGTGATGGATTCACTTCCTCGGTGAGGCTTATAATATGTGGCAGTTTTAGTGCAAGCAGGTATTTGGTCTATAAACTTGGAGAGCTCGGCATTAGTGGTCGCTCGTCTCTAAATGAAGAAGAATGCGGCTCCCCCTCTCCCTCTGGTTATTAGTCCTTCTGGGGATAAACAGGAAGATTAAGTGTTTTCCCGGCGCTGTGTCTGCCTGTCACGGTGATGTGCACTCGCCCCATCGCCGGCACCTGCGCGCAGCCCCGCGGCCCCGCCGCTGCCTTCGCGGGTGCGCCTCGTTCGCAGCTGATGGAGTCAGGGTTATTTCCGCTCCTTGTTCAAATGCTCCCTCTCAATTAGATGCTGTACAATTAGCTGCTTTGCAATTAGACCCTGCATCTCTTCTGTGAACAGCCAGTTTCCCAGTCCCCGGAGGCCGTTTCACGTCCTCTCTTCTCAAGGCCGCTGCTCTGCTCGCTGCGGTTCAAGCGGCCCCGCAGGCAGCCCGCAGCCCGCAGCCTGCAGGGAGCTCCCCGCAGGCCACCCTGCGCCGGCGCCTCTGGAGACCCGGGTCCGGGCTCTCAGCTGCTCACACGCTGGAACACAGGCTGTCATCTCCATGGCAAGTGGCTCAGTTCTAGGAGGCTTTGCTCAAGTTAACGCATCTCCCAAGAGAGGGCCGGATAAAGGACAATGCCAGATTACGCATTTACCATTAGAAGTGTTCTTGCCGAGCAATATATCTATGTTAGCCATTCTGTTCTTGCCACACAATGTCTACACGGACAACTAAATGATAGATCGTGAGGTTTGTTGGTAACAGAACACGTGACTGTCACACACTGTTCACTGCAGTGACAACCGGCGCAAGCTTTGTAGAATGCGACGTCTGATCTTAAGGAAGCTCCATCGAACGAGCTGTTTTTTTTTTTCTTCACCTGTTTTCTGTTTTTCTTCCTCCCCTCCTCTCTTGGTATCATGTATCCCAGGCTTATAGTCCAGGCTGGCTTTCCAACTCTCTGTGCAGCTGATACTAGCCTTGAACTTCTCATCTTCCTGTCTCCGCCTTTCAAATGCTGGGATTCCAGGCATGGGCCACCATGTCTGGCACATGATTTCATGATTTATGTCTCTCTGTGTGTGTGTCCTGCACAATGCATTTGGTGGAAACTTCTTAGTCACTGGTCTGGAACTTGGCTGGTCCTCTGATTTCCTACCTGCTCCTTTGAAGGCAAACACAGAAACATGAATCCACCTTCAGTCTTGATTTGCAGGTTAGACTTCCTCCTTTCCCTCCTGAGATCCACCATGACCTACACAGATGTATTGGTCAGCTCCTTCTCTCATCTTTCTCTTTTGTTGTTTCTGAAAATGATTGCATTTTCTAGCTTCTCAGAGGTTGGGATACAATGAAGGAGGAGGTTACAAAGTTCTCGGGGAAGAGGGTCACCACACTTCTCCCTATGGCCTCACACCATCAATTAGCCAAAGACATCCTTATCACAAATCCATTTCTTCCAAGCTCTGGGCCCTGATATATTCTTTGTCTGAGTGAGTCAAGGCAGGAGGACTCATTTTAATTCCATCTTTTGCATATTCTGTTCAATTGCACAGCTTTGGTGTAGAATATTATAATAAATATTAGTTTTGTGTATATCAGTCTACTTCCTCAGACTACATTCTTGCCAATAAGAATTTTCTTCATAAGTGTCAGTAAGCACCCAGTGAAGACCAGGTTATGGTGTTGTTTCTTTTTTCTTTCCGTCCCTCTTTCTCTCCTTCCCCTCCTCCGTCTTCCTCAGACAGGGTCTCATGTAGGCCAGGCTAGCTCACACTTACTATGTCGCAGGAGCTGGCCTTTACTTCCATCCTCTTCCAGGGTATGTGATCACAGCTTAGAGCTACCAGGCCTGGGGTTTATAGGTCCTATGTTTCAGGGTCAAAACTACAGTTTTCACATCCTGTTATACATGCATTGAGAGGCATAAAGATGTTCACAGTAATCACAAAATGCATATTCAGCACTTTCTATGCCATCAGAAGCTGTTTCCAGAGCTTTCTCTGTATTGTTTAACATCGCAGCAATCCTATGAATTATATATCATCATCATCTCCTTTTTTTTTCAGATAAAGACACCAAGTCAAAGAAAGTCTAAACAATTTGCCTGTCACATCCCTAAAAAGTGATAAATCTAGAACTAAATTATAACAGCTTTACTCTGACACCCACCATTGGAATCGCCATGCCTGTCAATGCTCACGAGCACAACTGAGTCCAATGAGTTCAGTCTGGAGAAGTAACTAGACAGACATCATTTGCCTGATCTTAGTTGCAATGCTTTCTAATAAAATGAAAGAACCTGGGCATAAACCATATACTTGATAATAGGAAATTATTAACCCATGGCATATTAATATGCTAGAATAAAAAGCCTTCATTATTTATGTTATGTATGTATGTTATTATTTTTTTTTTATTTACTTCTGAGACAAGGTCTTGTTGGTGAGAGTGTGCCTCCTCCCAACAAATTTGCAAAGAATTCAACAAAAAGTTCTGGCTGGGTGTGGTGGTGCACACCTTTAATCCCAGGACTTGGGAGGCAGAGGTAGGAGGATTGCCATGAGTTCAAGGCCACCCTGAGACTACATAGTGAGTTCCAGGTCAGCCTGGACTACAGTGAGACCCTACCTTGAAAAGCCAAAAAAAAAAAAAAAAAAAAAATCTGAAATAGTTCAAAATCTAAAAACCTGCAAGCTCTTTGACCAGCAGTTTATTTAAGTGCAACACTGTCTTATAGAGTGTGAAAGCATGCACATAAAGCAAAAAATGGTGAGAAAATCATGCTTTGATAATAATGTGAAATTTGATTTTGATAATTTGAAAATAAACAAGAATTTGCATTCATTTGTTTAAACTTTCTTGTAAGCATAGAGAAATGATAGGTATAAACCTGGATATCCCCCAAGCAGTGAGCATAAAGGAGTGAGGATGTGTGTGTGTGTGTGTGTGTGTGTGTGTGTGTGTGGACATGCATATATATGTCCAAACACACACACATCCTTTTACACTTAAAAAAAATTTAACACTTAAAAATTATTTTTTAAAAACTATTTTATTTATTCATTTATTTGAGAGACAGAGAGAGAGAGAGAGAGAGAGAGAGAGAGAGAGAGAGGGAGAGAATGGGCACACCAGGGCCTCCAGCCACTGCAAACAAGCTACAGACACATGAGCCCCCTTGTGCATTTGGCTTACATGGGTCCTGGGGAATCAAACCAGGGTCCTTAGTCTTCACAGATAAATGCCTTAACTGCTAAGCCATTTCCCCAGTCCTAAAATTTAATTTTTATTAAAGGAAAAAAAATAAACTATATAAACTACTTATGACCTATTATCAAAGGAAAAGGATAAAAAGGCACCCTCATAAATTCCAGTTAAGAAGTAGTCTGGGGCCTGAGCAATGGCTTAGCAGTTGAGACACTTGCCTGTGAAGCCTAGGGACCTGGGTTCTATTCCCTAGCACCCAAGTAAGCCAGCTGTACAAGATGGTGCATGTGTCTGGACTTTGCAGTGGCTGGAGTCCCTGGGGCACCCATTCTCTCTCACTCTCTCTCTCTGCCTCTTTCCTTCTCTCTCTCTCAATCAAATAGTTAAATAAAACATTTGAAAAAATAAAAAAAGCAATTTGAGCTTGGCATGGCAGTGCATGTCTCTAATCTTAGCACTTGGGAGGCAGAGGTAGGAGGAGCACTATGAGTTTGAGGTCAGTCTGAGACTAGATAGTGAATTCCAGGTCAACTTGGGCTAGAGTGAGACCCTACTTTGAAAAGCCAAAAAAAAATTTTAAAGCAATATGAGGGGACTGGAGAGATAGCTCAGATGTTAAAGACACTTGCTTTACAAAGCCTGGTAGCCTGGTAGCCTGGCTTTGGTTCCCCATTACCCACATAGAGCTGGATACACAGGGTGGTGCATGTATCTGAAGTTTATAGTGCTGGGAGACCTTGGCATGCCCTTTCTCTCTCAAGTAAATAAAAAAATATTACTTATGGCTGGAAAGATGGCTTAACAATTAAGGCACTTGCCTGCAAAGCCTAAGGACCCAGGTTCAATTCTCTAGGTCCCATGTTATCCAGATGCACATTGTGGTGCGTACATCTGGAGTTTGTTTGCAGTGACAACAGACCCTGGCTTGCCCATTCTCTCTCTTTCTCTCTGTGTCCCTCCGTATCTAATAAATAAACCATAAAAAGGATGTTTAAAAATATTTTTTTAATAAAAGCAATTTGGGGCTGGTGAGATGGCTCAGCATTTAAGGCATTTGCCCATAAAGCAAGTTGAATAACAACTTGAATTCAATTCCCCAGCATCCACATAGAGCCAGCTGCACAAGGTAGCACATGTGTCTGGAGTTCATTTCCTTCCACTGGCTAGAGGCCCTGGTTTACCCATTTCTCTCCCTCTCTCTCTCTCTCTCTTTCTCCCTGGTGGTGGTACAGGCCTTTGACCTTTAATCCCAGCACTTTGGAGGCAGAGGTAGGAGGATCACTGTGAGTTCAAGGCCAGCTTGAGGCTACATAGTGAATTCCAGGTCAATTTGGGCTAGAACGAGACCCTACCTCAAAAATAAATAAATAAATAAATAAATAAAATGAACAAACCAAAAAAAAAAAAAAAAGCAATCTGAAATTATGTCGATGTGTGCAGCAATTCTGTGTTGCTGGGACAAAGCTCAACCAGAAGCAGCTTATGAGAGGAAGGGGGTTACCTCAGCCTTCTCTTTCAAGGGAAGCTTCATCATGCTGGAAAAAGCATGGCAGAGCAGGCAGCCAGGGCATTACTTCTTGTCTCAGCAACTAGGAGGGTGCAGGAAAAGTGAGCCAGCTCTGAACACCCACCAAGGCTGGACTGATAAACCTCAAAACCTGCCCCAGTAACGACCCTCCCCCAGTGAGGCCCCATCTCCCAAAGGCTCCACAACCTTCCCGAACTGCCACCAGCTGGAGACCAGGTATTCAAAATACATGACCCTATGGGGACATTTCATTCAAACCACCACAGCATATCTATTCATGTGGCTGCAGAGAAAAATCCTAAAAGGATTATAATCTTCAAACTGTTGCTAGGACCGGGTGTAGTGGTGCACTCCTTTAATCCCTGCACCCAGGAGGCAGAGGTAGAAGGATCAATGTGATTTTGATGCCACCCTGAGACTACATAGTGAATTCTGGGTCAGCCTAGACTAAAGCAAGACACTACCTCAAAAACCCATATAAATAAATAAAAATAAAAACACTGCTGCTGGGGGTGGGGATGAAGCTCACTGGTAGAGTTCTTGCTTAGCATACGTGAGGCCCTGGGTTCAATATGCACCACCGCATTAAAACACGAAATAGTAGGGCTACTTCTGAGTTAGGGGACTTTTTTGTTTATTTTGACCTGTCCATATTTTCTGAACATCAAGTTACTATCAATTAACATATTAATTTATAAAGAGAAATGCTAGAAAAAAAGAGAAGTCAAAATGAGGAACCCATAAGGAAAGACAAAGCATTAGAATTGGGCTTCACGTTTAAAAAAAAATCTGGGGCTGGTGAGATGACTTAGTTGTCAAGGCATTTGCCTGCAAAGCCAAAAGGACCCAGGTTCAAATCCCCAGGACCCATGTAAGCCAGATGCACATGTGTCTGGAGTTCATTTGCAGTGGCTGGGGGCCCTGCCATGCCCATTCATTCTCATTCTCTCTGTCTCTTCTCCCTCCTTCACAAATATATCAATAAAAATTAAATATTAAAAAAATCTAAGAGGGTGATTGACAAAATGTATGCAGAGCAAAAAGCTGGATGACCTCCAGGAAAGCACACTTGAGCAGTCGCACTCCTGGGAGCACTTCCTCCAGTAGAGGGCGACATCTCCCACGTCATCGTGAGCCAACAATCCTGTCACAAGGCATGACCTAGAAAGAGGATGGGGAAGACAAGCAACAGATTTCTTTGTTTTACCGGGGCTACATTTTCCATCTAAAATGCTCTGCTTTCTTTCCTGGAATGCCGATCTAGACAAGTGACAATCAAAATGTGGAATACAGTAACAAAAGAAGACTACGGGAAGACTCCTCCAAGGGGACATGAGGGAAGCTCAGAGTTTGGCGGGGTGTGAGAAGTGTGGTAGACCGCAGGCTGTAGCCAGAAAGCCCAGTGCTCTTATCTGTTGGGAACACCAGGGGCTGAATTGCTTGCTGTTAAGACCTGGGCGTCCATCTTCCAAATAAAGACAGCTGGCCCTTGTACCACTTGACACGTGCACAGTTTGTGGGACTGTGCAAGGCAGGTATCTTTGAGAAGAACGTATGTGACATGTATTAAGCATCATTGCATTGAGAAGAAAGGAGGCAGAGTGTCGTGTGGCCTATGCCTTTAATCCCAGCTCTAGGTGTTGAGGTAGGAGGATCCCTGTAGCTCCAGGCCAGCCTGAGTCACAGTGAATTCCAGGCTAGCCTGGGCTAGAGTGAGACTCTACCTCCAAAAACCATAAAAATAAGAAAAGTGGTTTAGTGGTTTAGGAAGAAATCCTTTGCATTTTTCCTCATCTAATTTCTCCTCACCTTGGTTATATTCAAACCAAAGCTTCATTTAGAACCTCAAACCTAGTATCTTCTCAAGATAAATATATAGAGTCAAAGAAGTAATTATAGTTAGGGAAACATTTAATCTGAAGATATCCTGGCATTTTTGAATTTTTTTATATTTTATTTTTATTTATTTATTTGGCAGAGAAAGAGGGAGGTATAGAGGGGGAGAGAGAGAGAGAGAGAGAGAGAGAGAGAGAGAGAGAGCAAATGGGTGCACCAGGGCCTCAAGCCACTGCAAACGACTCCAGATGCATGGATCCCCTTGTGCATCTGGCTAATGTGGGCCTTAGGGAATCAAACCTGGGTCTTTTGGCTTTGTAGGCAAATGCCTTAACTGCGAAGCCATCCCTTGAAAAATATTTTTTTTAAATATTTTTTTAAAATTTTTATTTATTTATTTATTTGAGAGCGACAGACACAGAGAGAAAGACAGATAGAGGGAGAGAGAGAGAATGGGCGCGCCAGGGCTTCCAGCCTCTGCAAATGAACTCCAGACGCGTGCGCCCCCTTGTGCATCTGGCTGACGTGGGACCTGGGGAACCGAGCCTCAAACCGGGGTCCTTAGGCTTCACAGGCAAGCGCTTAACCGCTAAGCCATCTCTCCAGCCCCCTTGAAAAATATTTTTATTTATTTATTTGCAAGGAGAGATGAAGAGAGAATGAGAATGGAGAATGGGTGCACCAGTGCCATTTTGTGCATCTGACTTTATGTAGGTACTGGGGAATAGAACCTAGGCCATCAGACTTTGCAAGCAAGTGCCATTAACCACTAAGCCATCTTTCCAGCCTCTGTTCTGATGTTTTAAATTGAGTATAAAGTTTAAAACTCTCATCAATCAGGCTAAATCATAATACAGAATCAGTGACTAATAAAATATAGAAGTTTTGCTATTTTTTAAAAGGATCCTGATTAGGAAGAGGCTATAAGATTAGGTGAGCAACTGATAGAAATTTATTTCTTACTGTCTGTGATGTCAGCTGCACAGTTTTGAACTCCATTTGTCGGGAGTGGCAATGACCCCTCGCTGGTCCAGTGAAGCCAGGAGGAGAGGCCTTGAGCTGAGGCTGTCCTGTGCCTTATTACTGTTGTCAGTGGTCCTGTTTCCTGGAAGGCTGAGCTAATGATGAAATGCAATCCTTTTACTTTCATGTGCCTTGTTGTCTGATGTTTTTCAGTTGTTAACTCAAGGTTGAAAGAGACCAAAATAAAAACCTGAAAATAAAAGCAGCAAGTAAAACTCTCTTTGGTCTATGCCAAATAGGGTAGAAAAGACCTCTGGCTTCTCAACACCAGTTAGAGTGGATGCTATGAAAGAGCCTTTGGATTGGGCACTTCCAGAGAAACTTAAGACCACTCAATCAAAAAATACTGTTGTAAACTAAGTCACCGATTTTAAAGGAGCACTTGCTGTTTTGTGTTTTCTGACCTACTGTTTCCAAGGGCTAGAGAGAAGCTCTTCTTTAGGAAGTCACTCCACATGTACAGTTTTAGCCTATCCTCACCTAATCTTGACCTGTTTATGTCCCAAGGAACATTTTCTTTTGCTCATAGGAACCTTTCTGCCCATAAACATGCTGTAATTTACTCCAGCCTGGAGAACCACCCACCCACCCACTCAGAAAGCCTTCTCTCCCTTGTGATTCTTTTTCCTGCTGCTTTTAAGTTCACTAAAAATGCCATCTGAGGTTTTGTCTGTCGCTTCCCTCTCATTCTCCCCTTGATCACCGCTCTTTATCCTCCCTCCTTTGTGGCACTCATGCCTGGGCATTGACATTTTCTTGGCTTTGGGCTCGAAGTTTTTCTGCTTATCCTTAAGTTCTGGTGTTCCCCAGACCCTGTCCTTTGTCTCCCCTGTGGCTTTGGCACACCACCTGGCATTTCCTCATTTCTGATACTACGCTAAAGCCAGATACCCACGCTCCTCAAACATCACCCTCTGTTAGGGATGCCAGTAGACATGGCATCCGACATCTCCAAGCCTCGATGGTCTCCTTCAGCACTGGACGTCTAATGACTGGGGAACTGGCTCTGCTGGTGAAGCGCTTCTCTGAGCTGGCATCCGAGACTGTATAGGTGCATGGGTGGGAAGCGCCCCCACCATCCCAGCCCTGGGGAGGCAGAGTCAGGGGATCGCTGGGGCAAGCTGACTAGTTAAACTAGCTGAATCAGAGAATTTTAGGTTCATTGAGAGACTGAATAAATAAGGTAAAATGTGATTGAGAAAAAAAAATGATTGAGGAAGACACCCGAAGGCCACCTTTGGCCTCTACCCACAAGTGCATACATGTGCATATGTGTGCACCCACATACACACATGTGCCCACACACATACAATCATGCACAAACACACACATGCACACACACACACCCACATTTAAAGCAAAGGGGGTCTGTAAATACATGGAGTCCAGATATATATTTGAAACTCACTATGGTTCACCCCCTAGCTGCAAACTCAAGTGACCAAAGCAAAGGCCTCAACATGTGTCAATAGGAGCCTGCCACGGTTAGTAGTAGGGACATCTCTCTAGTCAAGACACAAGCTAGGAGCCAGAGACTCATCCTGGCTTCCCCTCTCCCTCAACCCCTCCAGCCAGTAAATCTGCAAGTTTACCAGCTATCTCTCAGAAACAGTGCTTAAACAGCAGCCGTCCCTTCACTACCCTGCCCGGACTTCCTGAGCCTCTGCTCTCTTTTCCTGTAGGTTCTGTTCTAACTCATCCTCCACTAAGCCCCAGGGTGCTCATCTGAAAACACTACCCTGATCGTCACATCTTGTGCTTCAGAAGACACTGGTGGCTCTTCACTCTCCACAGGGCAAAGTTTAACCTCATGCCCGGTGCTGAAAACCAGGCCAAAAGCCCGTGGCTCAGGAAGATTGTAGGTCTAGGAAGAATCTATTACTGTTGTGTTGTTAAGCTGATGTGTTGTTCAACTACCTCATAAATATTTATCTTTATATCCACCGATCACCTCTGCTCTTGACCCTGGCCAGAAAACCTTTTTCTTTTCTCAGTAGCAGGAGATGGTTAATGCAGAGAGACAACTGGTCAAATGCTTAAAATACTTGACTGATGAATGTTCAGCCCTAGACACAGTAAATACATCATCCTCTCCTGGGCTCTTGCCACATCATGGAAGATGGGACGGAGCTGGAGGATGGGGAGGAACACTGGGTAACTCTGTCACCTGAACAACAGCAAGGCCACTGCACTCATGAACTCACAGCAGCTGTGGGTACTGCACAAGACATATATATTACAGGACCAGAGAACAATGTTACAAATCAAGGAGGGGCTTTTGAGGCCACTCCCTTTCTAATGACAGAGATGAGAAGAAGGAGTAAAGTGGGATTAATTAAGGAGGATGAGAGGATAATGTGGGATAATATAATCAAAATACAATATTTATATATGTATACATATATATATATATATATATGAAAAATTAAATTAAAAAAAAAGAAAAGCACTTCTAATTCTGTTTACCACCTCCTTGCCTGATAACTGCCTCCTTTCCTCACCAAAGCATCTCTCATCTCAGCTCTGTGTCTTACTGGGATGTTCCCTGAAAGAGGCCTCTGTGCCATGGATCACATAGAACCTTCCATTTACAGAGATTTCTTCCTTATCCTCCACCCATCCCCCACTTGGCAATATTCTCCTGTAAAATCCTTTCCAAAACCCTCTTGTACCCCCCCACCAAAAGCCTCTTGATGAGACCTTTGATCTTTCTCAGGAAGAATTCATCCCCCTTAGCTCTTACATTCCACAGAACTTTGTTCTTCTGTTTGAAGCCTATCAGATTGCATTGAGAGATGTTTGAGGTGTGTCTTATCTGCCTATTGAGCAAGGTACTGCTCGGCCATTTTACCCCTTCAATAGCTAATCATAGTCCCGAGTCCAGAGTTCAACGAATGTGTGGCAAGAAGTGAGCCAGTAGTATGCCACCCGGGTCCAGGGTTGCCTGGCAAGGATAGCCTTGGGCGAGTGTCAAAGCAGCGTTTGCTCTCGCTGTAACCAACCCTAAATCCCGTGACTCGCGCCCTGCCATGCCCATGTGCAACCACAGGGGGCAGCACAGGTACTCCACAACTCACCCAGGTGCGGTAGTTGGCCTACTTCTCACATCCACTTGTAGCCAGAAGTGCAGGTCCAGCTTCTCTCTGACTGAGGCGCACTTCTCCTTCACTACCTTCTGCGCTGTAAAAGCTTTCATGATTAAAACAAAACCAACTTCCCAGTGTGGTGGCGCACGCCTTTAATTCCAGCACTCTGGAGGCAGAGGTAGGGAGGATTGCCATGAGTTCCAGACCCACCTGAAATGACATAGTGAATTCCAGGTCAGCCTGGACTAGAGCAAGAAATACCTCAGATTAAAAAAAAAATCATATGTGGATACCAACCACAAATTATTTGATCCATTTTAAGTCGCTCACTGGGCTCCCGAATGAGGAAAAAACTTCCCCCCAGAAACAGCACCATTGTGCACAAAACCGGGCACTGTCTTTTTCTGTGGTCCCCAGCAGGGTAGGACGAGCCCCGCGGAGAGCCACGTCCATGCTCCCAGAGAATTCCTTCCTGCTTTAAGGACCAGCGGCCTCAGCTGACGGCGTGGCGGGCCTTCCCACTTGTTTTCACTGCTGCCTCTTTAGTTAGTCTGTGAAAGGTTCTCAACTGAGATTTTTCTTGCTTTTCTATCTTTACTAGCACATTCAACTTTCAGATTCTCTGAAGAAAATTCTTTCCAAGGAAAGGGAAGAGGTTAAGGAAGATGGAGCTAAAATTAGTTTTATTTCTGGCTCCGCAAAAGTGATTGCAGCAGTGGCACTAGAAGAAGGCAATAACTTAACAAATGGTTTCAGAAATGAGCTCTTCGCTGTGATTCCAAAGAGCTCTCCATGAATCTTATTTTGTAATTATGGCCTGATTCTTAGGGGGCACTTTACAGTGGAGTGGCTCCAGGTTTCGTTCCTCAGGTGAGCTCTCACCCAGGCAGGCACGGAACTCTCACCCTACAGTTTATTTGCCAATGACTATTTAATTACACCTGCTAGCCTTCAGAAAGCTCAGTGATTGAGAATCATCATACTTCGTTCTGTTAATCTGTCTGGTTGCTTTTCATTTGTGGACATCCAAATGTTTCTTGTTAATTTTCAATAAACCCAGAGGAGCTTGGAAGCTAGCGTAAGAAGAAAATAAGATGACAGCAATTGACCTTCCCCAAGAAGCAGCAATTAGTATGAGAATCAGGAGGTCTAGGGTGGCTTGTTGCTTGGTGAAGGTTAACTTTGACCATAAACCTAAACTATGCTATCTATTGTGATATGGGTCTTTGTGTCTGTCTGCATATAGTGAGGACATATTATGTCACTACACTTAGCATTTTCCCTCTAAAATGCCAATAGAGCACAGATGAACTGGAATAAAGTTTGTCTACATTTTTTAAAGTTATTTATTTATTTATTTATTTGATAGGGAGAAGAGAGAGACTGGGCATGCCAGGGCCTCCAACCACTGTGAACAAACTCCAGATGCATGTGTCCCCTTGTGCATTTGGCTTTTGTGGGTATTGGGGAATCAAACCCAGGTCCTTAGACTTCAAAGCCAAGTGCCCTAACTGCTAAGCCATCTCTCCAGCACTGTTTACAAATTCTTATTCAACTTTGAAACCATCATGCTTTCCACCACATACAGGACTCACTAAATTCTATAGAGGAAGCTGGGATCCAGGCCATTGAGATTTCAAATGTTATATAACTTTCTGCTTTTTCTAAAGAAATCTACATTGTATCAGAGACTATAGGCTTTTATGAAATGGAAGTGGAGGAAGAGTGACAGCAATGGTGATGATATGGAGTCTAATTAATACTGTTACCAATTTTGGTGTACGTAGCAAAATCAAGGTGATGAGATTTCACCAAGCTGATTGTTTATGGAGCTGGCAAATAGGGGCAGTGGAAAGGGGGTAGGGATGCAAAAACATGACTTCCCATGATTGAAACATGCACTGTATATATGTATATGTGTGATTGATATATATATATATATATATATATATATATATATATATATATATATGTATATAATCTTCTCTAAAAACACAGCAACCAAGCTAGTGGCTATGGGTACAATCTACCTGTAATATTTGTCCTGTGAAACACAAAGGAAACTGGCCCTGCATATAAAATGTAACACTGATCTGGTCTGAAATAGTCTAAAGAAGTTTGTATTTTGAGGGGAGACCTTGTTCTATTTTCAATGCCCTGGAGGATCTCCAAAGTTGTTCAGCTAAATTTAGGTTGTCTCTTTTTAATCACCACTTTACCATCACGACCCCATTACTGCCTCTGAATGATGACTCTGTTCATTTTTCACTTAAGGGTAATGAACTGCTTTCTCAATCTAGTCCCATCATTCAACTTTGTCCCAAGGAGGTTCTTTGTAGACAATTTCCATTTTAATCAGAAGTGAATGAGACTGTTGCTTTTAAAGTGGACCAACTGTGGGTTTACTAGGAATTTTATCAACTTTGATCTTTATCCAATTGAACTTTCTGCTGGAGCTTCCAGCAAAGTTCTTTCAAGCCTGAAGAAAGCAGAGCTCACGATGCAGCAATTCCCTTGAACATCCTGGGGGAGATGGCAGGAGAGGAATATAAGGACAGGGACTGCCATCAGGGCAGGTCATGGGGAGCTGGGAATCTTCTGGAAGAGCATAGTCTCAACATGACTGCAGTGTGGGAATCCTTTAGGAGTCCTTCTCTCAAAAGCCTGATGCCAGGCCAGGTGTGGTGGTGCACACCTTTAATCCCAGCATTCAGGAGGCAGAGGTAGAAGGATTGCCCTGAGTTCAAGGCCACCCTGAGACTATAGAGTGAATTCCAGGTCAGCCTGGGCTAGAGCGAGACCCTACCTCATAAAACATATATATATATATATATATGTATATATATATATATATATATGTATGTATGTATGTTTTATATATATAACATATATGCGTGTGTGTGTGTGTGTGTGTGTGTGTGTGTGTGTGGTGTGTGTGTGTATGTATGTATATGTATATATATATATGCCTGATGCCAACCTGGCTTAAATATGATCGGCATGAGGCAGATCCAAGTACTGCCCAACTCTACAACAGGCTGGGTGATATGAAAGCTGTGGTCAATGGGTTGGGCAGCAGGCAGAGCTTTCCTTTACCCAGCTCGTGCTGACCACATTGTGGCTGTGCTTTAAGAGCTTCCAAATTGCTACTCTGGCCTCTGCAGGGGAGCAGTTAGGATGCCTGCAGACTCCTTTGTGTTTAGTGAATGTTCCTTGCGAAAAGTTACCTTACTCCTGTTGCTCCTTCACTATGACTTTATAAAACAAAAGGAATGATGGGGCTGGAGAAATGGCTCAGCAGTTAAGGTATTTGCCTGTGAGGCTTAAGGATCCAGGTTCGATTCCCCAGTACCCACATAAGCCAGATGTACAAGGTGGCATCAGTGTCTGGAATTTGCCTGCAGTGACTAGAGGTCTTGGCACACCCATTTTCTTTTCACTCTCTATCTACTTCTTTCTGTCTTTCTGAAATAAATAGATTAAATTAAATATTTAAAAAAAGGAATATTCCCAGTAAGGAAGAAAATTATGGCATGTCCATACAATGGATTACTCCCCAACAATAAAACAAAGGATGAGCCATTGATACACACAGCATCATGGGTAACTCTCCAAAACTTCATGTTCAGTGAAAGAAACTAGACGGAAAACAATGATTTGGTTTACATAAGACCCTATGATCACATGATTGTCTGGGAATGGCAGGAAAATTACAGAAGGTGCTATGAAATTTTGGAGGTGAAAGCAATGTTCACTGTCCTGACTGAACTGATAGTTTCCCAGGGAAAGTGCACAAAACATGACATTCGGGCTGGAGAGATTGCTCAGTGGTTAAGGTGCTTGCCTGTGAAATCTGAGGACCCAAGTTCAAGTCTTTAATACCCATGTAGTCCAGATATACAAGGTGGCACATGCTTCTGGAGTTCGTTTGCAGTGACTAGAGGCTCTGGTGAGCCCATTCTCTCTCTCAATATCTCTTTCTCTCAAATAATTAAATAACTAAATAAAAATATTTTTTAAACCATGAAATTTGGGCTGCAGAGATGGCTATGCAGCTCAAGGCACTTGCTTGTTTGCAAACCCTGATGGCCTCAGTTTGATTCTCTAGTTCCCACATAAAGCCAGATGAACATGTGTCTGGAGTTTGCCATGGCTGGAGGCCCTGGTATGGCCATTCCCTCTCTGTGTTTGTTTCACACATGTAGTCTGTTTCCAGATATCTTTTCCAGCTTGATTTTTCTCTAAATCCTGGAGCTACCATTTATGTATTTCCTCTAAACTCTGGGTCGGCTACCTGGGTAATTTCTCTAAATTCAGGTTCTACCATTTGTATAATTCCTCTAAACTTGTGGTATACCATGTGTGTGAAATTAGCCAGACAGTGCTATTTTCAAATAGCCAGTAAGACAAGGCACCAAGGAGAGAACCAAAAGGGTGTCACAATGCCTGCCTGTTTCAGCAGAACCATTTACAACTCAGCACCAGATCCAGCCTACTGCTACACTACCATGTGTGGAATAGTTCCCTTGACTTGTATTTACTGCTCATCTTTCCAGGGTCTGGATTTGCTGGTATCCGCTTTGGTTCTTTTCCTCCATCATGCTTCCTTAAGTTCTGAGCTCATCACCACTTAACCTCTTAATTTTTTATGTGTAGGTGCGGAGCTGACACTTCTTTGTTTCCATATGAGTATGTAAATGTTTCCCCTAAATCCAAAAAATTACCCTCCCATTCAAGAAAGACTCATTTGAGTGTCAGGCCAGGTCATAGAGCAAAAGCAAGAGAGGGCTGGCCTTGTGGGTAACCTCCTTCACATGGGTCAGACGTCCCATCATGGTGAGTCTCAGTCATCAGGCTCAGGTATGTAAGCAGAGACCTGATACAACCAAGATGTGATTGGTGCATGGACTGAGAGAGCTGACCCAGAGAGGGCGACCGAAGAAGAACCAGGAAATTCCTCCTGCATATGTTACTGGCAGCCATCTTGGAGAGACAGGATCAGAAGAAATTTTTGGTTTTGCCAACATAGAATGAAATCTCCTTATTCCCTCTTGGGGTTTCTGTCCCTAGTTAACTGTCTGAAAGAAGCTATGTTTCTTGTAGCCTTCAGTAAGATAGTCATCTTGTGATGGATTATTGTATTTTCACCAATGAGTCCTCCTAGAGGCGTTTCTTGACTTCAGTACATTGTAATCCAACCCTGCAAGTTAAGTCTTGTCACTTCCTGGCTTCTAGTCTTTAATTTAATGAATGTTGGTGACCTCAACATTTTAGAAATATTTGGGCTAAGCAGAACACACAGAGGCAAGGACACTGGAAACCGAACCAAAGCTGAAACAACTTTGAGCTTTAGGAGAGAAAAAATAAAATAAAAATAAAACACCAAATGTCCATCCGGTAATCTTTTCTCTTCTTTTCCTCGGGAACTTGGGAAGGAAGTCATGAAGCCTAACACGGTCTTTTTCTCCCTTTTGGCAAGAATTTCAGTGACATTTGGGCTTCCTTCCTCCAGACTCTGAAAATGTAAATCCAGAGAGAGGCCTGGAGCCCAGCTGACACCTGGTGGCTGAGAAGGTTGTGCCTAGGGTTCTGAGCTAGCTGAGCAAGAACCAGGGCTGTGGAAACCAAGCATAGTTCTGGAAAGTAAAGGGGAATATAGGTCCAAATCAAATCAGAAAGAAAAGATTTCAATTCCTTTTTTTAATTTGGCATTTTCTTACCAATGCTTTCACCAGGAGTTGGTTAATTCATATGTGCTTACCACCTTTGAACATCTAGGATGAAAGCAGCTTTTCCTTCTACACCTGAAGTTGTGAGAAGCTGCAGGACACTTCCAGGCCCCCTGGGCTCCAGGTTGCCAAGTGTAGAGGTTCCATTGTTCTTCTCAGGTCCTCACTGTGAGATCCAGAGTCTTAAGAATCCTCTGCGATCCACATGCACATTTCAGCATTAATTGTGGCATGAAGGAGTTTGTCTAGTCAGGACTCAATGCTAATAAGAAAGAAGATTGGTAATTAGAAGTTCTGATCTGTGTTCACCTACTTAGCACTTGTGGGCCTTTAGGCAAGTCATTTAACCTTTATGAGTCTATTTCCTCATCTGTAACATGGTAATGATGATAATACGCACACTTGTGAGTGGCTGTGGGGATTAGAGATAATATCTACATAATGCCCCATAAATGGTAGTTAAAGGAATGTCAGTCATGCAGGTGTCAGGAATGCAGGTGACGGGAGCCTTTTGACTGTTCCTACTGATAAGAAGACTTTTCAGCACAACTGACCCTGGGTCAGAGAATGGAAAGGGGTAGGTTGGGGCTGGGGTGATTTGGGTTTTTGTGCCCTCATGCTGCCTATCTAGCTTGCTTGGCTATTTTTCCATTGTAATCATGGACCTTGAGTCTTAGCAGCATTTATGAGAGTCATAAAGCTAACTGGCTGGGTGTCGAATTGAGCTGGGCTCTAGCATATTTCAGAGGTTAGCTTATTTAAGTGTGGCTATGTCCAAGACACAATTATAGAGTACGTATGTACACAGGACCACAGATGATCTCCACAAGCTGACAAGGAAATTAATCTTGCTGCTTTATGGTCACACTTCTATGACAATACAATTTTACTTTGCCAAAATGTATATCTGTGTTTATGCACATATGCATACTCCTTGATGGCTTATTTTTATACCCAACTGAAAATAAGTACAATAAAAACTGTCTTTACAATCCAGTTTGTTATTTTTTGCCTATGTTATGACAGAAACAGTCTCTGTGATTTCTGCTCTTGGATAATGAGAAGCTGTGATAGACATTAACAGAAGAGGCTTCAAGTGGAAAGTTCCCCAGGATTTTCTCACCACCTCCCTCCAAATTTGATCTGCTGCAGTGTTTTTAGTCGTATTATTACAGTGCTGGAGTGGGGAAGTATCATATTGAGAAAGGAGAGATGAAGTGCTGGAATCTAAAAATAAGTAAACAGCTGTCAAGACAAATTCAGAACAAGCATTCTAAAAGCTCAGGGAAGGCTTAAAGAGTTCATTCTTGGCATTGTTGCCTATAATCAGTAATTAGCAAGTCATTGATATGGCATTTGTTAAATTCCTACATTATAGGTAAGGACTATTGAAATCACATTAAACCAGTGGGAAAACATACTGCCTTATCTCTCTAGAAGAAATTTCAGTCTCTGAGAGGAGGTAGTTTGCCTGAAGCCAAATGGTTCTTGGGTAAATCAATAATCTCATTAGTCTGAGGAGGCAGTGTCCCATGATTTAGCCAGCAGAGTGGTTCAGTTGCTGGAATTTCTGCCCATAGGCACCACCTTAGTAGAGAAATATTTATGTATTTGAGGCAGGGCCTTACTCCAGCCCAGGCTGACCTGACACTCACTCTGTAGCTCCAGGCTGGCTTCAAACTCATGGCAATACTGATACCTCAGCCTCCTGGGTGCTGGCATTAAAAGCATATACCACCACGCCAAGCTGACAGATATGTTTTTTAGTGTTTAACTTCAGAATAATTTGGAAGTCATCCTCCAGGCTGACCAACTACACATCAATCTTTGCCCCAAAGCTTCCATTGACATCCCCTTCCCATCAGCCACCTAATCAGCGGTGTCTACTAAGCACCAGCAATCTTCTCCTGCCATAGCACTCCTTTCGTCCAAGGAGATGGGAGGACTATAAGATCCATGGGAGGTCTGTTCTAGTGCACTGCTGCAGTATCAGATATATGGAGCAAAAAAGAAACATCTTGTTTTCTTTCTTTAATGGATAGATGAGAAATGTCTACCATTTCTCAAACTCAGGTTGACTTCTCAAATTCAAACTATGTGAGCTTCTGTGGCTGGCATACTTGACTGCCAAGTGTATAATGGATATCGGCTGATGATGACTGTTTGGTATGCTGCTTTTCCCCTTTCCAGAGGTATGCAATTGGGACAGATATTAGACAAAAATATGCATGAGCCAGCATCCATAAATCTCAGATTAGAAGACTGTCTACTCTTTTACCTACCAACTTCTTTGTTGACAAAAATATTTGTGGAGCTAAAAAGTCATCTAAATTATTTCACTAGCTTGACAGATGCAGATGGTAGAATGGAGTCAGATATATTAACAAGGGCCGGAAGAATCAGTTACTACAAACACAGTGGCTTAGAACAATGGAAGTATATTCTTCAGAGGCTAAAATATGAAGTATAAGTATTAGCCAGACCATGTTCCTTCCAGAGAACATAGGCGAGAACCCTCCCAGATTCTAATGACTAAGTTTGTAGATGAATGCCTCCAGCTTTTGCTCTCACTGTCACGTGGCTCCTCTCCTTCCTTCTCTATTACCTGAGTCATAGCTCCTTCTATCTTTAAAAACCATAATAAGGATATTTGCATTAAATTTGTGCAACATTCAGATAACCCAGGACAATGTCAAGTTCCAATAAGTATGAATATCAAATCCCTGGCCAGCATCATTGATAAGACTGAGGTGACAAATATCTGGAGAACATTACAAGAGATGCTGTTTTTGTCATTTAGTGTTGGACATTGTGCTTAAGGTGGGGGTCCGAGGAAATAGAAGTTCAGCTTTGCCATTTTGTGTTGTATCATCTTAGCCTTGAAATTTCTATTAAAACTGTAGGTATTCAGTTGGGATTCACGAAAACAGATAAAAGTCTGCAGCTGTCCCTGAATTGGCCTTAGATTATTATATCATCTTTATAAAAATTTTGCCATAAAAATGCTTCAGGATAAACAGAATGGTATATGAACAAAATTAATTTTTCATTTATATCCTACTAGCAGTTAGCATTTGAAGTATCATGATCAGAAACAGACACTCCAGGCATGATTGCCATGCACTTCAAATATTTCTATGGAAATCTGCACAAGGATTTGTTAATTAGTACAAGAGATGTAAAAAAGTAACTTCATTAATAAATGAGTGCTAAATCCCACTACCCTTGCATGAAAACTTAGTGAATCTGACAAGCTTGTCCACACAATTCTTTGGAGGGAAGCCTTCGGATCATAACAACTAGAACTCAGCTACTCTTGGGGTCCCACGTTTCACAGACCACTCTTGCTGACCAAAATACTGCCTATGGCCACCATTAAACATGGCGACACCTGCTTTAGAAGGAACCGTTCAGGAAAAATACTTGTTGGTATTCTAAGAACAGTGTAGAACTTACCCAAATTTACCATATGACATTGACTGAAATAGTGTCTGTTTGCTAATAGATATTTCAGTATTTGCCCAATCTGTACTAAGGCCTAGGAAGATATGAACAAGCTAAAATAGGTTCATCTATCTTTAATCCCAGATGCCACAGATTTTTAACCCATAGCCTTGAGTACACATTAGTTTGAATAAGTCTGCAACAGAATCCTTGTCTTTGAGCTCAAATCCCTACAAGGACTGGTAGATAGTACCAGATATCCAAGGAAAGGGAAGGTCTTTATAGACTTAGGTAGAACAAGGGGTCAAATGATGCTTTCATGCCTAGTCTGAAGTCAGTGGCCTGCCTGAAACCAGGTGGTGTATAGTCACTAGGCAAAATATGGGGTGAGTGGAGAGATCAGGTCTTTTGAAAGACGTTCCCACAATTAAAAATATACCTATTCAAGTGAAATGCAATGGTGTATACTTGGTAGGCTTAGTGGCTGATAAATACACAATGTGTTTGTCACAGATACCTGACGGTATAGTTTGAATATAAAATGTCTACCATAGGCTCCAGTTTGAACACTTGGGCCCCAGCTGATGGCACGGTTTGGGAAGGTTATGGAACCTTTAGGAGGTAGCTTTACTTGAGGAAGTGGGTCATAGGGAGGAGGGTCTTGAGACTTTGTAATTTGACCTTACTTCCGGTTTCTTCTCCTCTTCCTGACTGTGAGTGTACTGTGACTAGCCAATCGCCCCCTCCTGCTGCATGCCTTCCTCACGGTGATGGAAAGGATCCCCTTGAACTGTAAGCAAAAATAAACCCTTTCCTTCCCTAAGCTGCTTTTCAGGTGTTTGGTCACAGCAAGGAGTAAGGGAGAGAGACTTTCTAGAAGGTAGGGTTGTTGGAACTTTGTAAAGTTACCATAACAATTTGAGAAATAAATTATGATTTGACATTTGCTTCTGACAATGTTGTTATTAATGATAATGCTCACTGTGGTAGTTTGAACAGATGTCCCCCAGGACATTCAGAAGTTTTTTAAAGTTTCTTGGATTTCCAGCTGCCTGGCGGGAAGAGGTCTCACTGTGGACTGATCTTAAGAGTCCAGCCCTAAGGTGTGTTTGGGGTGGATCTGGAATTCCAGGAAAAGATATGCAGAGTGTTTGAGTACTTCCTGGGGTTTCTAGTGTGCTTGCTTATGATGCTCATGGTGGTGGTATTTCTCTCTGCATGGACCTGTGAACGGGGGCCAGCTTCTTCTGCCATTATGGAACTTCCCCTTGATCTTCAAGGCTCAAATAAATTCCCTTCCTCCCATGACTTATGCCTGGTTGGAGGCTCATTCCAGAAATGTGAAGCTGATTGTGACACTTATGCAACCAGTGATCTTGACATTGTTAGGAAAATAATTGCTTCCATCATTACACTTATTAAACCTGTGTGATTTGAGAACTTTTCAACAATATTTTATGGACTTAGAAAATACAAAAGAGATTGGTTCTAATAATTTAACCATGCTGTTGATTCTGCCATTAAGTCAGCAGTAGGCTGGCTGATACTTTCCGCTGCGTGTATATTTTACTGCAACAAATGAAGAACTATTGGAGAGAGACCAATGGCAGCATGATAGTGTATATTAAGGGTACAATTCTCTAGCTAAAATGTTTTATATTTCCATGATTAAAAGTTACATAAAAGATAAAATAGCTTTATGAAGTTGCCAATAGGTTTAATCAGCAGTGGACCCCAAAATCTTTTAAGACTGACCAATTAGGCCAGCTGTGCCAACTGGTGTAATAGTGGCGTGTCTATTATGAGGAAAACCACCTACTATCTGATTAGACTGGAGGCCTGCTCCTCAGGAAGGAGTACGTGCCTGGCACAGAAGACCCAGTGAAAAGCCTGTGGCTAGGGCAGTCATAAGCCCTCAGGGAGTAACAACTATTGCCACCTGGATAAATGCAATTATTATGCCCACCAAACTGCTTTGTAAACACTTATTTTATGCTCATGTATTAATGCTGCTCTCACTTTGGGTTAGAGAAGCTTCTCCTTTCACATGGCAGTAACCACTAGTATGCCTCAGTTTTCACCATAGTGCTGAAGAGAAGTGATGAGGGAATGTTCAGCACTGAGACATTTCTATGACACCCTCCACAGGTCAGAGTCCATTGTGGAAGAGGTGACAGAAAGAATGCAAGAGTCGAAGGAAAGGCAGTTCTGCTTGCAATGCTGCATTCTGGATATGCTCGTGGTGCCTGCCACTACCCGCACACACCCTTCACACTAGGAGGGAGACAAATGATGACGTCAAAGTAGAAGGGAACGATTCAGGGGAGTGGGACTTGGGAGAGGAACAGTGGAAGTGGTGGGAGGGAGTTATGGTTTATTGTCTATACTTGTGGAAATTGTAAATAAAAATTTAAAAAATAAAATACAGGAAAGAATGAAATACTGTCTGCCTGCTTATAACTTTTGGCTAAATCTTAATTTCTCACTGCTTGACAAAAGAGTTAGAGACTAGGCAGGAAACATGGCAGTTTTTAAACTGAAATTATATTTCTGAAGAAATGTGTGCATAAAACCTGAGAGCTAATCATTTGGAACTGGTCTTGCTCCAAGTCGGTGAGAGGTCCAGAACTATCTGTGTTAGGTCTGAAACTGCACAAAGGAAGAAGGCTCTTGGCCAGAAAGTTTTACTTGGATGGGAAAAGGAGGAGGAGAAAGCAAAGGAAGGAGAAACAGGTCAAACAAAAGATAAACCAGAAAGAAGATGCAATTGTTTTGTGTAATCTTGGACTGAGGAACTCTTATCCCCAAAGTTCTGTGAGGTCACATGGTTCCATCCCAGAAGCCGTCTTGCCAACAGTGGCACTGGGCCCCACACCCGCACAGGCACCGCTGTTAACTCGCCTCACTCCTGGTTTTAGGGTGCTTTGTCTCATAGGGGGCAGAACTTCTCTTTGGATTGGTGCAAAATACCTCCTTCTCTCTGAGCTCTTTGGCCCGAACACCTTCCCAATGTTTAGAAACAGTTGCACTTCCCTCACCACGTGCCTAGCTCAATAATCATGTTCCACAATACAACTGTATGTGTTTATTTGCACTTTATAAATAAATATATATGTATATACATACACACACACATATATAAATGTTATAGTCTTGCATCTCCTCGCTGCCATCCCCATTTCTCTGAGGTCCCTCCTCAGTATAGTCCTTGGTGTCCACTGTGACTGAACTAGGGCCTCTGTTATTTTCTGGGGGGGGGGTGCACCACAGCATTTTTCTACCTACCCTGTGACTCTTACAATCTTCTCACCTCCTCTTCTGCAACAATCCTTTCAGTGTGATAACACAACTTTTAAATGACTATTTTAATTCATTACTAGTCAGGATTTACATCTTTTTTTTTTTTTTTTTTCCTGAGGTAGAGTCTCACTCTAGCCCAGGCTGACCTGGAATTCACTGTGTAGTCTCAGGGTGGTCTCGAACTCACAGCGACCCTCCTACCTCTGCCTCCTGAGTGCTGGGATTAAAGGCATGTGCCACAGCACCCAGCTACATCTTTGGTTTTATGATACAGAAAGAATGAATTCAGGGCTGGGGAGATGACTCAGTTAAAAGTGCTTACTTGCAAAGCCTGCCAGCCCAGGTTTATTTCCCCAGTGCCCATGTAAAGCTATATGCACAACATAGTGAATGTGTTTGGAGTTTGTTCCCAGTAGTTAGAGGCCCTGGTATGCCTATTCTCTCTCACTGTCTCAAATAAATGAATAAATAAATAAAATAAAAGAATGAACTCAGTACAAATAAGAGGACAGCATGATGTTTTGGCAAGTTTTTGGTTAAACAAGTGGTTATTGAAGATTTACTTGTTTTTATTTTTAGTATCACAGGGACAACGTCTAATAGGAGCTTGTATTAAAATGGCAAGTATAGAAATGACCCAATAAATATTCTTTGGGACATCTGTGTGTGTTATCTATTACTGTTAGAATGAAGGTTCATAGGCCGAAGTTAGCATGGACAACGGGCACTAGGGTTAGTTTGAGAGGCCATCCAAGGGAAGTTACTGTCTGGAATATCCTGACTAGGAATGTATGGTGGGAGTGGTTATCCTATGTTGTAGAAACATGACTCAGCTGTTTCCACATGTCAGCCAGTTTCTTCCTAAGTGTTGTTAATCAGAGGTTTTGTTAATGGATGTATATCTGGAAAGCGCTTATAAAAAATAATTATAATTATTAGAAATGATGTCTTTACCGATGAAATTGAAGATGATAAGGAAATGTGGGATTGCTGAATCCCTATCAAAGCATTCCTGCTTTTGCGTGCACAGAATAGGAGGACCTCAGAGCACCCAGGTCTGACAGCTATCAGGGCTCCTGACTCCTGGCTCTAGACCAGTACATTCAGATTTTAAAAAGTTTAGTCATTTCTATTAAAGAAATTAGGTAAATCTTGACACTAAATTAAGCCTTCCATTTAAGGAGCCATCAGAGCGTACAAAAAGGGGAGCTATCAGAGACATTTTCAGGCTTACAGAACAATTTCTGACAGCTTTTCTGTCTTTTTTCCTGTATGTATGGCAGAATTCCATCTGTGTTACTCCGCTTTCTGACACTGTGACAAAATATATGAGAGAAACAATACCAAGTGAGGAAAGGCTGATTTCTTCTCATGGCTTCTGTCCAAGGTCGGCTGGATGCGCTACTCTTCGGTGTGAGGTGAAGCAGAGCAGCAGCCCGTGGCGGAAAAGGCTCCTTGCATGGTGGTCAGGAACCAAAAGGAGAGAGGAAGTGGTCAAGATGCTAATATCCCCTTTGAAAAGCATAGCCCATAGCCTTCTTCCTCCAAGTAGACTTTACCTCCTAAAGGTTGTCACTGCTAGCTTCACTAGCTGGGGAACAAGTCTACAACACATGAATTTGGTTTTTTGTTTGTTTGTTTATTTCTAAGCTAGGGTCTCGCTCTAGCCTAGGCTGACTTAGAATTCATTATGTAGTCTCAGGTTGGCCTCACACTCACAGTAATCCTCCGACCGTGTGCTAGGATTAAAGGCATGTGCCGCCACACCCACTCAACACATGACTTTTTAAGGGGACATTCCACATCCAAATCATAGCACCACTTGAGACAGCTGAGTTGTACCATTATACCTGACAATGAGGCCTAGGTGTCTGACCCACCTTAAGTTACTGAGGCTATCTACTCTGTGTTAGTGTTCAAGACCACCATGTGAGGAGTGCACTTGCCATCCCCTTGACTTCGAGAGGGCAACGGGGCACATGCTTGAGCTAGCGTGATGGCAGTGTTCATGACACAGGCAGGGCCTTGCACTGTGCTTGCTCAGCGAAACTTTCCCTCTCTCATCTCTGCCAAGGCCATGGCAGAAACATGCTGGGGGACCCTTGATCTAACCTGCTTCTCAGAAATCAGCTGGGTGATTGCCAGGCAGCAATGGCTGACTGGCATACAGGTGCCACTATGCACCCTAACACATGATATTAACGAGCACTCAAATTAGATTAGGTAAGTAAGTAATGCTTTTTAAAATTTCTACAGGACATCTGGGAGGACTTTTCTTTTTTCTTTTCTGCAACCTATTATATACAGAAAAATCAGCCAATGCTGAGAGATAAAAACAACTTGGCCTAAATCACACAATGGGGAAAAACCTAAGCATGCTAGCTCCAATCCAGATTTTTGAACCCATCTTCTTTCACGTTATCACAATGCTCACTGTTACTGACTTGCTCAATTGAATTTAACCCTAGCTAAAGCCGTATCCATGCACTTAGCAATAGAGACAAAAACTGAACCCTAGTGAGAGTCATTTTGCACACCCACTCTTTCTACATGAGTTCAGTGAGCACTTACTTTGCACCAGTGTGTTGTGGAATATCCTGGGATTTAATGGTCAGTAGGAAAGACACTGTTACAGGGCTTAGATTCTTATTATAGGTGTGTTAGTTATAGACATGCTTCAAATCTTGTTTGCGGTGTAATGATTTGGCCTTGTGCTAGCCAGCACATAAACAAGGGATCTCTGTTTTTGAATGAATGACTTTGAGTGTGTGACTACCAACTATTCCAACTATTGGAATGCCAGGACCAACTGCTTTCAGAAATATATCCAGCTACTGGGTAAATGTAAGTTTGTCTCCCACAAAGTACACCTGTATGGTACAGATCGAGAGTTTTGAAAGAACAAAATTACTCCTACTGCTTTACAGGGGGAGGGTGAAGCAATGAGATATTTTAATTCTTATTAATAAATATTATTAAACTCACCATTTCTGAATTAAAATAAAACTAATTAATATACTGAAAGACTGGTAAACCAGAAGAGATTAAAAATTATAATTAAAGAATGGGAATGACATTTGGTATCAGAGACATCATAGCAGACTATCTGAGCAGTACACTAAACAGTGAATTATTTCTATCATAATAACAGTATTTACTATAGTACAATGGCAAGCTAGAAATCTAATTGCAACCTGTCAAGGATTTGAAAAACATGGTTATAATGTAAAAATTCAGGAAGAATAGATATGATCTGTATTTTTAAAAGAACATGGTAATGCTACTATATGGTTCAATTTTCAGATATCAGGATTTAATATAATAAGAAAAGACAGAGAAAATGAAAATTGGGGAGACTTTTGAATAGG
Source organism: Jaculus jaculus (assembly GCF_020740685.1). NCBI lineage: Eukaryota > Metazoa > Chordata > Mammalia > Rodentia > Dipodidae > Jaculus > Jaculus jaculus. The sequence goes on along the minus strand of NC_059105.1, from coordinate 48,299,119 downwards.
TGCTTTAAGAAGGGGATTTGCAACAGAATGGAAACAGGCTGATTTTGATTACATTTTAATATGAGATAAAGTAAAGATGGGGTAAATCCAAAGTAAAACATAATTATAACTTTCTGCATAATCCTTAGGGAAATATTAAAGATTAGATCCCAGAACTGTGTTAGTAGCTCCATACAACTTTCACCATTCACAGTTACCAACTGTACATTAAGCACTGCCAGGAGACAGATAAAATTATGCTGATAAGTGGAAAAATCATAAAGGTATTTAATAAGATACCTGGAATTTAAAGTTTTGCCTTCTCCTTTGTGAAAAAAATAATAAATAAAATTCATAATATAAACTAATTATATCAACACCAGAACAAGAGTGAAGATGCAGAATATGAATTTACTTCTTCATAGAAAACAAAATATTAAGCCAGGTGTGGTGGCATACACCTTTAATCCCAGCATTTGGGAGACAGAGATAGGAGGATTACTGTGAGTGTGAGGCCACCTGAGATTACGTAGTGAATTCCAGGTCAGTCTGAGCTAGTGTGAGACCCTACCCTGAAAAAAAAAAACCAGGAAAACAAAATATTAAATGCCAACTACTTACTTCTTTTAAGAAAGAATTAATACAACAAGCTATGTTCAACCCCATGATTTCTTTTCACTGTGTGTTGTATACATTGACTAATTTCCATGAGGCATTTTTTTAATTAATTAATTTTTTTATTGACAACTTCCATGATTGTAAACAATATCCCATGGTAATTCCCTCCCTCCTCCTACCCTATGAGACATATTTTGATAAGTACATAGATACTGACTCAGGGAGGTTAATTGACTAGGAATTCAGACCACATAATCATGTCTCCCTAACAGCTAAAAAAGATAGTAATTATTTTTTTTGACATAAAAATGACCCTCAAGAGGTTTTAACTATTCTTTGGCTAAATAGAGAGGTAACATCCATCAAAAAAGCTTCTAAATGGATTTGTCACATTTGATCCGTGCTTCTCTCACTTTTGATTAGAGAATCTGCTTTTTACAGATGTTGAAAAATATCATGGAGACCCAAGATTCATAAGCATGAGAAGAGAGAGCCAAGTGCCGAGCACTACCCTCGATCACATCTGCCAGAGCCCAAGAAATCCCGCCAAGGAGGCAGATGAAATATGAGTGCTGCTCAATGCTACTCAGACATCCTCCCCTATGAGATGGTGGTAGACTCTGAGGAGATTCAAAACTCATCAAAGGGAAAGTAAGAGGCTGCTGAGAGCTCAGCACTAAAGGAGATTTACACCCTGCAAGGCTCAGGGAACCTGGCAGAAGAAAGAGTAAAAAGAATCTAAGAGCCACCAAATAGGAAGGTGTACTTTGAGGCATTGTACTCCCCACAGAAACTGACTGGTGCACTCATGACTCCACAGTGTTTACTGGTACCCCCACTGAGGAGAGTCCTCAGGGGAATGAGGGTGCAATGGGGGGGGGGGGTCATAAGAGGATAAATGGATGGGACTGTGTCCACACTTTAAGGTTCCCAGTAAAAATTACAGTGAACCAGGCTGGAAAGATTGCTTAGTGGTTCAGGCATTTGCCTGCAAAGCTGAAGGATCCAGGTTCCATTCTTCAGGACCAACTTAAGCCACGTGCATAAGGTAGCATGTGTGCTTGGAGCTTGTTTGCAGTAAGTGAAGGCCCTAGCATGTTCCTTCTCCCTCTCACTCACTCACTGCCTGCCGCTCTCCCCAACAAAAATAAATAAATAAATAAATAAATTTAAAAATACTATGAGCAGAAAAAACATCAATAGGTCTTCACCTAAATGTTAAAGTAGATAGATTTACAGAAGTGATATACAGGTGAGAATCATAGTTTCATTTTAGATATCTGAGATTTAGGAATACCTGGTTATGAAGAGTCTGAAACCAGTCTGTGTTCATAGAAACTGTCCAAGATGTGGCCAACCATGTGACCTGAAAAACCATGAGTGTGGTAATAAGACTGATGATTTTTATGTCTTTTTTATTGTTTGCTCTAATTCAGAAGTAGGTGGACATACACAAAAAGCTTTTAAAAGCTTTGACAAGTGATTAACACCATCTGCTAAGTGAAATATATTTTTATGAGTTGTATATTGCAGAGAGAGAGAGAAGATGAGAGGGAAAGAAACTATTTTTCAGGTATAATAAGTTTTGATTGGCAAAGAAAATAAAAACACCAAAATGCAGAAGGTATTGATAGAAAAACATGAGTAAAAATTGCATTCCTACAGTAATGTTGTCTTTGAAGAAATTCCATTCACTTTCTCTATCTTAGAGTACTTTTATTCAGTATGTATTTAAATAATGACAGCACTAATTTCCACTTTATTAAATATAAATATACATTACTTTATTATGTTATATCCTGAATTCATTATTGGAGGCATTGGCATTTGAGGTGGTTAGAGTACTAGAAAATATAGTTATGTCTAAGATTTAATTATGTTGTATGCAATGTTTTATCTATGGTTATAAGGGTATTACATCATAAGCAATTTAGATTATAAGAATTATAAAAACTAGGCAAATTTATAATTATGTCACACAGATTATAGAAATTATCATTTTGGTATATTGCCTTCCAATAATTTTATTGCTTGTAAAAGTATATATATTATAGATATAAAACTGTGCCCTAAGTTTTCATATACATATATATATATATTTTTTAAGTAGAAACTTTGTATGGACACATCATGTATTGGTACCATCATTTCCATCCTCCCTGCCATCACTCCACTGAGGGCCCTCCTTAGCGTGATTGTTGGTATTCACCATGGAGCTGTAAGTTATGAGTTGTGAGAGCAACAGTCAGTCATTGTGGGGCTAACTTTTCTTCATAGAGCATCAACGTTTCTCTACGTGATTGAAACTTTCAATAAACATTTTTGTTTGCTGTGCAGTGTTCCACTGCACTGGTGCCTGGCCTCTGTGTTTAGGATCCTGTTGATCTGTTTGCTTCTGTGACTCTCAGTGATCATAAGGAGCAAAGTGCAGTGGTGAACACTGGCCAGTCTCCTTTGATTTCCCTTCTGGGTGCAGCCATAGAGCACACGTCTCAGCTTCCCTTGAGGGCTATCTGGGTGCAGGAGGAAGGTCTCTCTGAAGGACTATGGGGCAAAGTGATGAAATTCATGATGGCCTCTCATGGCATGCTGGAGTCTCTGACCTGCCCTATTGTCTGCACATGCACAAGGTGATCATGGAAGACATTTGTCAAGGATAGTATGGCATCTTTCAGACCATTACCAAAGGAGTATGGATTCCATGGCCTCTGATTGTTCTATGGAGTCAGATGCTACTGTTGGGCCATGAGTTCACATCTAATTGTTCTATGAATGAAAATGGATACTGGGTTATGTTGAGCTACTGAGACCTGAGGCTTTCTCAGTTTAGTACTGGCATAATCAGAGGTAACAGGCAGTGACATTTGAAAGAAAGTATTTCTTTTGCTGGGCGTGGTGGCACATGCCTTTAATCCCAGCACTTGGGAGGCAGAGGTAGGTGGATCATTGTGAGTTTGAGGCCACCCTGAGACTCCATAGTGAATTCCAGGTCAGCTTGGGCTAGAGTAGGACCCTTCCTCGAAAAACAAAAAAAGAAAGAAAGAAAAAAAGGAAGGAAGGAAGGAAGAAAAAGAAAGAAAGAAAGAAAGAAAGAAAGAAAGAAAGAAAGAAAGAAAGAAAGAAAGAACTTCTCTCCCCCATGGACCTAAAGTATGTGGACCTGATATTGGGTAATGAGGAGAACAGTATCAAAGACCAGGAAGAAAGGCCCCATGAGTACTACTGTGGATGCCATCACAGGAGTTGCCCTAGGCAGATCAGACCTTGCCTGGGGCTCTAGGAAGGGACTGGAGAAGGAGAATTCTGTGCTGCATGGGGATTGTTCCTGGATGATCTCAGGAAGGAATTGAAAGGGAGAAATTAGTTCAGTAGTTGGATGATTTTTGAACAGAAATAAAGAAAAAGAAGAGTTTGGGGACATCTAAGAGTTTTAATGCCTGTTTATTCGTCCTGTAAGCAGAAATTAAGATGAGTGATGGGCTGTGTTAGATATATCCAGTTCAGGGCACAGTGTTCTTCCTCATAAGAGTGATTGCAGGGATGCAGCATTAAGTCATGTGCATGTGAGAGATGCATGAAGGTCCTCAAGGACACAAGGGCAGAAGGCCAGGTTCTCAGGCATGTGTGTAGATTTTGGGTGGGGCTCCGGGCATGTGGGTATTGGAAGCTACTGGATCAGGAGCAGAATGTCAGCAAGATCATGAGCCTGAGGTGAAACTCTTCAACTACTCTCCCTGAGTGCCCAAGTATGGACAGCGGGGCTTCTTACTGGAAGCAGAATCAGGTTAGGGAGAGCAAGTACTCTGCCTGAAGCAAAATTTGTACCAGCACCAGTGCAACCCACCATGTTCACAGTCCTTAGCTGAATGAGGGGGATTGTTTTCTTTTAAAATTTTATTTGGTTATTTGTAATCAAAGAGAGACAGAGGATAATGGGTGCACCAGTGCCTCCAACCACTGCAGATGAACTCCAGACACATATGCCACTTTGTGCATCTGGCTTTACGTGGGTCCTGGGGAACTGAACTGCAGTCGTTAGGCTTTGCAGGACAGCCCCTTAACCACTGAGAAATCTCTCCAGCCCTTTTCTCTTTTTAGGTGTGGCTCTTAAGACTCTCAGAGTATCTACAAAGGTGTTCCTATGGGTTGATTTTCCCTGCTATGGGAATATTCAAGTAGGCTGAGTGGAATAAAATACAGGTAGATTCTACAATTGAACTAAATACTGTACACATTCAATCAAAAACAACACTGAGTATTTATGCAAGAGTAGTTATTATAACAACCAGATCATCTATCAACAAAGAGGTTAAGATTTCTGGTCTGTTGAGGGATTCAAGTCAGCTTGTGACCAAGTAAGAACCTTCCCTGATGCAATCCCAGTTACCTTTTTGGATGATTTTGGTCCCAGTCAAGTTGCTGGCTGGGTTGTTGGGCTGCTGTTCTTATTTCTGGAGCTGGGAATTGGCTTTTCCTGCAGGGCAAACCGAGCCTGGAAACTGTGGCCTTGCAGATTGGCACCCCCACTGCTGGAACAGCCACTGCTGCTCCTGAAGCTGCCGCTGCTGGATCTGTCACCGCTGCTGCTAAAGCTGCCACTGCTGGGTCTGTCGCCTGTGCTGGGTCTACCTCTGCTGCTGCTGCTGCTGCTTTAGCTGCCACTGCTGGATCCTCCGCTGCTGCTGCTGGATCTGCGACTGCTGCCTCTGAAGCTGCTGCTGCTGGATCTGCTGCTGCTGGGGCCGCTGCTGCTGGTGCTGGAGCCGCTGATGTTGCTGCCAGACTCTGCTCCTGCTTGGGTCCCCTGTCAGCTCAAGTTGGCATGGCCCAGTCCCGGGACCGCTGCTCTGTTCGCTGGAGCTGGGCGCAGGTGGTGGGGGAGGGGAGGGAGCCGCGGCTGCTCTGGTTCTCTCGCTGCTCCACGTGTGCTTCTACCTCGCGATCTGCTCCTCTGCTGCTCGCTGCCGCTCTCCCCTCACGTTTCCCGAGTTGCGGAGAGCGTGGTGTGAGGGGAAAATCCCGCACCTGGCTTTTCCTGCGGCTGGAGCCGAGCCTGGCGGCTTTCTGATGTGCTGCTGCCACCGCGGTTGGCGGAGCTGCCGGGGCCACTTTTGCCAGCCTGTGCGGGTTCTGGATGTTCTGGAACTCTTCTACTTCTCTACTGCCGTTTCGATTTCCTATATACCTCACTTTTTAGTAAAAGTGTGTATCTTTCTGAGTTTTTTTTGGTCTTTTTTCCCCCCTGGGCTGCTTTGGTGTGGAACCTACACCGCCATCTTAACCGGAAGTCCCTTTTCTCTTTTTAGAAGTTACCAAAAGTACTGCTGGGGATGCCTTGGCACACCTATTCTCTCTGTCTTTTTTTCTCTCTGTCTCTTCCTGTTTGCAAATAAATAAATAAATGCTTATCACCTTCATCGAATTTGTCCAATGGGCTGATTTGAATTAAGCGGTGCTAGAGCTGAAGTCTGCTCTGGGCTCTGCACGAGATTCATCTTTGATACCTTGCTCAGGATGATAAGTCCTTTAAACAAGATGAGCTAAAATAGCTGTGGCTTGAAGTAGGGACACCCCTCTTACTCACAATCAGCTAAAGAAAACTGAAAAGAGAATGTTGTTTAAAGCTCAATTCCAGAGCCAGGCGCGGTGGCGCACGCCTTTAATTCCAGCACTTGGGAGGCACAGGTAGGAGGATTGCTGTGAGTCTGAGGCCATCCTGAGACTACATAGTGAATTCCAGGTCAGTCTGGGCTAGACAGAGTGAGACCCTACCTTGAAAAACAAAACAAAAAGCTCAATTTCTATCAAGAATTAAAGGCAGAATTTCATGTGTATAAGAAAGCAAATACTTAAGGAATTTGCACATTGGACAGCCTGTGAGAAATAAAGCTATATGTTGAAAACATTCTTGCTTAAGGTATTTACGCTATTTGTTGACAGAAGGTGAAATCTAAAGTAAAGTAACTTTCTGTACAATGATCAATCAAACTTAGGTAAAAATGAGTAAATGTATCAGGTCACATGTCAGAATTTTTGGAATAGATTAGTGCCTCTATTAGCATACAGAAGAAAAAAAGCATTCTCTTAAAAAGCAATTTTGTTCATGATGTTTCTGGCATTACGTAACAGAAAGAAAGTCCCATGCTGGCGTAGCTTTGTAGTCAGTTTAAAAAGCAGCAAAACTAGCATAATGGCCAAATTCTCAATTCCAGGTTCTGTAGACATCCATAGAAAACTATGAATTTAACACAACAAAACTGGAATCGAGAGGTGACTGACAAGTGGGTAATTAGACATTATACAGAACCAATGAATATTCATGCAAATAAGAATACGGTGCATATTTGTGAGAGACAGAAATATTTGAATGTGAAACATGTGCCATTAACTGCCTAAAAAATAGAAAATACTGGGACTGAGAGTAAAGTACTGAACTTTTGTTTGACATGAAAGGATATGGCTTTGAGTCTTCTGGGAAAGAGAAGACTAAGGGTTTGTCTTGCAACTTAACATAAAACTATTCTCGGTTTTTATACAGATAGAATTTACAATTGTATTATCATCCTCAGCAGCTTCCATCTCCTCTAGCTTGAATACTAATAAGAACGTCTTATCTTTTGACTGGGCTGTGCGTGGTGGCCTCAGATCTCTGTTCCTTGAGATCAGGTGCTATCTGTGTGGGTAGACTTGCAGGCAAGAGAAGCCTGAGAAGAGATCCCAGGGCTCAGGAGGCATCCAAGGGGCCAGAGTGTCACAGCTGGGGCAGCTGTCCCTACATGCTCCCCTCTTTCCTGCCATTTTGGTCTGTATGCAGAGCATCTCACAACTTGCCCTACTTGTAGGGATCACCTGGGGAGTATGACAATAGTGTTCTCTTGATCTCACTAACAAAAACTGTGATTTATGAGCCTGAGTGTGGCTTGGGCATGGGAGCTTACCGAGGGTGCAGGTACTGCCTAGGTGGTGATGAGAGGCAGAGCTCTGGGTGGCAGGTTTCAGAGAGTGGAGCAGGGACCCATGCTTTCAGGAGCGCTAGGGGAGAATCCTTGCTCTTTCAGATTCTAGAGTTCATGTGTACCCTTCTGACACCTTCCAAACCACCCATGTCACACCCTTAAAGCTCTTCCTGATCCTGGCCTTCTTGTTGGCATCACAGCTTCTCTTTTCTGCCTGTGAGCCTCCCTCTTGTAAGGATGTTTCTGATGACATTGGGTCCACCCATAATCTCAATCAGCCAATTTAAGATTTTACTTTTATCCGTTAAGTCCTTTGTGCCACGGAGGTAATGTGTTCACAGATTCTAGGGAGTAGCGTGTAGACGTTGTTAGATGCTCCAGACCATGAGCAGTTGGCTGCTGCTTTGGTGAGGCAGCATGTCACGGCCGAGCCTGTAGCAGAGTAAACTGCCCACCCTATAGCCAAGAAAGCAAAAGTGAAGAAGGGACTAGGGTCCGGCAACTGCTCTGAGGCACTTGGAATATTCTCCAGGGTGCTTTGGACTAAGCAATTTGTCTCAACCTCCAGGCCACCCTCAGTATTTTCCCAGTCACAGCACTGAATTCTAGCCAGAGGAATCATCTTTTGATATACATTTTTTTTTTGAGGCAAGCCCAACAGACTGCCCTTCTTTTATATGTAAGAGAGCGTGAGAGAGAATTGGCATGCAAGGGCCTCCAGACACTGCAATCAAACTCCAGGTATGTACGCCTCCCCGTGCACATGTGTGACCTTGCGTGCTTGCATCACTGTGCATCTGGCTTTTGTGGGACCTGGAGAGTCAAACATGAGTCCTTAGCCTTCACAGGCAAGCACCTTAACCACTAAGCCATCTCTCCAACCCAGATATAGATTTTGATATCCATGGTTTCAGTTACTTGCAGTCAACTGCCTTCTAAAACATTAACTGGCAAATTCCAAAAATAAACTATTTATGTTTTACATTGTGAGCCTTTTGGAGTACCATGATGAAATCTCTCACCATTCTGTTCTGTCTCACCCAAGACATACATTTCCGCATTTTCAGCTAACCTTAGTTCAGTGCTTTTCTTTCTGTAGCAATACCATTTACCCAATTTTCATGTTTCGGTTGCCATTCCTTCTCTCTCCTGTTGGTGTTTAGCACATACATTGGTAATTTTTGTTTGTTATGAACACCTCCTTCTATTGCTAATAGGAGTGGTTAACATTATGTAACCATTTGAAGGCTTACCTAAATGCGTAGTTTACTGCAATGCATCTATTGTTAGCTTAATCCCATATTATTGATTTTCTTGGATCAAGCATATATGTCTGTTGGGATTTTTTAGAAAAATTAGATGCTGATCTCTCCTGTATCCCCCTACATATTCATCTATTGGGATTTTGACAAAAAGGTTCTAACCGGCTTCAAAATGTAAGCCATTGCAATGTTAATTTTTCTGGATTCTACCCTTTGCAGATGGGTGGTGAATAAATACAAGTCATTTCCTTTACACTCAGGAGTTTAAAGTTGTGTTTAAGGACAACTTTAATTAAATTCTTTTTCCAAATATGGATGGTGTAAAGATGGAAGGTAAAGAAATACTAAAATTTTAAGTAGGATTACCAAATTTTAGATAGGATTGACAAGAAAGAATATTAAATTTTTGTAGCAGAGGTAGGGAGAGTTTTAGGTAGTTGAGTGACAGATTAGGGGTAAAACAACATTAACAGAACAGTTGTCCACCTTTATTCATTGTAGTTTCAATTACCTGTGGTTAACTGCGGTCTGAAATACTAAATGGAAAATTGCAGAAATAACTCATAAGTTTGCAGTCTTGGACCACTCTAAATAGCATCATGAAATTTTGCCCCATTAACCAGAGAGAAGAGTCATGCCTTTGCTCAATGTACCCACGCTGTATACGCTGCCTGCCGGTCTGTCACTTCACCCACCTGGTTATCCTACTCCGGATCACAGTGCGTGTCGTGTCATCAGGCAGCCCTTACATTACTTAGCAATAGTCTCAGAGTGTGAGAGGATTGATGTTGACGATTCAGCTATGGCAAAGAGAAACTGGAAAGTACTTCTTTTAAGTGAAAAGATGAAAGTTCTCAACTTAAGGATAGAAAAAGATAGTAAAATGAATCTTGGTTGTGAAATTGTGAAGGAAAAAGAAACCTCTACTTATTTTACTGTCTCACCCCAAACTGCAAAAGTTACAGCCACAATTTATGATGAATGCTTAGTTGAGGTGGAAGGGACATCATTTGTTGGGCGATAATAAGAACAGAAAACGTGTCCCAGTTGACAGCTACATTGTGTGCCAGGAAGCCCTTCACCTCTGAGGCGTTTGAAAAGCAACTCCGGGAAACAGTGTCTCTAAAACCATTTCCCACAAGTAAGGAACAGTTGCACGAAAAAAGATTTCGACTGAAAAGTATCAAGATTACTGAAGGGGATGCTAGTTATTATTTCAAATCCTTTCCTGTGTTTTATTTATAAATTAAGCATCATGGGAGGAGATTATAAGTGGCACAGGAGACAGTATGTGAGTCTGACTGTCTCCCTGCTGCAGAGCTCGCCTGATGAAGACCCCCAGGAAGAAATGTATGTTGAGATGAAACCTTCCAGGTTCCAGGGGGTGGGGGCCAGCCCTTACTCCTCCCTGCCAGAATTCCTGGATGTGAACAATGGATAGGCCACTGCCTCTAAGGAGATCCAGGATGTGACTTATGCCCAGCTGTGCAGGGTGACAGACAGAGGACGCCAGCACCTCCTTCCTTCTGTGCAGTGCAACTCCCAAAGGCATCCGTATGTACGCTGCTATGGTACCCACGCACCCTGGAGCAGCACACGAAAACAGTTAAGTGAACCACAACCAGCCAGGACCACTCTCAGACCTTCGGGAGATGTCTAGTAATTTTGGAAACTCATCTGAATCTGCACCCAGTTATTACTAGCATTCCATATTTTGGAAGCAAGACACGAGATTTTTCAACAGTCAAATAAAATAAAATAAAAAAGAGCCAGGCATAAAGGAAGATCATCATGAATTCAAAGCCAGCCTGTGACCACATGGTGAATTCCAGGTCAGCCTGGGCTAAAGCAAGACCTTACCTCAATAAAAAAAAATAAATAAACGTCACAGGCCTTTGGTTTTAAACATTCACAGGGTCTTCTTGGAGGATGATTCCAATAGATGATGATGGCAGGGGACTGCTCTGTTCAAAAACTATCTGCTAGCCAGTGCTCTTTTCCCTTGTGTCCGAGTCAACTGCGGATCATGCTAGTCCCTTTAGTTTTGCATCCGCAACACCTTGCTCCGAGGCTGGCGCACAGTGGTTTCCCAGTCAATATTTGTGGCACAAACTTGTGGCTCTCCGTCTTCCTCCTGCTTCGGAAGCACTACTGAGGTCCTGGTGGTGGGCGCTTCCCTGCGATCTGACGCGGCTGGCTTTGGTGGGACCTGAGGATGGATATTTCCAACCTGGTCCCAGAGGACACTCACACTGCCGACGTGGGAGCCACACTTTGCTGTCACTGGGACAAAGAAACTTGGAGTTGTTGGTGCTCCAGTGCTTTTCTGCCAAAATGGAGATGTTTATGTGTGGCTGAGGGATTTAAAACTTTCTCAGATCTCAATTGTCCTTACTTGGTCATCATTTCTGGGTTTCCCCCTTTAAAACTTTATCTTCTAGAAATTGAAAAGACAAAATCATATTTCTCCAGTAATAGCTGCTCTATAGTGTTTTATTGTTTATTTTTTTCTGTGTATGTCAAGTCTCTAGAGACAAAACAATTGAAAATATATGGGAAGTTACTATTTGTAAAAGAATGTTCCAAACTCATATCTCTAGCAGTGTGGAATCATAGTCTTTAATAGTAAATTATCTTCTTTTAACCTGAAGGTTATTGTTTGACTTATACTTTTGCTTGCTTGATTATTGTTGTGGTTTGATTCAGGTGTCCCCCATAAACTTAGGTGTTCTGAATGCTAGGTTTCCAGCTGATTGAGATTTGGGAATTAATGCCTCCTGGAGGCAGTGTATTGTTGGGACAGGCATATGGGTGTCATAGCCAGTGTCCCCTTGTCAGTGTCTGGCACATTCTTCTGTTGCTATGGTCCACCTTATGTTGGCCAGGGGGGATGTCCACCCTCTGCTCATGCCATCATTTCCCTCTGCCATTGTGGAGCTTCCCCTCAAGCCTATAAGCCAAAAATCAACCTCTTTTTCCCACAAGCTGCTCTTGGTTGGGTGATTTCTACCAGCAATGTGAACTTGACTGCAACAATTATTTAATTTCTTTTTTATTCGAGGCAGGGTCTCATTCTAGCCCAGGCTGACCTGAAGTTCACTACATAGTCTCAGGGTGGCCTTGAACTCATGGCAATTCTCCCTCTGCCTCCTGAGGGCTGGAACTAAAGGCATGCACCACCACGCCCGACAATTATTTAATTTCTTTGTCATACTCCTTTAAGTGAACAAAACTGTTAAAATCAAAGAAAGGTAGTCATGTACACATTGACCTCAGCTATTGTTGAAAACAGCACAATTAAGAGGGGTAATTACTATTGTGGTGGTTAAATTTTATTGTCAGTTTGAACAGATCAAGTAAGAGACACACCTCTTCTATGGTCTGTGAAGTTGTTTCCAGAAAACACTGATGGAGGGAGGCCCCGGAGTGCATAGCTTTTCCAGGGGTGGACTATGTATAAGGAAGCTGTGGGACTGGAGAGACGATTCAGCGGTTAAGGCACTTGCCTGCAAAGCCTAGTGACATGAGTTTGATTCCCCAGCACTCATGTAAAGGCAGACACAAAATGGCACATGCATCTGGAATTCATTTGCAGTGGCTAGCAGCCCCAGCACACCTGTTCATACTCTCTCTCTCTGCAAATAAATAAATAAATAACTCTTACAAAAAAAAAAAAAAAAAGAAACTCTGAGAGAACACAGAGCCTTTTGCCTGGTAACCTATGCAACTTGTTGGCATGTGCATCTATCCACCCCGTTGTTAACCTCAGACATTGGAACCCAACATGGACTGAAAATTCGCAGCTCTCTGGGAATCCTCCAGGCCACCAGTGCCAGGTTGGGACTGCTGAGGCACCCAGCGTCGTGGACTGAATAGCTACTGCATGACCTGCCCAATTTGTCTGGGACCTAGAAGTGGCTACTTTAAATTTTTACAAATATATATTTTAGGAAATTGATTTTTGTTGTAGTAGAGATTGAGCCTACAGCCTTGTGCATGCTAGGCCAGTGGGCCACTACCTAGCTATATACTCAGCTGTTTTTTACTTTTGAAGTAGGGTATCACTCTAGCCCAGGCTGACCTGGCACTCTTTTTGTAGTCCTTGGTTGGCTTCAAATTCATGGCAATCCTCCTACCTCTGCCTCCCAAGTGCTGGGATTAAAAGTGTGTACCACCATGCCTGGCTTCTTTTTACTTTAAAAAAAAGTTTTTAAAATTATTTTTTAGAGATCGAAGGAGAGAGAATTGGTACCACCAGGGCCTCAGCTACTGCAATCAAAATTCAGATGCTTGTGCCACCTAGTGGGCATGTGTGACCTTGTGTTTACCTCACCTTTGTGCATCTGGCTACTGTGGGATCTGGAGAGTAGAACATGGGTCCTTAGGCTTCACAGGCAAGCACCTTAGCTGCTAATCCATCTCTTCAGCCTCTTCTTTTTACTTCTTGAAAAAGAACCTTATTAAGTTTCCCAAGCTGGTCTTGAACTCACATTGTTGCTTAGACTTACCTTGTAATTTTGATCCACCTGTTACAAATTCTGACGACCTGGGATATCAAGCCTGTTCCACCAGACTGTGCAAGAAATTGTGAGAATAGTTGACTTGGGCTGGGGGATGGCTCACTGGATTAAAGAAAAAATTCTGTGATGCAAGTATGAGGACCTGAGTTCAGATCCCTGGAACTCACATAAAGCTGCATAGTAGTGACTGTAATCCCAGCACTTCTAGGGTGAGATTAGAGGTGGCGGCAGGAGAATCCAGGGGTGCTTGCAGGTCAGCTAGCCTCTAGTACCCTGCAGAGAACAAGAGACCCTGCCTCAAACAAGATGGAAAGCAAAGACTGACATCTGGAGTTGTCCTCTGACCTCCACATGTGTGCCCTGTGGCACGCGTGCACCTGCACTCATACACAGGCGCACACACGAAGGTGAAGAATTGCTGGCTTTTCTCTTCTACATCTAGAGGCTCATATACCATGATCAATAGTCCTTATATCAATCTCCTGTGCATAGATGATTGTAATGGTGCATGGAGATTGATCGCTCACAGGGCATGGATAGCCTTTACCTGTAGTGATTTTCAGTCTAAGAAGTCTCTGTTAAGGCTTCAGGATGGCTTTCCATATTCTTTCAAAATTATAGCAGTACCCTTTCTTCATAAAATACAACCGTCTGCCTTTGAGTTTGGATGTAAGTAACAGTTTCTGGTGGCAAGGTAATAAAAGGTATTGATTTTATTTATTGTACTCTCACAAAAAAGGCTGCATAACTGGATTGATGGGATGGGGGATTACTAGAAATATTTTTATAGGGCTAGGAAATTTTAATCTTGTGTACAGTGCTGAATTTGACTATATTTCTGAGCTGAAAGGAGGCATGTTATAAGCAAAGAACGACTCTTTGTAATGAAGTCCTGCAGTGCACTACTCGTGAGCAGTTATTTGTCACAAGAACATTTTTATTGCATGCTGACTGTGTGCAGCACCGGGTTAGATTACTTTCCATCTGCAGAGCTTCCCTGATAGACTTCCAAAGTGTGTACATTGCTAAAGCCAACTCTGTTACCAGCATCCCAGGTAAAAAAGTGGATTAAAGGTTAACATTTATGGTAGTGTGCTTTGCATACAATGAAACACATAGATCATGAAGATGCAATTCGATTGATCTTGAGAAGGCATACATTCTTACAATACACAGTCATGTCAATCCAAACGTAGTCATCTTCATCATCCAGTAAGTTCCCTCACACCTCTTTCTCTCTAATCAGTCCTTCTCCCTCTCTTAAAGAACCAGCGATCTGATTTATTTTGGTGTGCTCTCTCTTGTGCCTGGCTTTTTCCACTGAATGCGATGCTTTTGAGATCCATTCCTCTTGTGGGGTGGGATTTGTTCTTCTTACTGCTGAGTAACTATCCCATGTACAAGCTACAGGCACGGTTGCTATTTCCCACTGACGTTTTACCAACTGAGAGACTCAGACAGGCTCTACACTCTATCCTTTCACTACTTCCACTCCTTGTAACTTAAGCCAGAGTGTTTGCCAGGTGTGCTAGCTCATGCCTGTAATCCCAGAATTTAGGAGGTTGAGACAGGAGGACTGCAGGGAGTTCAAGGCCAGCCTGGGCTAGAGAGAAGGAGACCCTGTTCCAAAACAATCAGGCTGTATATTTTATACAAACCATGGCCTTACTTCATTAAGAAGAAGGGCTCAGGCTTGGCTGCAGTTCAGTTGTCAAAGTGCTTGCCTAGCATGCCTGAAATCTGGGTTTGCTCTCAGCACTAGGGAGGTGGAGGCAGGAGGATCAGAAAGTTCAAGGTCATCCTCTGCTAAATAATCAGTTTGAGGTTCAAGATCAGCCTGAGCTACATGAGACCTTGTTTCAAGTTTTTTAAATATTTTATTTATTTGAGAGAGAGAAAGAGAAAGAGCATCAGAGCCTCCTGTCACTGCAAATGAACTCCAGATGCATGTGCCACGTTATGCATCTGGCTTTATGTGGGAACTGGGGAATTGAACCCAGGACACTAGGCTTTGCCAGCAAACACCTTTAACATCAAAGCCATCTCTCCAGCACCATTCTTTTAAAGGAAGAACCCACTGGTAAATCTTATCCTAGTAGATCAGAATTTAACTGTGTTAGAAGATTGTATGCTTCTAGCAAGCTTCCTTTAGGGTGGCAATGGACATTAATAACAGGCAGTATAACTTTTCACAAATATTTTGTGACTACAAAGCGTTAAAGCCGCTAGGGCCAGAGAGCTCGTTCAGTGGTTAAGGTGCTTGCCTGAGAAGCCTAAGGACATATCTTCAACTCTCCAGATCCCACGTAAGCCAGACACACAAAGGCAAGGCAAGTTCGCACATACCCACTAGGTGGTGCAAGCATCTAGAGTTTTATTATAGTGGCTGAGGCCCTGGCTCACCAATTCTCTCTCTCCCTCTGTCTCTTTCTCTTGTGCTTTCTCGTAAAAAGAAAAGAGCGAGGCTAGAAGTGTGATGTGGTGGCATATGCATTTAGCTCCAGCACTTGGAAGGCTGAAGTAGGAGGATTGCCATTAGTTTGAAGCCATCCTGAGACTACATAGTAAATTTCAGGTCAGACTGTGATAGATTGAGACCCTACCTCAAACAACAACAACAAAACAAAAAAAAAATTAAGAAAAAAATGTTGGCGGTCTAGAGGAATGAGCAGTGTCACACAGCTCCCAGTAATTAATGTTGAGGGCAGCTCAACTGCTTCTGTTGCCTCCCAGAGGGCCACAGACCTTGATATTTCCTTGTTGCCCCCCACGGGCAGAATCAGTGCTCCTGAACCACGGGTTGAAAGACACAAACCAAAGAAATGGGATCTTTTACCTCACGTATGGTGATAAGGTGTTTAAATGCCAATATGCTAAAAAGATAAATAATAGCTACAAGCTAGCTATATGCTGCGCCCCCAAAATAACAGGCTGGTGCCACACACTGTCTGGAGAACTGATGAGAATGATCTGGAAGTAGAGAGAGACAAATACATTTTTCACTTATACAATTTATTCTTTGTGTGATTTATTCTTTTTAAGTGCCAGGCTGCAGCAAAGTGTCTGGCTATCTCTTGCCTGCAGTCGCTGCACAGAACGCTGTGCACAGATAAATACACGACTCACATTTCCTGGGCCTTTGTTCAGTGTGTCTCTCTGCCCATCTCCTGGGCTGCGCCCTGTGGTCTTGGAGGGTGGGGCTCAGGGCTTCTGTGACTACAAGCCAATAGGCTAATCCCTCAGTGTGGCCAGGCTGGCTCCCCGTGGGCCTTTTCCTCCTGTCCTCTCAGGTACTGAGGAGGGGCCACGAAACCAGCCACCTTTTCTCCATTCTTCTGTGCGAAACTGTGACCTGTTCTTAGGTCCCTTTTGAATTTAGAGTATAGGGTACACTGCATATCACTCTTGGAACGTAATCTAAATGCAAAATACAAAACTGAAAATGCTTTGCTTTCATTCTGCTATCATTAGAGGTGCCACTGTTGTTAGTAGTCGGATTGGCAGTTTTCTTTTAACACACTGTATTGAATGAGGCGCGGTGCCTTGTGCATATTATCCTAGAATTAGGAAGGCTAAGGCAGGAAGATTGCCATAAATTTGAAGCCCACCTGAGCTACATTGTCAGTTCCAGGCTAACCCGACCTACAGTGTGAGACTATGTTTCAAGTATTTATCAGGCTGGGGAGATGATTCAGTGGTTAAAGGCGCTTGCTTGCAAAGCCTGCTGCCCAGGTTTGATTCCCCAGCACCCACATAAAACCAGATGCCAAAGTGGCACATGCATTTGGAGATCGTTTATAGTGCCTGGAGGCCCTGGTGTGCCTAGGTGCGCTCCCTCTCTCTCTCTCTCTCTCTCTCTCTCTCTCTCTCTCTCTGCTCACAAATAAGTAAATAAATATTTTAAAAGATTCAAGTGTCTGAGTCTGGAGGGATAGCTTAGTGGTTAAGGTGTTTGCCTGAAAAACCAAAGGACCCAGGTTTGATTCCCCAGGACCCATGATAGCCAGATGAACAAGGTGACACATGTGTCTGGAGTTCATTTGCTCTGGCTAAAGGCCCTGGTATGCCCATTCTCTCTTTCTCTCTCTCTCAAATAAATAAATAAAAATAAAAATAAAAACATTTACAAAAATTTCAAGTGTCTGGAGTTCCATTGCAATCCTGGCGCCACAATTCTCTCCTTCAATCTCTCTCTATAACATTAAAAAAAATATTATGGCTGGAGTGATAGCTTAGCAGTTAAGGTGTTTGCCTACAAAGCCAAAGGACCCAGGTTCGATTCCCCAGGACCCATGTTAGCCAGATGCACAAGGTGGCGTGTATGTCTGGAGTTTGTTTGCAGTGGCTAGAAGCCCTAGCACACCCATTTTTTTCTCTCTCCTCTTTCTCTGTTAAATAAATAAAAATAAAATATTAAAAAAATTAAAGCTTGTCTGCAGCATAATGACATTATTGCAAAACTATTATATGTAATATATATATATATATATATACACACACACATACACTAAAAACCATTTTGGGCTGGAGAGATGACCCATGTTTGATTCCCCAAGACCCATGTAGGTCAGATGAATGCATCTGGAATTCATTTGCAGTGGCTAGAGGCTTTGGCACACCTATTCTCTCTCTCTGTCTGCCTCTCTCTCTCTCTCTCATAAATTAAAAATAAATAAATAAATAAATAAATAAATAAATAAATAAATAGAAACATGTTAATATTGAGACTATTAGAAATCACACTTTTCACTGTAAGAGAAAGAAGATAAAAGTGTATTTAAAAGTAAGTTACTATTTATTTATTTGAGAAACAGAGACAAGCAGATAGAGAATGGGCATGACAGGGCCTCCAGCCACTGCAAACAAACTCCAGACACACACGTCACCTTGTGCATCTGGCTTTAGATGGGAATTTAACTTGGGTCTTTTGACTTTGCAGGCAAGTGCCTTATCCACCAAGGCATCTCTTCAGCCCCCAAAGTAAGTTACTTCTTATCAAATTTGGGATTGATTATTTAAATTTTGAAACTTGAAATTTGATTTTGATATATCAAATATACAAGGATAATTGAATTTAAAATATAAGTATGAATTTATAGTGTTTTATTTTAAATGACTCCCAAACGACAACCCAGAACAGTGGGAATGCTCTCTGAATATGAGCAGGTATTAAGTGGAGGTATGGTGTGGGAAATGAGGCTGACGTCAGTCACTACGCTGGAAAGCGAGGCAGCTGGCCACTAGCGATGGAGGACAACTTGACCATCAAAATGAATAACAACAGCAAATAGCTGAATGAAATGAAAGTCCATGAATTTCTGAAAGCAGGGTGTATCAGTTACTTTCTGTGGTAGAACCAAGCACCCGATGAGAAGCAGCGTGGGAAGGAAAGGGCTTGTCTTCCCATCGCGGCACAGGAAGCATGGCAGGAGCAGGAGGCCGGCTCCCAGAGCCCAGCGGCAGCAGCGGAGGCAGAGAACGGGGACGGCTGCGTGCTCAGCTTTCTCTCCCTCCCTCTCTCTCTTTTTAATGAAATACCATTTTTTATATTTTATTTATTTATTTGAGAGACAGAAAGAGAGAGAGAGAGAGAGAATGGGCATGCCAGGGTCTCCAGCTCCTGCAAACAAACTCCAGGTGCATGCACCCCCTTGTGCATCGGGCTTACATGGGTCCTGGAGAGTTGACCCGGGATGGATTCTTTGGCTTTTTAGGCAAGTGCCTTAACTGCTAAGCCAATTCTCCAGTCCTGCTTTGTCTCTTTTTAAAGATATTTTTTACTTATTTATAAGGAGAGGGAGACAGAAAGAAAATGAGAATGGGCACTCCAGGGCCCAGTGCCTGCAGTAAATGAACTACAGACACAGGAGACACCTGTGCACCTGGCTTTCCGTGGGTGCTGGGAACTGAACAAAGACTACTGGGCTTTTCAAGCACTTTAACCTTTAACTACTGAACAGTCTTTCCAGCCTCATAGGTTTCTCTTTTTTATACGCAGTTCAGAACCCCAGCTTGTGGAATAGAACCACCTATAGTTAAGGTAGGTCTTCCTATCTCAACTAATCTAATCTAGAAAATCCCTCACAGATAGAATCAGAGATTTGTTTCCATGGTTATTCTAAATCCTGTCAAGTTGACAGCAAGAGATTAACCATCAGGCAGGGCAAATAGCTGCTCTGTACTTCCTGATGTGATGCAATGTGAAGCGCCACTATCACGCCCCAGGTGTCGTCCCTGAATCTAATCAAGTCTTGTAGCAATTACCTTCTCAGTTTAGGGGAGGAAAGAATGTATTTCCAGCTTATAGTTTCTAGGAGAAATTTCAGTATGGTGAGGAAAACATCGCAGGAGCAGACAGCTAGGTGTCTTATCTTCACAGCAGCATGGAGGGCAGAAAGAGAGAGCGAGCTCAGCTATGAACACCCGTGCTGGACTAGTAATCTTCAAGGCCTGCCCAGGGTGACACAGCTCTTCTGGCAAGGCTCTATCCCTCAAAGGCTCCAATCTGGGGAGTAAGTATGAACTTAGTCACAAACACATGAACTATGGGAAATATTTTACATTCCAACTACCACAAGCCTTTATATCTAATTCTAGGTTACCCAGTTTATTGAAATGTCACTGTTTGGGGGAAAAAACAGGGTCATAAGTGTGGTGGTGCACACTTTTAATCCCAGGACTCAGAAGGCAGAAATAGAAGGATTATCATGAGTTCAAGGCCATCCTAAGACTACATAGTAAATTTCCGGTCAGCCTGGTCTAGAGTGGGCCCCTACCTCTAAAACCAAAAATAAATAAATAAATAAATAAAATAAAATAAAAAGAAAAGAGATAGAGAGAAAAAAGAAAAGAAAAAAAGATCATGGTTGATATGATCATGCTAGACAAAACAAAAAGAGGCTTGGGAGACATAGTCACCTCAACCAAACAGTGGAAGTTCCTGTTTCGGTGTGGTCTCCATCTTAGGCTCGCATGTGTACTTTTACGGAAGACTGCGGCTAGTTTGCTGACTGATGCGTTGTTCTACTCACCTCTTGTAAATCATGTGGCTTCTGGCATCCTTCTCCAATTCCACATCCCTTTTCTTCTCACCTCCACTAACACCTTGTGGGGCCAAGTTCATGAAACCAAGCAACTGTTGAGGCATAAAAATCCAAAATCTTGAGGCCAGAGAGATAGCTCAGTAAGCACCACACAAGCACAAGAGCCTCAGGGGGCCTGAGACATCCTGAGTCCCCTCCCCCGGCACCCACAAACAGTGTAGGCCAAGTGTGCCCAAATCCCAGGTCCTGTGGGGAGAAGACACAGGGGAGTCACTGGAACTCAAGAAAATTATAAAATCAGGAACCAGTGGAGATTTTGGAAGGGGGACACCTGATGTTCTCCTCTGGCTTCCACATGCATGCATATCTACACACATCCATATACCACACATGTACGCCACGCCACACATACTGCACACATGCAATTGTCTGAAGTAATCATGAATTCTGAGCAGTCATAAGAGTTAAATATGATAGTAAAAACCAGATAATTTTGTGAGCCATAATGGCAGCTCTCGTTAACATTTGCTGAGGTAGCAGTAATTGACTCCTGGGCTCTATGAAGGAAACCAGTTGCTGTTTGGGGCGGGATTGTGCTGTAAGGGTCTAAGAAGAAATCTTTCCAACTGTGTGTAGAATATTAATAGCTGATTAGAGTCTTCTTTATCAAATATAAGTATTTCTATTGGGAGCAGTGGTCCAAAATACAAACTTCATTTAATCAGTTTCTTCTGTTTAAAATTCAGAGCATACAGGGAACATTGAAGAATAGAGGGCGGAAAGATTGTAAGAGCCACAGAGCCCAGAGTAGATAGAAATACCCTGAGACATGGTCCCCAACTCACAGGGGTTAACAAGGCCTTCATGTCCCACCATAGATACCATGACACCACAGGGGAGGACCACCAGGGAGGTGGGGGTGGAGACAAGGGGATGAAAGAGTATAAACGGTTATATTTTATATAAAATACATTTTTTGAAATTCAGAGCATATTTATGTATGTGTGTATGCCTTCATCCAGGTTCATTTAACTTCTAGACACTTACACTATCAAAATTAGTCTGATGGCTTCTTATGGATTTTATATGGATGAGTTTTTTAGTGGAGCTTAATTAGATGTGAGCCAATTCCAACTTAGTGGCAGAGTTTAAATAAACTTGCGCTTTTAGAGGAATATTAGTATATAACACAAACTGAATTATTTAAGAAACTAGGTTATATTAAGATCAGCAATTGTATCTTTATGACCCCCTTCCTTTCCTTCTCCCAGATCCCTTTGAGAATTAGGACTTCTTTCATAAAATGACACAAATACAAAATATATAAAATAGATGAAAAATGGGCTAAAGAATTCACTTAGCAGCTAAGGCACTTGCATGCAAAGCCAAAGAACCAAGGTTCAATTCCCCAGGACCTATGTAAGCCAGATGCACAAGGTAGCTCAAGTGTCTGGGGTTCATTTGCAGTGGCTAGAGGCCCTGGTGCGCCCATTCTCTCTCTATCTGCCTCTCTGTCTCTCTCTCCTCCTTCTGTATCTCAAATATATAAAAATAAAATATTTCTTAAAACATAGTAAAAAGGGCTGGAGAGATGGCTCAGTGGTTAAGCGCTTGCCTGTGAAGCCTAAGGACCCCGGTTCAAGGCTTGATTCTCCAGGACCCACATTAGCCAGATGCACAAGGGGGCGCATGTGTCTGGAATTCGTTTGCGGTGGCTGGAGGCCCTGGCACATCCATTCTCTCTCTCTTTCTCTCTGTCTGTCACTTTCAAATAAATAATAATAAACAAAAAAATTCAAAAATATATAGGAAAAAAATTAGTCCATAATTTCAGAGGGTTCCTGCCAGCTCTGGCACTGTGGCAGACTGTTTCTTCCAAAGATGGTCACAGTAATAGCTGCCATCTCACACGCATTTCTGCAATGTGACTTGCTGCAATTGCATTAAGGGCCTAATTCTTCTTGTTTTTAAATTTTTTTTTATCATTATTATTATTATTTTTAAATATATATATGTATATATATGGACAACTTATATACTTACAGACAACAAACCATGGAATTTCCCAACCCTCCACTCTCGTCCCCTCTCCTGTTTTCCCCTTCATAACTCTGCTCTCCATCATATTCCTTCCTCTCTCCATTACTCTCTCTTTTAATTTGGTGTCATCATTGTTTTTCTCCTATTATGAGGGTCTTGTGTGGGTATTGTTAGGCACTGCAAGGTCTTGGATATTGAGGCCAATTTCTTTCTGGACAGTTGTATGTAATGAATGGTACCCTTCTCTTGTTTTTTGGTGCATCTGAGTAATTAGCTGACCCAAAAGAAGGCAGTAGAAGTGATATTCTGGGACCCCCAGGTTTAGAGTATAGGAAGACTTACAGCTTCTACAGGGGACTCTAGAGCAGTCACTTTGGGCTCTCCTTTGGAAGGCAGCTGTACTGTAAATCACAAGACAAGCTGTAAGAAAGAAACCACACAAGGTCACTGTTGCAGTCACGTTTGCATTGCTGGAAGAAATTACCCGATTAAGAGCAGCTTGTGGGAAAAAAAGGTTTATTTTGGCTTACAGACTTGAGGGGAAGCTCCATGATGGCAGGGAAAACAATGTCATGAGCAGAGGGTGGACATCACCTTCTGGCCAACATAGGTGGACAATAGCAACAGGAGAGTGTGCCAAACACTGACAAGGGGACACTAGTTATAATACCCATAAACCCGCCCCCCACAATACACTGCCTCCAGGAGGCATGAATTTCCAAATCTCATCAGCTGGGAGCCTAGTATTCAGAACACCCAAGTTTATGGGGGACACCTGAATCAAATCATCATAGTCACCATGGCTGGCACACTCAGAGCTAATAGTCAACAGTGAGCATTGGTCACCAGTTTTGTCAGGGAGCCTCTTCACAGCCAGCTTAGTGGAACCTCAGAGGACTTTGACCCCAGCCAACATCTAACAGCAGCTTCACAAGCATTTCATCTGTAGTGGTTTGGTTCAGGCGTCCCCCATACACTTAAGTATTCTGAAGGCTAGGTTCGCCAGCTGATGACAATTGGAAATTAAAGCCTCCTGGAAGTGGTGTATTGTTGGAGGAAGGCTTATGGGTGTTATAACCAGTTTTTCCTTGCCAGTGTTTGGCACACTCTCTTGTTGCTATTCTCCACCTGATGTTGGCCAGGGGGTGATGTCCACCCTCCGGTCATGCCATCATTTTCCCTGCCATCGTGGAGCTTCCCTCCAAGTCTATAAGCCAAAATAAACCTCCTTCCCCCCTCCACAAGCTGCTCTTTGTTGAGTGATTTCTACCAATAATGTGAACCTTACTGCAACACCATCGAAGAACTGACCATCAATGTGGAGTTAGTGCAAAGGAACATGAGGGTAATGTCACTGGTGCCTTAAGACTTGAATTTTGGGGCTGGAGAGACTAAGGACCCAGGTTTGATTCCCTAGGTCCCATGAAAAGCCAGATATACAAGGTGATGCATGCATCTGGGTTTGTTTGCAGTGGCTTAAGGCCCTGGCATGCCCATTTTCTTTCTCTCTATCTGTCTCTTTCTCTCTCAAACTCTCAAATAGATAAACAAAATATTTTTTTAAAAAATTGCGTTTTGAGGTTATTTGTCCCATTGCTATAGAACTATAACACCTCCCACCCCACTGAGAATTATTTTGGAAAAGAAGAAAGTACATAAATTTTAGCTAAAATTTTAAGATGCATATATATGTATATTCTATGAAATGTATACATAAGTTTCTAGAACATTCAGATATGTTCTGGGGTGAGTGGGTTTTGTTTTTCAGTTCATTTTCAAGTAATAAAGAGCATAACTGGCTATTTGGTTCTCTGCTTACTCCACAAGAAATCCTTGCTTAACACCTGGCTATCATTCTACATTACTTTTGGATGATTCACATATAAAATTCTGGACAACATAGCCCTCTATCTCTCCCCATTCTCTTCTCTTTTTTTCCTTCTCATGCATATGCACCTAAGTCACATTTGTCACTGGGATGTGGTCAATACTTCCAATCTCCTAGTTGCTCACCAGACAATTGACATTAGCTACCTTGTTTTCAATACCAGATCATTTGGTGCATTGAAAATTCAAGAACACTATCTCACTTTTTTTTTTAAACTCAGAAATCTCACTTTTAGATACTGTGCTTGTTTGATTCAGGTGTACCCCATAAACTTATATGTTCTGAATGCTAGGTTCCTATTTGGTGGCAGTTTGGGAATTGGAGCCCCTGGAGGTGATGTATTGTTGGGGGCACCACTCATGGGCATTACAGCCAGCTTCCCCTTGCCAGTGTACTATACACTCTCCTGCTGCTGTCCACCTGATGCTTGCCAGGAGGTGTCCACCCTTTGTTCATGCCTCAATCTGTAAATCCAAATAAACCCTTGTCTTTACAAGCTGATCTTGGTTGGGTGTTTTCTGCCAGTAAGTGAAGCTGACGGCAGCAGATACCTTTTACCTTAGAGATTAACATTTACTTTAATAAAGATTTAGTTACAAGTGTGTCTACCACATTATATACAATAAAATAAAACAAAGTTGGAGGGCTTAGCACTTAAGGTGTTTGTCTGTGAAGCCAAAGAACCCAGGTTTGATTCCCCGGGACCCATGTAAGTCAGATGCACAAGGTGGTGCATGTATCTGGAGTTCATTTACAGAGCCTGATGGCTCTGGTTGGTGTGCCCATTCTCTCTCTCTCTCTCTTTCTCATACATAACATAAATTTAAAAAATAAAATTGGAAATGGCCCAAATGTACAGCAATGGGGGATTCAAGAATTGCTGTGATACTTTGTTTGTTTTTGTTTTTTTAAGGTAGGGTCTTGCTCTCTAGCCCAGGCTGACCTGGAATTCACTATGTAGTCTCAGGCTGGCCTTGAATTTACAAAAATCAAACAACCTCTGTCTCCCGAGTGCTGGGATTAAAGGCTTGTGCCACAATGCCCAGCTAGTTTTGATGCTTTTACGTAACTAAAAAAAAAGTAATAATATCACCCTGTAACTCTCGAAATTACCTCAACGTCACACTGCACTGTGCAGGTACATGGTGTCGGATGAGATGTGCATTCCTCTGTTTACGTATTGTCAACGGCTGTCTTCATACAACGCCAGAGTTGGAACTGTATCGCTAACAAAGACATGAACATTTGCCAGTCGTTTCATGGCAGATAAACATTGCTAGCTCCTGACTTCCAGAATCAGTGTAGGTATTGTCGCCAAGGTTCCTTAAAAAACAATCTGCTACTAAGCCGGGCATGGTGGCTCACACCTTTAATCCCAGCACTCGGGAGGCAGAGGTGGGAGGATCGCCATGAGTTCGAGGTCACCCTGAGACTACATAGTGAATTCCAGGTCAGCCTGAGCTACAGTGAGACCCTACCTTGAAAAACAAACAAAATAAAACAAAAAAAGCAAACAGGAAAAAAACAAAACAATCTGCTATGGTGAAGGGCCTTGTGAAGTAGAGTGTACGGTAGACAGCGTGGCAGCTCTCAAGTCCTCTTCCCCTGCGCAGCAGGAGTGTACAGCCACTTCCCCGTGCCCACGCCATTGCAGTGTCACCCAGCAGAGCAGGCACGGTATGTCTCCTTGCCCCACTCACTCCAGACTGGGTGGTCACATGCTTTGGCCAACAGAAATATTAGCAGATGTTAAGTGAAAAGAGGATTTAAATGCTCTTGCAGAGTTTGGCCTGGTTCCTGAGCTTCTGAAATCTGCCATGAGGTGGCAGCCATCTGTTCTGGTGACCACTGGCCCCAGCACGAGGGGGGCGAAGCGCAGACCAGCACTTGCGGCGCAGTCAGCGCAGCAGTTCCAGACCCCGGGGGAGCAGGAGCATCTGCAGCTGCGAGTCACTGAATGTGAGAGATGGTTACGCAAAGACCTGACTCACACTATGGGAGCCTGCTCATTATCTAGAGTGACTGTGTGTAGTTTTCGCCTACCAAAACTACAGAAGCTGGAAATCGCATTCAATTTAAAGGAACTGGGGGCTGAAGGGATGGTTTAGTGGTTGAGGCGCTTACCTGCGAAGCCCAAGGGCCCAGGCTTGACTCTTACAGAGCCCATGTAAGCCAGATAAACACGATGGCGCATGCGTATGGAGTTTCTTTGCAGTGGTGAGAGGCCCTGTCATGCCCATCCTCTCTGTCTTTTAAATAAATTAGATTAATTAGATTAAAATTAAAAAAAATAAATAAAGTGGTATGAATTACCTGAGGCGACCTATAAATGTAACATAATTATACTGCCATATGATTGCAGTTATGAGTTTGAGAAACGTTTATCTCTTTCCTGGAGACATCCAAATACCTTGAAAACTTGTTGTAGAAGTGAAACCTGTATGAAATTGGGATATTTCCCATGGGTATTTGAAATCTGATGGATAATCGTGAAGATACATGGATTCTTTTCTGTTTGTTTTTTTGAGGTAGAGTCTCACTCTAGTCCAGGCTAACCTAGAATTCACTATGTAGTCTCAGGGCGGCCTGGAGTTCAGGGCGATCCTCCTACCTCTGCCTCTCAAGAGCTGGGATTAAAGGCGTGTGCCACCATGCCTGGCTTAACATGCAAGATTTCTTTAAATAAAGGGTCCTTTCTTTCTTTCTCTCTCTCTTTCTTTTATCCTGTTTTTCACCTCGCAGTACTGGGGATCAAACCCAGGACTTTGCACGTGTCACGAGTGCTCTACAACTGACATCCCAACCCTTGGTTTTTTTGAGTCAGGATCATGTTTCATAGCCCGGGTTGGTCTTAAACTTGCAATTCTTCTGCCTTGGCCTCCTGCATGTTGAAATTATAGGTGTGTGTCTAGCTAAAGGAAGGTTTGTTACCTTCTTGACGGTTATTGGCTGTGTATATCCTTTGTACAATATTAGCAGTGCATGTGGGATCTGCACACGAGGCACCAATAGCGTCTTCCACATAGTCTCTAGCCATGTAGACAGACAATTATGTCTTCAGACATACCCAGAGTCCTGTGGGGCAGAGGGTGTAAGAGGCCTTCATGAAAGAATTCTGATGTAGTGGTTTTCACACCTGCTTACCATCGTCATAATCTAGTAAACTCTGTTTTTATAAGTTTGATTTAGAAGTAATTTTAAAATCACAATACTAGAACACAGAATTTTTATGTGCCATATGTTCGTTTTGTTACATATACTAATTATTTCTTTTTTTTTAATTATTTATTTATTTATTTGAAAGCGACAGACACAGAGAGAAAGACAGATAGAGGGAGAGAGAGAGAGAATGGCGCGCCAGGGCTTCCAGCCTCTGCAAACGAACTCCAGACACGTGCGCCCCCTTGTGCATCTGGCTAACGTGGGACCTGGGGAACTGAGCCTCGAACCGGGGTCCTTAGTCTTCACAGGCAAGCGCTTAACCGCTAAGCCCTCTCTCCAGCCCACTAATTATTTCTTTACATATAAACATACTCTTCTCTGTGCATTGCTTAAAGCTACATTGAATATAGGATCCCTGCTTACTCCTTAATATTCAGGGTATATTTCCTAAGAACAAGAGGCATTCTCATATACTCCTGGTATGATTAGCCAAAAAATTTGATTAATCTAATGTTATTACCCAACCCACATTCAAGTTTACCAGTTATTGTAAAAATGTTCTCTGTAACTAATTTCCCAGCATCCAATGATGGACACATATCATTTTTAGTTGTCATGACTCTTAGCCTCCTTTAATATACAGTAGTTCCTCCTCAGCCTTTCATTATTTTTTATAACCTTGACATTTTCCAAGAGTGCAGGCTGATACTTTTGTAGAATGCCTCTCAATTCATATTTGTTTGATATTTCTTCATGATTAAAATCAAATCATGGCAAGTCAACCTCCACAGTGAGCTACTGGATAGGTAAGGAATATAAAGTCTCCAAAACAATAAAGGTCAATGCAAAAGCACTTGGTTACCCACCAGAACTAGATGGTAAGATCCTATTGCTGAAGACATCACAGGCTGTGGTCATGCGACATTAGAAATCAAGCTGGAACTGTGAAGGAAGCCATCTCCCTGCCAGCTAGCTGTCATAGTGCTGGAAGGCGCCACGTGTACTACTGGGGATAAAAGTTACCAGCAGTGAGAACAAGCCCTGGACCCTGCAAGTTACAAAATCAACCAGCCAGGCAAAATGTTTCCAGTGGTACAAAAGTGACATGTAAGTTATGGGGGTAATCCACTGCTCTCTGACTAGATAATGGGCCTACTCAGTAGGAGATAATTCATGCCTGGTACTGAGAATCAAGTCAAAAGCCTGTGGATTTGGAAGTCATAGAGGGAAGTTTCCATTGTTCTTTGGCTGAATGGAGAGGTTATGCCCATTCAAAAGCCCTTTAACCCATGCAGCCCCCACTCTTGGTTAGAGAATCTGATTTCTACAGATAGCGGCATATACCCGGGAGACCCAGGACCCATCCAAATGACAAGAGAGAAAACCAAGTGCCAAGCACTAGATAAGTCATGTCTACCACGCCTGCCAGATCCCAGGAAACACTGCAGAGGAGTCTGCAGATTAAATATGAGTGCTGCTCTCACTGCCAGCCTGAGAACCTTCTCCAGGGAGATGGCAGTGGACACTAAGGAGAAAGAAAACTTATCAAAGTAGACAGTCAGAGTCTGCTGAGAGCTCAGCACTAACAGAGACTCTAACGAGGCTTTCTAGGGCTCAAGGAATATTGCTCAAGATGGGGCAGAAAGATTGTAAGAGCCACCGGGTAGGAAGGTGTACTCTGAAACACTGTCCTTTTGACCTCAACCATCTGGCACATTCACGATTCTAGCCCTCTCTTCTGTCTCTGACAAGGTCATTTGTCAATGGAGTTAGGGTCTTACCAGACTGTACAGAATGGTTGTACAGCCACATTTTCAGGTACTGAGAGTTAAGACACACATGGTTTGGTGGCCACCATTCCAGCCTAGCCAAAACTTTCTCACTATGTAGAGTCCCCATTGTTGTTAAGAAGTAATTTGTGCCAGGTGTGGTAGCACATGCCTTTAATCCCAGCACTTGGGAGGCAGAGGTAGGAGGATTGCTATGAGTTCAAGGCCAGCCTGGGACTATCGAGTGAGTTCCAGGTCAACATGGACTAGAATGAGACCCTACTTAAAAACAAACAAACAACAACAAAAAAAAAAAACATGCAGTCTGTGGGGCTGGAGAGATGTTTCAGTGGTTAAAGGCACTTGTTTGTAAAGTCTGCAGGCTCAGGTTTGATTCCCTAGTACCCTTGTAAAGCCAGATGCATGAAGTGGCACTTGTATCTGGAGTTCGTTTGAAGAGGCAGGAGGCCTTGGCATGTCCATTCTCTCTCTCTTTCTCAAAATAAATAAATATTTTAATTTTTTTTTAAAGAAATAATTTGGGGTGTACAAACCTTGAGATAATGCAAATTTGCTATTCTTCATCAAAAATTCATCTATTGGCCAGGTGTGATGGCGCACACCTTTAATCCCAGCACTCAGGAAGCAGAGGTAGGAGGATCTCTGGGAGTTCAAGGCCACCCTGAGACTACATAGTGAATTCCAGGTCAGCCTGAGCTAGAGTGAGACCCTGCCTCAAAAAAAATTCATCTATGCATTTCAGCATCTATTGATAATTCTTGTCCAGTTTATGATTTTTTCTAATTCCCTCATTCCTTCTATATTTATCAGTAGGCATTCTATTTTAAGAGTTTCTCTCCTTTTCCTCGCCTACATCCCTCTCTCAGTACTCTTCTATTGACTCTCATTTTTCCAACAAGTTATAATCTATTATTGTTTTCATGTTTAAGTGTTTCCTCATGGAGCCAAAGAGCACCTTTAAGGAGATGTCACTGTCCTTGGATGTGGTCCTTACCCTTCACCTAGGTTCTTACTTTCTGCTACAACATAATATCCTCAGTTCATTTTGCATCTTCTCCTATCCCAGCGCCAGAATCTGTAATTTCACCAGGGAGTATTCACCTCTTTGAGTGAAGTGGTATTTAAAAACAAAATCTAGGGCTGGAGAGATGGCTTAGCGGTTAAGCGCTTGCCTGTGAAGCCTAAGGACCCCGGTTCGAGGCTCGGTTCCCCAGGTCCCACGTTAGCCAGATGCACAAGGGGGCGCACGCGTCTGGAGTTCGTTTGCAGAGGCTGGTAGCCCTGGCGCGCCCATTCTCTCTCTCTCCCTCTATCTGTCTTTCTCTCTGTGTCTGTCTCTCTCAAATAAATAAATAAATAAATATTTAAAAAAAAAAAAAAAAAACAAAATCTAGCTGGCTTAGAAGTTTTTATATAAAATTTTTGAGCCCTGTTCTTAGAGATTATAATAAAGATTATAAATCCTAGATTAGGGCCTAGAAAAGTCTCTCTCTCTAAATTCCTGGTTGTTGTGTTATACAATAGTATATTAACTCTGCAGCTCTATTATATTTAATCTATAATTAGTTTAAACTAGTATTTCATGAGTACATTTTTCATCTAATGGGATAAACAGCTGCCTCATATTTTAATTTCTAGACATCAACAAACTAAATAAAATAAGATCAACAATATTTGATATAGCTTACTAGATAAGAGATATCAATGACAGATGTCTATAAAAGGAAATGTGTCATATAGTGTATAATAAAATATTGATTAAAATAGCCAAGGTACATTCAAGTCTAGATATAATTACATTTTTGACTAGCAAAGAAAGTGAAATTTTTATTTTTAAATTGTGTTCTTTTGACTATAATTCCTCTCTTTTTTGTGTTTCTCATATGCTAAAGAATATATTACTTTGTGGGAAGGGAACACACATGATTTTCACAATGGAATAGAAAAATAATCTATTTCAATATCTGATGCTTGAATGTCTTCAATAATAGATAACTCAGAGAAGGTATAAAATTACTTCAGTGAAGCCAAGTGCACTATTGATTAGCTATATCACATTTTCTATTGAACATAAAAATGCATTTTCCCACATGTAATTAGGGTTAGTCCTTTTATTTCCTAAAAAATAAAATAAAATAATAAAAAGACAACCCAAGTAACTGGGGTTCATATCTTGAGGATGAATTTCTTCTTTCATCTACAAATGATCTGTAGCTTTGTGTCTGTGCCTTTTGAAAAAGGAGTAAGATCTGCTTCCTGCTTCATATACAAGCACCCCCCCCCACACACACACCTTGAAAATGCAAGCTGGAAAAGAATCCCTCATGGGAGTGAAAATTATAAGTCTTAGCATTAAAGTGTATATATGAATTAAATGTATTATGTTTATTTTACCAACAGAGAAACAAAATCTCAGAGAAAGAAAATAACTTAGCCAGGAAATGGCTAAGTAAGGACTCTAGCCCAACAGGATAGGCTAGTTGATCATAGTAACAGACAGCCCCTAAGTTTCTGCTTCATTCTTGAAGCCAGGCTGACTGGGCAGCCTCCATTTGAAGTTGTAACAGAGGGGAGAGGAAGCCACACATTGCATCAAACTCGGAGAGAAGGAACAAAATTACTCCAGCGAAGTCTGCATACTGTTGAGCAACCATGTCACAGCTTGGCAGTTTACTGTTCAGTACCAGAGTAAGTTGCAGCCTGATGGTAGAGAAGCTGGGAAGTAGAACCCTCCCACAGGGTGAGGCGAAAAGGATTGGTAACATTAACCAGACCAAGGCATGGTGGTGCAGGGATGGTGCAATTTACCTTGAAGCCAGCATGGCTGCATGGTGTCCCAGTCGTGGGGAGTAAGAGGAAGCGAAGAAGACTTTGGGTTGTAGTTGGGTGAATATTGACCTTACTCTTTTTCTTTTTTAAAATAAATTTTTATATTTTATTTTTATTTATTTACTTGAGACAGAAAGAAGCAGAGAGAGAAAGAGAATGGGTGCACCAGGGCCTCCAGCCACTGCAAATGAACTCCAGACACAAGCATCTGGCTTATGTGAGTCCTGGGGATTCAAGCCTGGGTCCTCTGGCTTTGTAGGCAAGCGCCTTGACCTCTAAATCATCTCCCCAGCTTGTGACCTTACTTTTTTTTCTCACCATTGCAGTCACTGCAGCCATTTTGCTACCACAAGAGAAGTGTAAGAAAACCTACTACATGCCAGAAGGTTGACTCCACAAATCTCTAGAATGTTCCACCTCTGAACTTTCCAGTGAGTTATCAGCACATTCTCTTGAGCTGAAACCGGTTTTCCCATGTTCTTGTATAACTTCTTTTCCAAACAAGCAATATTAAATTCTCTTAGAAGAGGCATATACATGTGTATGTGTATGTAATGTTTTTTTTCACAATTTTTATTAACATTTTCTATGATTATAAAAAATATCACATGGTAATACCCTCCCTCCTACCCCACACTTTCCCCTTTGAAATTCCATTCTCCATCATATTACCTCCCCATCTCAATCACTGTAGTTACATAGATACAATACCAACCTATTAAGTACTCTCCTCCCTTCCTTTCTCTTCCCTTTATATCTCCTTTTTAACTTACTGGCTTATGTAATGTTCTTAACTGTGTGTCAAAACAATATACCAATGCCACCAGAATCCAAAAACAAGGGAATGAATAGCCACTTGTCAAACTCCCCTATACCATAGGCCATTAGGATTGCATATGTCCTGCTGCTTATCCTCCACCCTACTGTCTGCACTGATTCTTTAAAAATATATTTTATTTACTTATTTGTTTCAGAAAGAGAGAGAACAAATGGAGAGAGAGAGAGAGAGAATGGGCACACCAGGACCTCCTTGTCACTGCAAACAAACTCCAGGCACACGCACCACCTTGTGCATCTGGCACTGGGGAATTGAACCCTGGACCCTTTGGCTTTGCAGGCAAGCACCTTAACCTCTAAGCCATCTCTCCAGCCCTGCATTGATTTTTTTTTTTCTATGTAGCTTGTAACATATCATATATATAGTTTAGTGTCCCGGGTTTTCAATTTAATATATGTTCAAGTCCTTTTCCCACATTGCAAAATCATATTTACACATAGTATTAGAAGAGCTGTCAAAGTAGTCCAGCAATTGGCTATAATATGATGGGAAAACTCCAGACTTGGGGGCATATAAGTTGCTTGCACTTCACTGCACACACACACAGCATGGGAACATCAGAAGGACAGGCCCAGGCCCCGATCTCAGTGGGCGTTTTCCTTCCGGCCTTTGTGGCCTCCTGCCCACAGGCAATGAAAGCCGCAGGAAAACCAGGCAGTAGCTGGACTCTGCCCCCTGCAGGTCAGTGTGCTAGACACCCACATACACAGCTCTGTTAGTGATTGTGCTGGGTTAAAGCGATACTAGAAACAGCTGAAATTTCTGCTACCATGCTCTGATTTAGAATACTTGATTAAAATTGAAAGCGTAAAAGCTTTTAGATATAAGTTGATAGGGTGAGGGACTTGTAAACATACTGGTGATCAATCAGAAGGAAATGCTATTGAGATAAACAACAATTCTAGGCACACGTTATCTTTTGGAATTGGGATCTTTCAGTGGCATGAGCTATGTTGTGCGAGTCTGTTTGGCTGCAGACTCTGAGTAGATGATGCTAAAGGGGTCTTGCTCTTTAATATACCCTATGAGTGTCTTTCCTGCTGCTTATGGGTCAGATGGCTCTGCTGGCCTGGCCCACTCACTGGCCTCCAACATGATGGTTGTCTGTGGACCAGCATCCCTCAGTATCTTCACTGCACATGTGCTTCCCAGAAAATGTGAGATGTTTCTCTGGCTGGCTCAAGATCCATTTATCTGTCCATGTGTATCTATTTGTTGTCAATAATTAAAAGGGACTAATGTGGTTATTCAAGAATAGTGTCCAGGCAATCCTCCAAATCAATTTATCTCTCTCAACCTCATTAAGGAGCTAGAAAACTGGTGGGCTTTTGTTTGGATGCTGGACTTTTAGGCCCTGGCAATCGTACTCTGGGAGCACAGAGCTACACCAGCGGATCATGAACTGTTTTCTCAGTCCAGGTCCTAACATTAGTTCCTGACAACTATATTAGAAAAAGCCTTTAACACGTACCCATAGGACCAGTAGAAGTAGAACCAGATTGTTTGTGTAGTGGGTCTCATTTCCTAAGTAGGGAAAGCATTCCCTGGCAGGATGTAAGTGGGCTGGCAGGGACCAAGCAGTTACAAGCAGTGGAGCCACAGGGTTTAAAGTAGTAAGTTCGCAGTACAGGAGCAAAAATGGGCCTAGACCTTCAAAGGACCCTAGTAAAAAGCATTTTCTGGGCCGGAGGGCAAGGCATTTGCCTGCAAAGCCAAAGGACCCAGGTTCGATTCCCCATGACCCATGTTAGCCAGATGCACAAGGGGGCACATGCGTCTTGAGTTTGTTTGCAGTGGCTGGAGGCCCTGGCAGGCGCATTCTCTCCCTCCCCCTCTCTCTTTCCCTTTTTCTCTGCCAAATTAAAAAAATATATATTTAAAAAAAAGCATCTTCTGATGGTGAGGTTGGTCAGCAGGTGTCAGGGAGACACTGTGACACCTCCTCAAAGAGCACAAGCAGCATCTGCTCCCAGCAGGAGCACTCGGGCCTGAGGAGTGCCAACAGCAATTAGATAGGCTGACAAGAAGCAAATCCCTGTTTCCAAGTCCTCCAGAACCACTGCAGAAAAGAGCAACCGGCGCCGTCGCTGGTGGAAATAACTAATTACTTAACATACATCTTTAGCCAAACTTCATTCAAAGAATGAAGAGAATTGGTGACTTATTTTTTTATTACCAACTTTAAAATGTTTTAATTTTCAAGCCCATGATGTTGGCATTATTTTAGGTACTGCTGTAGAGTTTTCTTTCATAGCAATTAGCTTCAAAAACTCTAGTATAATGCCAAGAACACTTATCTTCCATAATTCACATTTGGCATTATGCCAAAGCTTATTATAGGATTTCATTTTGATACTTGATCTTGAGTATGTAATGGAGACTGACATATCCTTATTCATTTCCAACAAATGCCAAACCTTTAAAGTAGCATTACACAAGTGGTTTGTTTGGAAAGGCTTTGCCCCTCAGTTTTTTGCAGGCTCCCTTCTGGAAGCTGGAGTATTCAACAACTTCTCAAGCTTAGCAAGCCCTGAGTGAGCTCAAGAGGTAGCAGGTACTAGCAGGTTTCTCGCATTCAGTTTTGGTTGTTGTTGTGTTGAGGTAGGGTCTCCCTCTAGCCCTCTATGACCTAATCACTATGTAGCCTCAAGGTGGCCTTGAACTCTCAGTAATCCTCCTACCTCTGTCTCCCAAGTGCTGGAATCAAAGACATGCATCACCACACTCAGCTGTTTGTATTCTTATACATTTTTTTTCTGGAAAAAGAGATAATAAATATATTATGAGGGCTGGAGAGATGGCTTAGCAGTTAAGGCACTTGCCTGTGAATCCTAAGGGCCCAAGTTCAATTCCCCAGAACCCCAGATGTACAAGGTGATGCATGCATCTGGGGTTCATTTGCAGTGGCTAGAGGCCCTGGTGTGTCCATGTTCCCTCTTTCTCTCCTTCACTTGCTTAAATAAAATAAATTATATATATATATAATGAAAGAACTTAAAGTTACTATTTAGTGAAGTGAGAGCTTAGCTCATAAATAAGGTGTTTAAACAAGAAACTGACATCTGTAGCATGTTTTCTCTTTCCAGAATTCCTACGACCTACTACAGCACAATACTTGCGACTTTTTTCTTTGCCCTCTCTGATTACCCTCTGGAGACCTGGGTACCAGGTGACTGTGACTCCTCTGCTCTCTGAGACAGGGCTGGTTCCTTGCAGAAATGAAATTCTCCTTTGATCACTGCCATGTTCACATCAACTCTGGCAGGACACTGGCCGCTTCTGGCGGCGAGGGGCGGTCTGTGCGCGGCAAGGGCTGACGAGGGAGCTGGCGGAAGCGTTCGGGGTGCGGACAGCCTGGGCTGCTGGGAGAGGCGGCTAAGGGAGCTGGTTCTGTGTATGGATGCTCGCCAACAGGCATGGCAACCCACTCAATTATGGACGACTCACAAGAAGCCCCACTGGCATGGCCTTCTGTCCCCTTTCCTGACAGAGTCTTGCCCTCTCCATGTATTCTCTAGCTTTTCAACCCCATTGCTTGCAAAATAAGTATTTTGTAAAGGCAAAGCCAAGACCATAGACTTATCTAGCATAGCTTTCTACACAGAGTGAAGCAGCTTTATGACCAGAGCGTCAAGACTCTAAGGTCTTCAGGTTTATTTCTGAATAAAATATTAAAGTGCAAACATACTTGACATGTTTAATCAGTCCCCCTGTGAATGGCCATAATTGCATGTATTAATGCCACACAGATGTGATAAAGATTAACACGTGCTCTTAAAATGTGAACTTCAAGTCCAAATTATTTCAGCTTTGAACTGAATGAAAGGCTTTAAAAATAATAGGCACATATGGTAACTACTAAAGAATTCCCTTACTTTTTTCTCTGCTAAAATGTACAACCCCTAAACATAGAGTATTTTCAACCCTACTGTGAAAGCCTAGTTCCTCATTGCAGAAACAATGCTCATAGGCATAAAATTCAGTACTTTCTTGCAGATCCTAATTCATGAGAGGAAAGCAGTCTGGTAATTTTAGTCATTGAGGTGCATGTTCAGAGGGCGTCTATTGTCATAGCAACTGGTTTACCACAGGAAAGCCAGGAGACCTCTCAAGTGTGGGGTGGGGGTTCTTCTTCCTTCATTAGGAAGAAGCTTAATGACTCAGACACCTATCTTGTAAAATTTCCTTTATCAGATGATAATTCCATGGCAGTTTTTAGACTTCTGAAGTGTAGAGTGAGCTCGGTGGGTCTGAACATACACCAGAAAACTCAGACTGAGGAAAGTCCAGCTCCGTCAGGAGCTCAAGGTTCATGTCCATCACTTCAATGTTAATCATATCACTGAGGCTAATCCTCTGTGAGATTACCAAATGCATATTCCCAAAAGGTCAATCAAATAAATAACCAATGGCCTGCAAAGAAACCTTCCACATTTAAATACTGTCTGAATTAAAAAAGAAAAAGAAAAAAAAAAGCGTCGTAGTGCAGGCGTGTGCATTTAATCCCAGCACTGGGGAAGTGGAGTTAGGAGGAGCCTGTGAGCTCAAGGCCAGCCTGAGACTGCATAGTGAATTATAGGTCAGCCTGGGCTTGACTGAGACCCTACCTCCAAAAAGAGAGAGAGAGAGAAATAGAGACTTAATCCATAAAGAAATAGTTAAGACACTGGGGGAAAGGCTTTATTTAGTGTCTCACAATCAATAAACAGTAAGATGTTTTGGCAGGCGGGACTATGTGAGAGCATCTGTATGAGAGTAATGTTTCATAAAGCGCTGTGCTTCCATGACACCTGAACTTTCCAAGGTCACAGAGTGTTTTTGTAAAAGGGCCCCAGACATTCTTCAAATCAAAGTATAAGACTTGAGAAAATTTAAATGTTAATTCCTTTTTTTAAAAGAAAAATAAGAAAGAAGGGCTTAGCAGTAAAGCACTTGCCTGTGAAGCCTAAGGACCCCTGTTTGAGGCTTGCTTCCCCAGGACCCACATAAGCCAGATGCACAGGGTGGCACATGCGTCTGGAATTCGTTTGCAGTGGCTGGAGGCCCCAGTGCACCCATTCTCTATCTATCTGCCTCTTTCTGTCTATTTGTTGTTCTCAAATAAATAAATAAAATTAAACAAAATTTAAAAAAAAATAAGAAAGGAAAGCTGAAGAGATG
Organism: Jaculus jaculus; assembly: GCF_020740685.1. NCBI lineage: Eukaryota > Metazoa > Chordata > Mammalia > Rodentia > Dipodidae > Jaculus > Jaculus jaculus. Next base: position 48,261,034 of record NC_059105.1, on the reverse strand, counting down.
GTTCAGTGGTTAAAGGCACTTACATACAAAGTTTGGTGGCCAGGGTTTGATTCCCGAGTTCACATGCAAAGCCTGATACACAAAGTGGTACATGCATCTGGAATACCTTTGCAGTGGTCAGAAGCCCTGATGATATATTCATTTTCCCTCCCTACCTCTCTCTCTTTCTCTCTCTGTCTCTCTTTATCTCCTTCCTCCATCCTTCCCTCTCTCTCAAATAAATAAATAAATTTTTAAGAAAAAATGAAAAGGAGAAGATAAAAGAAAGGAGATTGCTTAACTGAAATGCTAGAAGCCCAGAAGTGTTCAGAAGTGTTTTGTAATTTAGCATTTTTTTTTGGAACCTGAAGTTAAAAAAAAAAAAAGAAAAGTGATTGTAATGGGGAGGTAATGTGATGGACAATGGAAGTTCAAATGGGAAAGTGTGGGGGTGGGGAGGGATGGAATTACCATGGGATATATTTTATAATCATGGAAAATGTTAATAAAAACTTAAAAAAAAAGAAAAGTATACTAGGTCATACATAAGACATCAGTGGGGTCTGAGCAGAACTCCATCATGAGAGAGACTTAGACTGCTATAACAAGAAGTGTCAATGAACAGTTACAATGATTGTGACCAGTGAAGATAAAAATAGCCTTTGGTCTGTTCAAGTCAGGGCAAGTTTGTGTTGCCAGGTGAAGTTCAGGTCTAGTGAGCCTTTGATGCCAAGTGAGTTTTGAAAACTGTTTCATTTATTAAATCACTTTGAGGGAATGGAGAGATGACTTAGTTATTAAGGCACTTGCCTGCAAAGCCAAAGGACCCAGGTTTGCTCCCCAGGACCCATGTAAGCCAGATGCCCAAGATGGCGCCTGTGTGTGGAGTTGTTTACAGTGGCTGGAGGCCCTGGTGCGCCTATTGTCTCCCTTCCTCTCTCTCTTAAAGAAATAAGTAAAAATATTTTTAAAATCTCTTTGGGTTCCAAGATTGGTGGGAAAAGGACTTTAAGTTTCTCTGGCTTTCTACCATAGTGAACTTTTCTCTGAATAAAGCTGAAAATATGCACTGTCTAAAAAAGAAACTAGGAGGATGAAGGTGGAGTGAAGGAACAAAAGTTAGCAAAGGAAAAAAGAGTAGCTTCCAGGAGCACATGCCTGACATTTTAAATAAAAACAGCAAGCTGAGGGGTGGGGAGATGGCTTAGCAGGTAAAGTGCTGCCCACACAAGCATGAGGATCTGAGTTCAGATCCCTGAACACCCATGTCAAATGTTGGGTGTGCCTGTAAGCCCAGAGCTGGGAAGATAGAGACAGGAAATTCCTGAGGCCCTCTGGCTGGCCTAGCTGAAGCGTTTAACCTCTAGGTTCAGCAAGAGACCCTGTTTCATATGGAGATTGGCTTTGGACCTTGACCTCTAACCCCCACATGCTAATAGTAAAGACACAAGTATCTCACTCATATAGTCCGGTTAGTTGACATCAGTGGTGTCATCATATTACAACAGTGGATAATCTCCTCTGCCTGCAACCTGTCTCTAATGAGGCCACTTGCAATACTTTGAACTGGAATGGAATGTCCTTGGCTTCAAGCTTGGTACTCTTGGTAGGTAGTGGAACCTTTAAGAGGTCTTTAGGCAGTACAGTTAGTGTGTGCCCTTGAAAGGAATGATGGGTCACTGGACAACTTCTTCTTTTTCTTCTCCTTCACTTCCTGGTCATGAGGTGAGCAGTTCGCTTTGCCACAAACTCTCTTCCAGATAAGATGCTTTGCATCAGGCTCAAAAGCAATCTTCTAACCAGTCATGGATTGAAATCTCCATAACTGTGAGCCAAAATAATCCTTTTTCTTATTTATAAGTTGATTAGCTCAGGTATTTGAGTATTTTTGTTCGTTTGACTAGTTTTATTATTATTATTATTTAAGACAAAGTTTTCCTATGTAGTCCTGGCCGGGCTTGAGCTCGTAGCAGTCCACCTGCCTCACTTCAGCCTTCTGAGTGCTGGGACGCAGGTGTGAGCCCCATGTTCCACCAAGTGTCTGTTACAATGACAGAAAGTTGACCACCACACAGTTCTTAGGAGGAAAACCCATTTCAAAAGTGTCTTTTGAATAGAAATCTCACTTCAGTTATACCTTAACAAAAGAAAGAGTCTTTTCTGTTAGGATAACTAACTTTTCCACTCTGGCCCACTGCCTTGGACATGTCACTCTAGATTGTGTGATGGTGAGTTTTAAATCAACTGATATACAAGTCCCAAGAATTCTCTCACATATAGATTCAGAAAACTATTTTCTGCTGCAGCATTCTGAATTAATCTTATTTCTTGGTTGTCATATCTCATAACTCACATTTTTGTATCTCAAGAGCATGGCTTTCTCATTCCCTCACTATCTAGTGGAAGAGCTGAAGGAGACAGGCTTTCCTTCTTAGACATTTTCTTCAATTTTTACTGACAAACTAATTCACACGCTTTATCCAAGTTTTAAAAGTGTAAAGGTAAATAGCATAGAACTGTGTGTATGTAGGTGCACGCGCACACGTGGAAATAAACGAGGCAAAGGGGAGATGCTGCATCCACCAAATTGCCCTCCGAGTACTCATGTTTATGCTCACAGAGTAGCACTGCTCTCACTTCTTGTCAGAGAAGCTTCTTTTTGCGGATGATGGGGACTACTGGGAGCCTCAAGATTTATCAGAGTGCTGAGAAGTGACAGCTAAGCACTCAGGACTCTCACACCCACCAAAACTCAGGGACCTTTGTGGAAAAGGTGGCAGGAAGAAGGATGTAAGAGCCAGAGGAGGGAAGGAATGCTTTGTCGTGTTGACAAGAGGAGGGCAGTGCATTCGTGGCCTCGCAGCAGCTGTTATTACCTTCATAGTTGCGGTGGTCTGATTCAGGTCCCCCATAAACTTAGGTGTTCGGAATGCTAGGTTTCCAGCTGATGGAGATTTGAGAATTAATGGCTTCTGGGGCAGTGTATTGTTGGGGGCGGGCTTATGGGTGTTATAGTCAGTTTCCCCATTGCCAGTGTTGGCACACTCTCCTTTTGCTATTGTCCACCTTATCCTGGCTGGGGGTGATGCCCACCCTCTGCTCATGCCATCGTTTGCCCTGCCATCATAGAGCTTCCCTATTAAGCCTATAAGCCAGAATAAACCTCTTTTTTCCCACAAGCTGCTCTTGGTTGGGTGATTTCTACCAGCAATGTGAACCTGACTGCAACAATAGTATTGGGCCCATCAACATACATCATGGATGACGATGGAAGGCAAAAGCAAAACAGATGACATCAAAACAGAGGAGGAACTGGTTGGAGGAGGAAGGGGTTCAGTGGAAGGAGCATGGAGGAGGGAGAAAAAGAGAGAGTGCTGGGAGGGGAGTAAGCTCAAATTACTTATGTACATACATAAGAATTGTTGGGCTGGAGGGATGGATTAGTGGCTAATGCACTTGCCTGCAAAGTCAAAATACCCAGGTTTGATTTCCCAGGACCCACGTAAACCAGATGCACAACATGGTGTATGCATTTGTAGCTCATTTGCATAGCTGAAGGCCCTGGTACACCCATTCTTTCTGTATCTCTCTCTCTCTCTCAAATAAATAAATAAAAATAGAAAATAAAATACTTATTTAAAAATTGTCAGTAAAAAGAATAAAATTGATATAAATAGAAAAAAAAATCTAAGGCTGAAGAGATGGCTTAGAAGTTAAGACATTTGCCTGCAAGGCCTAAGGACCCAGGTTCAATTCCCTAGTACCCACATAAGCCAGATGCACAAGGGGCACATGCATCTGGAGTTTGTTTGCAGTGGCTGAAGGCCCTGGCAGCCCATTCTCTCTCTCAAATAAATAAAATTCATTTAGAAAAAGAAAATAAAAAATCTATTGTGAACTCAGAATTTGTCACCTCCATTCCACCTTCCAGAGATAACTAATGTGTAACTATGTTCTTTCAAATGACTTTCTAGGTCTATACAAATATCCACATCCTACATGGTAGGAAGGAGTTGTAGTGTACTTAGTGAAAATGAAGTAATTTTATGCAACCTGTTCTGTGGCTTGCTTTTATCCCCTCTTTAATGATGTACCGTGGACTCTCAGAAGGTTGCAGATGCACTGTTCTTTTTCTTTTGTAGTAAGTTGACTTCTTCAAGCATAACTGTGTGAGATCATTAATATACTCATTCATCTACTCCAATAATATTCTATGATTATCAAAAGGAGGAAGCATGTGCATGTGCCAGTTGCTATAAAAAAAAAAAAGTTGAGAAGAGATGATTTTGCCCTCTGCATACTTATCATGGTCTGGAAAGATCAAGAAGACAGAGAAACGTAACAATGATGACATGGGGTTCAGAATCTATGAGCATTTATTTCATTGCCACTGTCAGCCAGAAGTAAATAAACTTAACTTTCTGGAAGGGCTAACCAGAAAAATTGCTTATTTATTAATTTTTAGATTTGGGATTTGATTGGGCCTGGAAATTTTGGTTGCATTTTAACTAATATGCAAGAGGGAAAAATACCTTTACCTCTTAAGGACACATGAAGATAGGTTATGTTAGTTGAGCATGGTGGCTCATAACTGTAATGCTAGCACTTGGGAGGCTTAAACAGAAGGACTGCCTTGAGTTCAGGGCCAACCTAACCTGCATAGTAAATTCCAGATCAGCCTGGGCTACAGAGTAAGCCCCTACTTAAAAAAGGCAGAGGCAGGGCTGGAGAGACAGCTTAGCAGTTAAGACACTTGCCTGTAAAGCCTAAGGACCCATGTTTGACTCTCCAGATCCCATGTTAGCCAGATGCATAAGATGATGCAAGCACGCAATGTTACACATGAGCAGAAGGTGGTGCATGCATCTGGAGTTCGATTGCAGTGGCTGGAGGTCCCGGCATGCCAATTCTCTCTCTCTTTCTCTCTCTTTCTTTTGCTCTCTCTTTCTCTCTTAAAAAAGGGAGGAGGGCCAGGCATGGTGATGCACGCCTTTAATCCCAGCACTTGGGAGGCAGAGGTAGGAGGATCATGGTGAATTCGAGGCCACCCTGAGACTACATAGTGAATTCCAGGTCAGCCTGGCCTAGACTGAGACGCTACCTCAAAAAAAAAAAAAAAAGAAGAAGAAGAAGAAGAAGAAGAAGGAGGAGGAGGAGGGGGCTGGAGAGATGGCATAGTGCTTAAGCGCTTGCTGGTGGAGGCTCAATTCCCCAGGACCCACGTTAGCCAGATGCACAAGGGGGCACACGCGTCTGGAGTATGTTTGCAGTGGCTGGAGGCCCTGGAGCACCCATTCTCTCTCTGCCTCTTTCTCCCTCTGTCTGTTGCTCTCAAATAAATAAATAAAATTAAACAAAATTGAAAACAAAAGGAGGAGGTATTTTCAAAGATGAGTCACCTTATTTCATCAAATCTAAGTGCATAGGTTATAAAGCATCTTTATTTTATTTTAACTTTTAAAAATATTTCATTTATTCATTTGAAAGAGAGAGAGACTGAGAGAGTGAATATGGGCATGCCAGGGCTTCCTGCCACTGCATACAAACTCCAGATGCATGAGCCACTTTTGGCTTTACATGGGTACTGGGACTCAGGCATAAAGCTTTATAAGCAAGTGCCTTTAACTGTTGAGCCTTCACTCCAGCTCCATTGGTTTACTTTTTTATAATTAGTTTTATTTATTTTTTTAAGAGAGACTAGGCACACTAGGGACTCCAGCCACTGCAAATGAACTCCAGATGCATGGGCCACGTTGTGAATTTCGCTTACGTGGGTTCTGGAGAATTGAACCTGGGTCCTTAGACTTTACAGGCAAGTACCTTAACAGGTAAGCCATCTGTCCAGCCCCTGGTTTCCTCTTTAGTTTGTTTGGGTTTTTTTGAGGCAGAGTTTCACGCTAACCCAGGCTGACCTGGAACTCATGATAATCATCCTACCTCAACCTCTCAGAGTGCTGGGATTCAAGACATGCCCCACCATTCCTGGTTTTGATTTTAGATATTAAAACATTGGGGATGGATGGGCTGGGGAGGTGGCTCAGTGATTAAAGGAACTTGCATGCAAAGCCTGGCAACCCAGGTTCATTCCCTGGCCACCCATATAAAACTGAATGACACAAGCTTCTGGCATTAATTTGCAGCAGTAAGAGACCCTGGTGAACACAAACATGCGCACACACACACACACACACACGCTTTAATAAGTAAGGAAAAGGTACAAGTTAAATCTGAAAGATATAATATTTAGCCTTTTTGGTGAGAATGACAGATTTTCAGGAGAGAGAATTAGTGGATAAATCTGAGAATGGAAGCAGGACTCTGACCATGGAGAGAATACTAGAATAAATCTGAAATCTGTTGTTTCTCCAGGTCTTTCTTTTCTTCATAAAAATTCTGATGAAATCAGATAGCCTAACCTTGAAAAATAAAAAGTATGCATTCTGGAATCCTTATTCAAATAATGTGTTTAAATAATGTAATTAAAGCTATTGACCCACTTTAATATTTTCCCCTGCTATTAATACAGACTTTTTCCTACAAGGAAATAAACATTGAAAAGTGTTGCCAGATGTGGTGGTGCACACCTTCAATCCCAGCACTTGGGAGGTGTTGCAGTCAGGTTCACATTGCAGGCAGAAATTTCCTGACCAAGAGCAGCTTTTTGGGGGGAAAAAAAGAAAAGGGTTTATTTTGGCTTACAGACTCAAGGGGAAGCTCCATGATGGTGGAGAAAAACAATGGCATGAGCCAAGGGTGGACATCACCCCCTGGCCAACATAAGGTGGACAATAGGAAAGTGTGCCAAACACTGGCAAAGGGAAACTGGCTACAATACCTATAAGCCCACCCCGAACAATACACTGACTCCAGGAGGTGTTAATTCCCAAATCTCCATCAGGCTGGGGACCCAGCATTCAGACCACCTAAGTTTATGGGGGACACCTGAATCAAACCACCGCAGGAAACATAGGTAGAAGGATCACTGTGAGTTCAGAACCAGCCTAAGACTACTGAGTATGTTCCAGGTCATCCTTGGCTAGAGTGAGACCCTACTTCTAAAAATAAAAATAAATAATAAACATAAACTGTAAATTTACTTCTTCTGTTTAATGCCATGTGCTTAGGACTATGACATTATCATTGGAGGTCCAGCCTTAGCCACAAAGGACTATCCAGGTAGGAAGTAGTGTTTCGGGGTATTGGGAGTTCAGTATAGAGTTCTCAACCCCCAAACCCTGAGTTTGTGTTTGTATTCAACCAAAGAATTGGGTAAACCAAACTGAGAAGGATAATTTTTCAATTACTATAGTTATTTAGGGAAGTACAAAACCAAGGGAAGGAAATTGGATACAGCACGTGATCTGACAGCCCATGTGGTGGGCCTAAGAAGAAATATGAAAAGAGACGTAAAGAGGAAAGAAAGGCAAGTGCAGAGCGCTCCTGCCACGTGGAGAGGTCATGGAGGCTCAGCAGAACCTGGAAGTCCAGGAGCGATGGAAGAGCAGACAAGAAAGAGCTTGTTCCCTGGCACACATCTATTTATAACCCTAGCATGGTGGGTTTTACCTTCAGGCTCAGGTGAGCCTGAGAGACAGCTGATTGGTCTGGGCAATATATAGGCACTGGCTCAGGAAGATACCAGCCATGATGTCAAGTTCTGGAGGCTGAACTTGACCAACCACAATGTCAGGATTATATTTAACTTTTAGGAAAAGGGACATGCCTCCCAGGAGGGGCTCAGGTTGTTTGTGGAAAAGCAAATATAGGGAACTCCTTTAGTCAAGAGATGAGAAGTCAGATCATCCTTTGACCTCAAGCAAAGTGGAGGTTGGAAGGGCAGACTTAAGGACATCCCTGCCTTTACTTCGGGAGGCCCAGTCACCCTAAGTGCCTCAGTAGGGATCATTAGAGGCTGACTATTATAATAGAATAATAATATTAACATCAAAGTACATTCCAAAGTGAGCATGGCAAAGATAGAAGGATTGTTTCATAACAATAAAGAGGTCAGGTCCTCAAGAAAACTAAAAATCCCATATATGAAAGCAGAGCTTCATACCTTTCTAAGACCCAAGTGGAAATCACATGTGTTTATGGCAGGATGTTTTCTGTGATGGATTTTTAGCATGCATGCATGTACACATCAACATCAGCATGAACATCAAGAGACTTCACAAATCAAAGTCTGGAGATTTGGGGTAAATAATTTTGGAGATGCTAAAACAAGTAAAAGTTCATTTGTAAAGTAGTCTTTAAGAGAGCATGGTGGGAAGAGCCATTTGTGTGCTGAGAAAAGGTATGGGGATTTCAAGAAATTGTAAGTGAGCAAACAGGAAATCATAATCACAAACCAGAAATAAGGCCAACTCAACAGAAAGTGATGTCTAATTTTAATGACTGGTCAGGGACATTTGACACAGGTGATGCTATCTGGGAGGCAGGGAGAAGACACGGGGAAGCCAGTTCCTCAGACCACATGCATGGTGGGGGACAAACACCCGGAGCAGAGGCAGCTTATAGGAGGAAAGGGTTATTTCAGGCTTACGGACTCCCGAGGAAGTTCCATCATGGAGGAAAATGTTGGCTCACTTCTGTGGGTTTCTGGGTCCTTGGTCGGGACCTGCTGTGGTCCCTGAAGGCTCACAGGCAACCGTAGTGGTGAACACGTGAAAGTAAAGACTTTCCAAGACAGTCCATGAACAGCTCCCAGTTCATTGTCAGGGAAATAGGTTTATAAGCAGTTGAGGGTGGGAAGAGGGTCCTAAGGGGATTGGATGTACAAGGTTGCTTGCTGATGCCTAATTAGCATATGGGGACATTCATTTCAGCACTTAGGCAATGGCAGGGGGAGGGGCTGTGCAAAAGTGCTGGCTGATACCAGATAAGGAGTTTCCTAGGCAACTTGCCAAAGGCCACAGGGTTATGGGCAAAGCCTAAGTCTTATCTGAATGTCCAGGTGTCCAGTGCTTGGAGAGGGAGTGGCATTACTTCCTGACGATCTCGGGGTTGAGATTTTGAATGGGGATCCAGGCTCACTGTAACCCCCAAGAATGGGGATAGAATACTGGCTCACTGCAACCCCTGAGAATGGGGGGAGGAGCTCCCCTGCTGGTGCGGTCCTGGACATATGACCTGAGGTTCAGGCTGCTGCGACCCCTCCATAGCCTGGGGCCTTCGTGTCAGACAGCTTAGGTTTGCTTTAACCCAGGGCCCTGCCTATGTCTGATACACTTCTATAGATCTATAGCACAGAGAGGAAAAAAGAAACAAAATCCCACAGCCAACAAGCATGAACGACCAGAGCTCAACCTGGCTCTCTGCATACTTTAGGGCTGGTCTCAAGACCTGTTCCCGTGACACACCTCCTCCAGCAGGGTTCTGCCCACAGGTGACTTAAGGAGTAAGCTTAGCCTTAATCAAAAATCCCTGAGGCTATGAGGAAGATACTTTCGAACCACAAAGGATCTAGAGGAAACCGGAAGGACAGACATTTCCCCTGCGCAGTAGAAGCTTCGGAGTCCTTCCTTACCAGAGTCCAGGTAGCACGCGCACCCTCTCCATCAGCAAGGAACAGGAGCCCCTGCCCTGTCTCTAAGCTAGAATTTGCCTTGCTTTTGGTGTGCTGGTCACATAACCACATTTTGTTCTTCAAGCAGCCAAAGCAGCTGAAACTTAAGACCCAAGAATGAAACTTTGTATGTATCATTAATCTTGATATTTGTGCAAAGCAGCCTGACACGTCGGGGTGGCACAGCCCGTTGCTCTGGGGATATCCACAAAATCATCAATCCAGAACATCCAAGAGCCAACTGCCCAGTTTTGGCGAGATGTCAACCATCGCTCCATATTTCTTGGAAACCTGCCAGGAATAAGTAACTGAACCTGTTACATTAATGTTTTGCTCACAAAGGTAGCCAAGAGCCAGCATCAGCAGACAAATAGGTAGATGAATGAGACCTGAAATAATTCCAGCTTCCAGGTTGCAAGCTTTCCCGTTTAGCCCTCAAACAGTAGAAAGCCAAAAGAAGCCTTCACCATGGTGCTCTGCCAGGATTACTGACTCACAGAAGCCAGACAAGAAAGATATGGCTCCTATTTGGAGTCACCAACTTTTGGGATAGCTTTGTACATAGTAGCAACTAAAAAACAAACAAAAAACCCAGGTGGCTAGCTGGGCGTGGTGGCGCACACCTTTGATCACAGCACTCAGGAGGCAGAGGTAGGAGGATCGCTGTGAGTTCGAGGCCACACTGAGACTACATAGTGACATACATACATGCATATATACATGCATACATACAAACATACATACATGCACAGGCCAGTTGAAAAGAAAAGAAAAATCACCAGGTAATATTTTGCAATTATTTCTAACGCCTGGCAATGCCTGGCAATTAATTTTTAGTTGAATAAATGACAAATTTTATGTCTTGGCATACTGGATTTTGTTGTATTTTATTAAATAGTATCAAGATCTTGTAACATGTTACAGGGAATAATTAGGATCTTATTGAGGATTGCTATTCACTCTTATCTTATCTTAGGGATAACTTTATCTCCAGTACTCAACTAATAACTTTCTGGAGACTATTTAAAGAGTTGGCAAACTTTTCTTGAAAGAATATAGTAAAGGTTTTAGGCTTCTCAGCTCCTGTGCTATCTCCATTGCATGTATCCCTTTGTTTTTATATTCTTAGCCTGTGAGCTGTTCAGGAATAGTTTGTGGGTTACACATGACCTGTGAGCTGCGGTGTGCCAATGCATGATCTACCCAATCTGCTTTACATTAGTGATTTTTTTTTTCTTTTGACTTTTCTTTCAAGGTAGGGTCTCACTCTAGCCCATGCTGACCTGGAATTCACTATATAGTCTCGGGGTGGCTCAAACTCACAACAATCCTTCTACCTCTGCCTCCCAAATGCTGGGATTAAAGGCATGCGCCACCACACCCGGTTCTTTTCTTTTCTAATTTTTTTTTTTTACATTAGTGAATTTTGCCACTTTTGTGGAAGGACCACAAATTAGTCTCAGCTTTACATGTGTTCCAAACATTTTTCTGCCTACTGATTCTTAGATTCCTTTACATCTTAGGAAGGTGTCTCATGCAGATTGAGGACTTTCTTTTTTCTTTCTGCAGCGCCTCATCTCTAATATTCATTGTTATGTATCCCACCTTAGCTTCAATAAACTCCACTCTTTCTGTTTAGTACGACTTCAGGTACTGTTTGAATTCCCCCTTACGATGGTATTATTTGCTGCCACGCTCTGATTCCTATGTGTTGGTTTCTGCCGGTATTGAATATAAATATAACAGAACCTGTTCAGTTCTGCTTAATGACTTCCATGTTAAGAAGATCCTGGGCATGATGTGCATGCCTTTAATCTTGGGAGGCAGAAATGGAGGGCCTCTGTGAGCTCTAGGCCAGACTGGGACTACAGAGTGAATTCCAGGTCAGTCTGTGCTAGAGAGAGACCCTACCTTGAAAAAAACAACAAAAAAAAGAGATCAATAGAGGACTGGAGAGATGGCTCAGCAGTTAAGGCGCTTGCCTGCAAAACCTAACAACCAGGTTGGATCCCCCAGTACCCATGTCAAGCCACATGCACAAAGTGGTGCATGCATCTGGAGTTCTTTGCAGTGACTGGAGGCCCTGGTGCACCCATTCCCTCTGCTGTATTGTGTATTGCCTCTCCTCTTCTCTTCTCTCTTTCTGCTTGCAAATTATTAAATAAAAATGTTTTTTTTAAAGATTCAAAAAGAGCCAGGTGTGGTGGTGTACACCTTTAATCCCAGCACTTGGGAGGCAGAGATAGGAGGATCACCATGAGTTCAAGGCCACTCTGAGACTCCATAGTGAATTCCAGGTCAGCCTGGCCTAGAGTGAGACCCTACCTCAGAAAACCAAAAACAAAACAAAACAAAAATGATAGCCTATTTCATTGTTAGATAGCTTTAATTATCAAAAAGTGTACTTTATAATAAGCTGATACATAATTCCTCATCATACTAATCTTCAGTTGATTGAACTTGTGTGCAGCCTAAATGTGGGTGCGCTCTTCTTAACCAGTGCCCATTAGCCCCTGGTGCACATAACTGATTCTGTTGACAAGCGCCTAATGAGTGGGCTAGGCTCTGTGCTGAACTCAGAGTTACGCAGGTGAGAAAAGGGCAACGTAACGTGTGAGCTTCATACACCTTCCAATTTGGTGGAGAAATTGGAAAGGAATCAGGTAAATATGCAAATACATGTTAAATTACAATGCAACATGGGCCATGAAGTGTGAAGGGGTGACACCATGTAGAGAGAATTTGACCTTGGCCAGAAAGTTATGGGCACAGTATGAGGGGGGAGGTGTTGGGACCTGAAAACCAAGTAGGGATAATTAGATAAAAAGAGGCATGAGCTTCTGGAAAGAGGGATCAGTCTAGGCAAATGTGAGGGGCTGGCGAGAAAGCAACTAGTTTGTAACCCAAACGAAGCACTTCCAGATAGCCCTCTAGAACATCCCAGTGACCACACCTCAGTGTGCAAATATTTCTGTTACCCGAAGCACATTTCTGGCAAGTTGAACATACTTGTAGGAAGGCCGATATGATTTATATGTAAGAAAGTCTGTCTCTTTGTTCAGTGGAATCATATTTTTATCCCTACCTTGGGTTTTGTGAAGCCAAACGCTTACACATTTGGTGGACTCTCTTTAAGAAAGAAATGTAAATAATAGATACAAAATTACACACAGGATTTAGAAGAGATTCTTTCCCTGTGAGAGACTCTGAAATGTATATTTCATTATTTTCAGGGTAAATAAATCTGGTGTCCTGAAGTATTCAGCCACAGGATGACTAACCTATGTTGATTATGTTATCAAGAGATTTTAGACTTTTTTTGGTTTTGATTTTTTGTTTTTTCAAGGTATGGTCTCACTCTCGCTCAGGCAGACCTGGAATTCACTACTCAGGGTGCCTTTGAACTCATGGCAATCCTCCTACCTCTGCCTCCCGAGTGCTGGGATTAAAGGCGTGTGCCGCCATGCCCGGCAATTTTTGTATTGAATAAAATTTTATCTTAGTTTTAAGATATGAATAGATCTAAATTTGATTCTTTGTAAACCAACTCTACCCCTCCCCAAGTTGGCTTCTGGAGTAAATGGTTTTTTTTTTAAAATTTTTTGTTGCCGGGCGTGGCGACGCACGCCTTTAATCCCAGCACTCGGGAGGCAGAGGTAGGAGGATCACCATGAGTTCGAGGCCACCCTGAGACTACAGTTAATTTCAGGTCAGCCTGGACCAGAGTGAGACCCTACCTCGAAAAACAAACAAAAAAACAAAAAAAAATGTTTATTTTTATTTATTTTTATTATTTATTTATTTATTTTTATTTCAGAGCAACAGAGAGAGAAAGAGGCAGATAGATAGAGAATGGGCACACCAGGGCCTTCAGCCACTCCAAATGAACTCCAGACACGTGCGCCCTCTTGTGCATCTGGTTTACATGGGTCCTGGGGAACCGAGCCTCCAACCGAGGTCCTTAGGCTTCACAGGCAAGCGCTTAACCACAAAGCCATCTCCTCAGCTCCATGGAGTAAACTGTTTAAGAGACAAATAGCAATGTGGTGCTCGTATCTATAATCTATGTCTATGGGAGTGAGTGGGTCTATCTTTCAGGCTGTGGATTAAGTGAATTACAAAGTCAAGTCCTTAGCTTCTACCTCCTACCAATTGTTTTATTCTCGCATTCATTGACACATAAATAAAAAGTCTTATGGGGCTGGAGAGATGGCTTAGTGATTAAGCGCTTGCCTGCAAAGCCTTAGGACCCCAGTTGCAGGATCGATTCCCCAGGACCCATGTTAGCCAGATGCACAAGAGGGTACACGTGTCTGGAGTTCATTTACAGTGGCTGAAGGCCCTGGTGTGCCCCTTTTCTCTCTCTCTCTCTCTCTCTGCCTCTTTCTCTCTCTGTCACTTTCAAATAAATAAGTAAAAATAAACAACAACAACAACAAAAAGTCTTATGAACCAAAGCCTGGGTGTGAATCCCATGCTAATCAAATCATATTTGTGGATAATGCTTCACTGGTGGTCCAAAAACAATCCTACTCTGCCTGTTCACCTCACATCCGACTCTCCCCATCAGAAACTGAGGACATAGGAAGGTTGTTTTGGTATGCGGTGCACACACATACATAGGTATGGTGCACACACGTATGGTCAGAGGGAAGAAAGGCATATTTTAAAGACTCCCTTCCTTCCAAACAAAAACAGACAGAACCTCCAGAGCTAATTACACTCTGACTCACTGTTATGAAACAGGAATAATATGACAAAATACTGAGAGCAGCGGTGTGAATGAGCACTTCTGCATCTCTGGGGTAATTGTCTAGGCAGATTATAAAGCTCTTAGCAAACTTTAATTAGAGCTCAGGGCAGGTGAGTTAAGGGCCGGCTAGTCTCGTAACCGGAGGAGTTAAATCAGGTGAGGTTAAGCGGTCAGTTTATGGACACCTGGTCATACTCATCTGTGATTACTTTTCCAGTCTGTCGGGTTTGTTGGAATCTGACTTGTTAGCATCTTGGCCTGGCCCCTTGCCTGGGCTCACAGGTGCTCTGCTCTGGAGCTAATGTTTCAGGCATGACAGCTCATTGCCTTAGGGCTCGGCCAGGCCAAGTTTGGGCCTGCTGTGATTTAGGGGCATTCAGTCTACAAGGGACATTTTCAGGCCCAGGGATGAGAATCCTGGAGCCAGGTAGATTCTATCTGCCCACACCCGCCAGGTACAATGTGGAACCAAGGACCCTACTAGTAGCACATGGGCTCCAAGTTAGCTTTTCCTTTTTCTTTTTTCTTTCCCTTCTGTAACACACAGGAGCAGGTAAAGAAACACATTTCTTACCAGTAGTGTATTCTGAGGAACTACCACCACTTCTAAGAAGTCAGGAAAATTCTGGGGCTAGTAAGGAAGTAAAACATAAATCCCCTGAGGATATAGGAAGATTTGAACCCTGTCCTGTGTTTCCCCTACTCTGCCATACTTCTGAGGTGCCCCTGCTTTGTGTGCCCTGGAACCCTGTAGGGGCTCTGATCAGTCAGGGCTCTGGCATCACTGGGGAAGGACTTTGTTCCCCTGGATTCAGAGTCATATGATGACTAGGAATTACCCCAACATTGCTAGTTTCCACTAGAGTCACCTAAGCCACAATCTAGTGATACAAATCTACTCCATTGGGTCTGGGAAGATGGCCCAATTAGTGAAGTGCCAGACAGGCTGGAGAGATGGCTCAGAGGCTAGAGGCACTTGTTTACAGTGCCTGGAAGCTAGGGTTCAATGCCCTAGTACCCATGTAGTGGCAGATGCATGAAGTGGCACATACTTCTGGATTTCTTTTGAGTGGCAGTATATCCACGCTCACTGTCTCCTTGCCTTTCTCTTTCTCTCTTAATAAGGAAGGAAGGAAGAAAAAAAGGAAAGAAAATGCCTGTCATGCAAGTTCTTGTACCCCAGCATCCATGTAAATTCTGAGTGCGTGCTCTTGTATTCCCAGTACTTGGGCAGAGGTGGAGACAGAGGTTCCCTGGGGCAAGTTGGTAGCTAGACTAATTAAATTGGTGAGCTCTGGGTTCAAGTAAGAGACCATGTCTCAAAAATACAGAGAGCTGGAAAATGGCTTAGTGGCTAAGGCATTTGCCTGTGAAGCCTAAGGACCCCGGTTCAATTCTCTAGGACCCATGTAATCCAGATGCACAAGGGGGTGCATGCATCTGGAGTTCATTTGCAGTGGCTGAAGGCCCTGGCATGCCCATTCTCCATTCTTTCTCTCTCTCTCTCTCTCTCTCTAACTGCCTCTTTCTCTCAAATAACTAAAAATATTTTTTAAAAATTCAGAGGAGAGTGACCTGACATCAACCCCTGGCCTACACGTACATGAGCACACACAGGGCACACAGACACGTACTACCACATCCACCTCTGTGCACACAAAAGGCAAATCTGCTTCCTTATGTCTGTCTGCGCGTAGGCATTTATGTGTATATGTTTTGTCTTGTCTACGGTTGGGAGAAGAAAGAATGTTATTATCCATTACTTGTTAGTCAAAGATTGATTGTCGTTTATCCTAAGAAAATGGCTTTCTTGGACTTCTTAAATTGTCTTTCTTAAGTTATTTAACTCAGAATTTCACATATTTAAGTTATTCACTAGCCAGTCGTAGTGGCACATGCCTTTCATCCCAGCATGTGGGAGACAGAGGTAGGAGGATTGCCGTGAGTTTGAGGCCATGCTGAGAATGCAGAGTGAATTCCAGGTCAGCCTGGACTAGAGCAAGACTCTACCTCAAAAAACCAAAAAATAAGCACACAAACTAATATTCGCATATTTTTCACTAAAGTTATGATCCAAGAATACTCTTATGACTTAAAAAAATTGGTTTTTTTTTTTTTTTTTTTGAGGCACAGTCTCATTCTAGCCCAGGCTGACCTGGAATTCACTCTATAGTCCCAGGCTAGCCTCAAACTCACAGTGATCCTTCTAATTCAGCCTCCTAAGTGATGAGATTAAAGGTGTATGCCACTTCGGCCGGCTTTCTTATGACTTTTAAAAATAGTTTTATTGCTTTTCCAGTCTGTCGAGTCTGTTGGACTGCCTTGTTAGCATCTTGGCCTGGCCCCTTGCCCTTGCCCACAGCTGCTCGGGTCTGGAGCTAATGTGTCAGTCATAGTGTAAAAAACACAAATCCCACCTTATGCTCTTTTTTGTCTCAGTTAATGCAATTAATTTAGCTTTATTTATTTATTTATTTGAGACGAGAGAGGAGAGAGAGAGAGAGAGAGAAAACGGGTGTGCCAGGGCCTCCAGCCACTACAAATGAACCCCAGTGGCATGTGCAACCATGTGCATCTGGCTTACGTAGACCTTAGGCTTTACAGGCATGCACCTTAACCACTGAGCCATCTCTCCAGTCCCAACTGATATTTTTAAGAAATAGTTAGCAGTGACTACTGGTTCTTAGCATTTAACAAGTGGTTGAGGATTCGTGTTCTCATAAGGCTAACTTCTCCCTCATTATTCTTACATATATCCAAACACGCTTCTCAATGGTCTCCTCCTCTTTTCTTCAATGAGGCACCAGGAGAGCTCACACTGTCCCAGCTCCACTGCCGCCTGAGCAGTGAGTGTTGCTGAGCAAGAGCTGTCGCGGCCAAGTCTTAAATAACTGAAACATTTTCTCACAGTTGTAGAGACTGCAAGTATTAGGGCAAGGTGTAAGCAAGGTTAGTTTCTTCCAAAGCCTCTCCCTTGACCTATAGGGGGCCTTCTTCCCCCAGGTCTTCCCTTCACACGCGTCTTGTACTAATCTCTCAAATCACTGGGCTGGGGCTAACCTTGATCTGGTGTTGATAGAGATACGGGCCTCCAGCTGAGCTTAGAGCCCCCAGACCAGTGGCTTTCAAGCTTCAATCCTTGCCCATGTTTAGCAAAGAATTGAGAAAACACCAACACAGAGAATGGTGAATTACGAAAGATTTATTAAAGGAGAGCTAAGGTAGGACAGAGACAAACAGAAAAGCTCTCAAGCCAAGAGAAGTGCCCCTCTTCCCAGGCAGGGGAAGGGGGAATAAACCAAGAAAATCCTCTGTGGAGGCATCGATCGGGTCCTTTAAACACTCCACATCCAGCAGGGAAGAGCCCCACTGCCAAGTACAAGTGTGTATGATGGGCATTGATTGGTTGCTGGGCCAGGGAGATCGAAGACTCAGGAAGGGAAAGGGCCTTCCCACAGGGAGGGCAAGCCATGGAAAAGTTGAGGAAGAACCAGACACCTGCTCCCTGTAGCCATCTTGGATGGGACTGAGTCAGGCTGGAGTTCTAGTCTTGCCAGGGCAGGGTGGCATCTATGTCCCATTGGCCCTGTGCCTATAAAGTGACGACTTGAAAATAAAAAGTAAGCTGATTACCTGCTAATATGCATCAACCCTAATGACTTATTTTAAGTTATTCTGCCTTTAAAGACTCTTATTACAAATATAGTCACATTCTGAGATACTAGGAGTGAGGATTTGAATATGTACATTAGGAGGGGAGGGAACAAAATTCAGCTCATTACAATGTTAGTAATGTCAGCTCCCGAGCATTGAGCCCAGGCTTCCAGCCCCAGCAAAGCTGGGAAACAGTGGGGATGCCTGTGCAGTCTGTGTACAGGCAGATGAAGGAGCCCCATTGCAGTCGGATGTTGAAAGCCTCTCTCTTACCTGACAGGCTCTTTATGACAAATGTTCAACATGCTGCTGATCTGATTCCTCACAGTAACCACCAGCCAGGAAAAAAAGCCATGCTGCTGGGGGCAGCTGTTCCGTACAGGAAGTGACTCTAGCACTGAGGAGACGCGGTGCTGTCAATTACCCTGTCACTGGATGACAGCAGATAATGACAATACCCTGAGTTGCTAACAATAGGTGATATTATTTTCAAAACCTTATGATAGAAGGCTGTGGAAATGTTCCCACTTAATATATAGGTAAATTTCTTTGGGCATTTGAAGGCAATATAGTTCTGAGTAATTTACCTATGCAAAATTATAATTTCCTAATTCCTCTGGATAAATGCTTCTTTGTATATGTGACAGACAAGATCCTGCTTGGAAGCCATGAAGATTTTGCTGTAATCCTGCTCTGTGGGCAGGTCTTTCTTATTATGATGCTCCATGGAGCGCCCAGAGGAAGTTAGAAGCAGGCACTGACCTCCTCTCAGTGCTGAAACACACTTGTCAGTCAACTTTTCATCTAAACCATCTCCCATGTAGTGCACAGTGGTTAACAGTGCTTCTGTGATTTATGCAATTGTATGCCACTGTATTTTGTGTGCCCACCAATTAAAAATAGTGATACATTTAGTAAAAACATGTGAACTATACCCTGTTTAGGTATTTCTTTGTGTTTTGGTTCATCAATAACCTAAAAACTTCAGGCAGCCTGGGCCTTTCTCAGCATGGAGGGGCCTGCACCTGAGGACCCGATGTTTCCTGTGAACAATCTCCTGGTTTGTGCGCTGTGCCTCTGACTACCTTCTGTCTCCTATTGTAGTTACTTGTAAAGCTGCGGCATCCATCTTACAGGCTTGTGTGCTTAATTCCCATGGCCGCCTTCCACAGTAAATGTTAGCTATGGTGTCAAATCGGAGGGCACTCTATTGCTAACATTTTTATAGCAAAAGCCTAACTGTGTCTACAGTTCTTTTTTGACTTCTTAAACCATATGGGTTTTTATTTTTTTCTAGTGCCTGTTGCAGCTGCCTCCCAATGGAACCCTCAGAACGTCCACTGCACTCAAAGGAAGGGTAACACCCAGATTGCCTTGCTGTTCGCAGCCTACTTCAGGGCCTGGGTGACTGGCCCTGGGGTGGGTGTTGAGGGGGAAGTCCTGAGTTCTCACACTGACTGCAGAGATAAGGACTAATGCACACAATTACCTCTTGCTTCCTGAGCAGACTTTAGGGGACTCCAGCACACCCCCTATTTACTGCCCAAGACAGTGAACAAAGCTGCTCTGTGGGAAAAAGGAGGCAGTTGAACCCCTTCTCCACTTGCTCAAGGAAAGCCTGTGGAGCATATTCACAAGACTGTCTGGGATGGGGGAGAGGTTGAGTTAGGGTGACCAGACCCCTGAAGGTATAAAGGGCAGGAAAGTTTGCACTTGCCAGAAACCCAAGATCATCTGATTTCTTAGCTTTTTCCTAGTTCCCTAGAGATCAGTTTTCCCACAACCAACCAGGATCCCTCCTGGGAGGAAGGTTTTTCATAGAATTTAAACATTGTGGTTGGTCAAGTTCAGCCCCAGGAATCTCTTCTCGAAACAGCCCCAAGCCCTCACCAACCAGCCGGCTCTCTGGTTCATCTGGGCCAAAAGACAGCCCACCACGCTAAGGTTATAAACACCTTTGCAAGGGGAGGGCAGGGCCCCTCCGCTCACTTGGGGATTTCAGCTGTGGGTGACTTTTTCTCTAGGCTGGTCCTGGGCTGGCTCATCCCAGGCCCAGGCCCAGCCAGCAGGGCCCCCTAGCCCTTACTCTCCACATGGGTTCTTCATCCCCCCTCCAGCTCCCCACATGGCAGGAGCCTCTTGAACTTTCTTTTCCCTTTTCTTTCCATGCTTTTTTTTCCCCAAGCCCTCCATGTGGGATGCTTTCCTTGGCTCTATTTCCCTCAATAAATATAATAATTTAATTATTATCCTTCAGTTTTCTTTTTTACTCAATTCTTTGACTAAAATTAGAAATGAACTTAGGGCTTGATGTGTACAGATTTTCCTGGACCCTTAGCACCCCATTACAGTCTCACTTCCCAGTTTGCCTCCTGTCAGCCCTTCCCAGCTAACTGCCCAAGATGTTGACAACATCTGAAATGGCAGTCAAGTCATACATGGCAGTGAGTTGTAAACAGATCTATTCAGAAATTTCTAAAAGGGTCACTAATAAGAATGCAGGTCAAAACTCAGAATTGGTAATGCATAAGGCTGACTTTGAGGTCATAATCATTAACATCAATTTAATTTTCTCAAACAATTATTCAACTTCCTACAACACACACACACACACACACACACACACACACACACACACACACAGGCATGCACACATCAAGGTATTTGTGAGTCAGTAATTTTTACCCAAGAAGCAATGGCACCACCCTTCTTTACTGCTGAATTGTGTCCATCTCCTACAAATTTCTATATTGAAGTCCAAACCACAGTGCTTTGCTTTTTTTTTGTTGTTGTTTGTTTCTTAAAATACATTTTATTTATTTATTAGAGAGAAAGAGGCAGTCTGAGAGAGAGAGAGAGGGGAGAGAATGAGTGTGCCAAGGCCTCTAGCCACTGCAAACGAACCCCAGATGCATGCGCCCCCTTGTGCATCTGGCTTATGTGGGTACTTGAGAATTGAACCGGGATCCTTTGGCTTTGCTGGAAAACACTTTAACCACTAAGCCATCTCTACAGCCTTGTTTGTTTGTTTGTTTTGAGGTGGAGTCTCACTCTAGGCTGACCTAGAATTTATTATGTAGCCCCAGGGTGGCCTCTAACTCATGGCGATCCTCCTACCTTTGCCTCCTGAGAGCTGAAACTAAAGGCATGCACCACAAAGCCTGGCTCCTTATTTGTTTTTGTTTGTCTTTTGAGGTAGGATCTTGCTCTAGCCCAGGCTGCAATTCACTATATAGTTTCAGGGTAGCCTCATACTCAAGGCGATCTGCCTCCCAAGTGTTGAGATTGAAGGCAGGTAACTACACCAGGCTAGTGCCTCACTTTTAAATACTATAGAATAAGCAGATCTCAAGACCCTCCTACCTTCTTTTTAAATCAGAAATTTGGTTTTATTTTGCCCCACAACATTACTGTCTTCAACAAAGGCAAAACATTTTTAAGCTGGGTGTGGTAGCAGACAGCTTTAATTCTAGACAGAGGCTGAGGTAGGAGGATCTCTGTGAGTTTGAGGCCATTCTGAGACTATATAGTGAATTTCAGGTCAGCCTGTGCTAGATCCTACCTTGAAAAGCAAAATAGGAACAACAAAAAAAGTTAGGTTAAATAAACTGTTTTGTAGTATATAAGAAATGCCTTTACACTTCACCACATGTGAACATATTAATTTTTACATGAACAAATTTGGATAATTTCTTTTTTTAAAAATTAATTAATTATTTATTTATTTGAGAGTGACAGACAGAGAGAAAGACAGATAGAGGGAGAGAGAGAGAATGAGCGCGCCAGGGCTTCCAGCCTCTGCAAACGAACTCCAGACGTGTGCGTCCCCTTGTGCATCTGGCTAACGTGGGACCTGGGGAACCGAGCCTCGAACCGGGGTCCTTAGGCTTCACAGGCAAGCGCTTAACCACTAAGCCATCTCTCCAGCCCAAATTTGGATAATTTCTAACCTAAGTAAAAAGCTTAGTCCTGGGCTGAGATGGCTCAGCAGTTAAGGCACTAGCTGGCAATGCCTGGTGGCCCAGATTTAATTCCCCAGTACCCATGCAAAGCCACACAAAGTGGCACATGCATCTGGCATTCATTTGCAGCAGCTAGAGGCCCTGGCAAGCCTATTCTCTCTCTCTGTCTGCCTGTCTCCCTATTTTTTTCTTCATGTTTGAAAACAAATAAATGTGTAAATATTTTTTAAAAGTAGTCCATAGAAAACTGGTTCTCCTGCCTCAGGAGAGAAGGGTTGCAGAGTGGAGGGGCCTTGCTTTGCCCCTTCCCTGCTGTAACAATGCATCCTGTGCATCCATAACCATCTCCTACAGCGATGCTCCTCTGCAAATGACCATACCCTTCCCTGCTGTAACAATGCATCCTGTGGATCCATAACCATCTCCTACAGCGATGCTCCTCTGCAAATGACCATACCCTTCCCTGCTGTAACAATGCATCCTGTGTATCCATAACCATCTCCTACAGCGATGCTCCTCTGCAAATGACCATACCCTTCCCTGCTGTAACAATGCATCCTGTGTATCCATAACCATCTCCTACAGCGATGCTCCTCTGCAAATGACCATACCCTTCCCTGCTGTAACAATGCATCATGTATATCCATAACCATCTCCTACAATGATGCT
The DNA here is from genome assembly GCF_020740685.1 of Jaculus jaculus. NCBI lineage: Eukaryota > Metazoa > Chordata > Mammalia > Rodentia > Dipodidae > Jaculus > Jaculus jaculus. Next base: position 48,238,449 of record NC_059105.1, on the reverse strand, counting down.
CCTCTTCAAATGACCATACCCTCAAAAGTTGTAGCCAGGGGCTGGAGAGATGGTTCAGGAGTTAAAGGCACTTGCTTGCAAAGTCTGCCAGCCAAGACCCATGTAAAACCAGATACACAAAGTAACGCATGAATCTGGAGTTCATTTACAGAGGCAAGAAGCCCTTGTGCACCCATTCTCTCTTTCTTTCAAATATATATTTTTTCAATTTTAGCTAGTTGCAACCAAAATCTTATATTTCACTATGTTTGTTTCTTGAAACATGGGGGAAACTTGAGTGTTAAAAATAACAATGAAAGTTCACTTATAATCCTGGCTGGAGTAAAAGGATCATGAGTTCTAGGATATCCTGAAAGATCTTGTTTCAAAACAAACAAACAAACAAACAGAACAGAACAAAACAGTAAAGGCTACAGTAGAACATACAGATGGTGCCAGGCATCTTGGTGCACGCCTTTAATGCCAGCGCTGGAGAGGCAGAGGCAGGAGGATTGCTGTGAGTTTGAAGCCACCTTGAGACTACATAGTGAATTTCAGGTCAGCCTGGGCTAGAATGAGATGTTACCTCAGGGGGAAAAAAAAATCAAAACACACAGATCATAACAATTGTTATTGATGTTGTTAAAGAAATTCTACCCTTCAAAATTGCCATTGCAGATATGAAGTAGTATAAACATTCTGGAAAGCCCTTGGCCATTTCTAAAGAGTATAAACTTTCCAAATGATTGAGCAACTCTACTCTGGGTATCTACCTGAGAGAAATGAAAACTTTTGTTCCTATAAACAAACATATAGAAAGTCTACTCATATAAGCCCTCAAGGGGCAATCACACAAGCATCTATCAAGTGAGTAGAAAAACAAAGTGTGATGCATTCACATAATGAACTACTCCCCAGCAGAAGAAAGAAGTGCTATACTTGTTACTGAGGGACCCCTAGACCTCATGTTGAATGGAATAAGCGAGACGCACAACAATCTGCATATTATGTCAACCTGCTTATGTGAAATTCCCTGGAAACCAACTCTAAAACAGCAGAACAGTGATTGTTCAGGGCTAGGGCAGGAACAGGGACTGAACATCAACGGACACAGGGATCTTTTGGCAGTGATGGAAAGTTGGCAAATTTTACACAACTATAAACTTCCTAAAAATATCACTAAATTGCAGGCTTTGAGTTTGTTATACTGAGTTGGGGCAATGGCTCAGTCAGTGAGGGGCTTACCACACAGGAATCAGGACCTGAGTTCAGAGGCTCAGCCACCACATAAGGGCTGGGATTTAACTTAACTTAACTCAGTAGAAGAGTGCTTATCTAGCAAGTACAAGACCCTGGGTTCAGGGCTGGAGAGATGGCTTAGCGGTTAAGTGCTTGCCTGTGAAGCCTCAGGACCCCGGTTCGAGGCTCCGTTCCCCAGGTCCCACATTAGCCAGATGCACAAGGGAGCGCACGTGTCTGGAGTTCTTTTGCAGAGGCTGGAAGCCCTGGCGCGCCCATTCTCTCTCTCTCCCTCTATCTGTCTTTCTCTCTGTGTCTGTTGCTCTCAAATAAATAAATAAAAATAAACAAACAACAAAAAAAAGACATTTATTTAAAAAAAAAAAAAGACCCTGGGTTCAGTCTCCAGCATCAAAAAAAAAAAAAAAAAAAAAATCGCAAGCCTAGCGTGGCACCACATACATTTAATCCCAGCACTGGGGAGGCGGAGGTAGGAGGATTGCCATGAGTTTGAGGTCACCCTGAGACTCCAAACTGAGTAGAGCAAGACCTTATCTCAAATAGCAAAAAGAGAGTAACTCTCCATTTCCCCTGCTCTGAGTCCTTGGCTATCACCACTCTGCTGTCTGTTTTTTTTTAAATAACTTTCTTTTTTTTTAATTTTTAAAAATTATTTATTTTATTTATTTGAGAGAGGTAGATAGAGATGGGCACACCAGAGCTTTCAGCTGCTGCAAACAAACTCCAGACACATGCGCCTCCTTGTGCATCTGGCTTACATGGATCCTGGGGAAATGAACCTGAGTCCTTTGGCTTCACCTTCACAGGCAAACACCTTAACTGCTAAGCCATCTCTTCAGTGCTCTGATTTTTTTTAAAAGATATATTTCTTTTTATTTATTTGCAAGCAGAGAGAGGATGGGCACACCATGGCCTCCAGCCGCTGCAAACAAACTTCAGATATATGTGCCAGCTTGTGCATCTGGCTTTACATGTACTGGGGAATTGAACCTGGGTCCTTACGCTTTGCAGGCAAGTGCCTTAACTGCTGAGCCATCTCTCCAGCCCTACTTTCTGTTTCTGAATTTGACTATTTTAGGTACTTCATATCAATGGAATTTGTTCATCTGTCACTGGAGTATTTCACTTCATGCCTTCCAGGTCCATCCCATCCATGTTGGTTGTTAGAAATGGTAACATTTCCTACTTTTTTCTTTTCTTTTCTTCTTTTCTTTTCTTTTCTTTTCTTTTCTTTTCTTTTCTCTTCTTTCCTTTCCTTTCCTTTTCTTTTCTCTCTCTCTCTCTCTTTCTTTCTTTTTTTTTCTGGCAACCCACAGACATTTTTCTAATGTGAGAGAGAGAAAGAGAATTGGTGCACCTGAGCCTCCAGCCACTGTGATCAAACTCTAGACGCATGTGTCACTTTGTGCACAGGTGTGACCTTGTGCACATGTGTCACTTTGTGCATCTGGCTCACGTGGGCCCTGGAGAGTTGAACATGGGTCCTTAGGCTTCACAGGCCAGCATCTCAACTGCTAAACCATCTCTCCAGCCTAGCTATCCTACATTTTAATACCATATTTTCTTTATTGATTTATTTGTTGATTAACATTTAGGTTTTGGCTATTATCTATAGTGTTGTAATGATAGACATTGGCGGAGGGGGGGGTTCAAAATAGTGTCTCACGCTAGCCCAGGTTGAGCTATAGTCTCAGGCTGGCCATGAACTCACAGTGAACCTCCTACCTCTACCTCCTGAATGCTGGGGTTAAAGTGTACACCACCACACCACACACAGAGGGCCGCTGCAAAGCCAACCCCAGATGCACACACCACTTTGTGCATGTGTCTTTATGTGGGTTCTGGGGAACTGAACTCTGGTCACTAGGCATTGCAGATAAGTACTTTAATGGCTAAATGGCTAAGCCCTCTTTTTTTTTTTTTTTTTTTGGTTTTTCAAGGTAGGGTCTCACTCTAGCTCAGGCTGACCTGGAATTTATTATGTAATCTCAGGGTGGCCTTGAGCTCACAGTGATCCTCCTACTTCCGCCTCCCGAGTGATGGGATTAAAGGCGTGCACCATTTTTTTAATGAAGAAAGATTTATTTAATTTAATTTATTTATTTGAGAGTGACAGAGAAAGAAGCAGAAAGAGAGAGAAAGAAAATGGGCACGCCAGGGCCTCCAGCTACCACAAACAAACTCCAGATGCATACGCTACCTTGTGTATCTGGCTTATAGTGAGTACTGGGGAATCGAGCCTCAATGCTAAGCCTTCTCTCCAGCCCCAGCCACCTATTTTTAAGATTTTTTCTCTATTGGAAGGCCATGCATTGCCTTCATGTATATGTTTAACTTTTTGTGACGCCTCCATGCTGCTTCCCATAGCAGACGCACTATTATCCATTCCCATGACACAGAAGTAGGAGGTGCCGGCAGATGGGCTTCTCAGCACTGTTTTCCTATCACAAAGCTGCTCCAAATGGCTGGAACTTGGAGACTTGGATAAGTTTACCATAGTGGGAAGAGATGTGTTTTTAGAGAAAGGAAGTGTAAGTATTTTTGCACAGGCTTTGAAAAATTGATATCTAAAATCTTTCCATTTTCTGAATGTTTGTGCTCTGGAACTGAATGAAGAGGCTTCTTTTTAACCCACCTCATCGTTTAAGACTCCTCCTCAGCATCATTTCCACATCTGCTTTTATTCATTGTAGGTCTATGGCGTTCCCCACTTCTTTGCATTCTTATAGGTCTTTGCACTCTTTTTTTGGTTTGTTTGTTTGTTTGCTTTTTTTTTTTGTCGAGGTAGGGTCTTACTCTAGTCCAGGCTGACCTGGAATTCACTATGTAGTCTCAGGGTGGCCTTGAACTCACAGCGATCCTCCTACCTCTGCCTCCCGAGTGCTGGGGTCAAAGGCGTGCGCCACCATGCCCTTCTCCACTTACCTGACTCTGGTCCTATCACCTGTGACAACTGTTCTGGCCCTCTTTAGTCCCCACCTCTCCATGGCCAAGCTTGTGAATTCAGTTTGTTGTGTACTATGTAGAAACTCTCTGGAAAGTTCTGAACATTTGTTTACCTGGACATCATAGAGTAATTAAACCATTTAATTCCAATTAGAGTGCTTTGTTAAGCAATGGCAGAACCACTGATGAAATGGCTAATTTGTAATACCATTCCACGCTCTGTTTAAAATCATTTTTTTGAGCTGGATGTAGTGGCACATGCCTTCAATCCCAGCACTCCAGAGGCAGAAGTAGGAGGTTTGCCATGAGTTCAAGGTCACCCTGAGACTACCGAGTCAATTTCAGGTCAGCCTGGGCTAGAGCAAGACCCTGTCTTGAAAAAAAAAATTAAATTAAATTAAAAAGTCATTCTTTTGGCCGGGCATGGTAGTGCCTGCCTTTACTTAGGAGGCAGATAGGAAGATCGTTGCGAGTTCTAGGTCAGCCTAGACTAGAGCAAAACCCTACCTCAAAAAAAAAAAAAAAAGTAAAATCGTTCTTTTGGAAACTGCTGCAGTCAGGTTCACATTGCTGGTAGAAATCACCCAACCAAGAACAGCTTGTGGGGAAAAAAGGTTTATATATGCTTACAGGCTCAAGAGGAAGCTCCACACTGGCAGGGAAAGACGATGGCATGAGCAGAGGATGGACATCACTCCTGGTCAACATTAGGGGACAATAGCAACAGGGGAGTGTGCCAAACACTGGTAAGGGGAGACTGGCTATAACTCCCATAAGCCCGCCCCCAACAACACACTCCCTCCAGGAGGCGTTAATTCCTAAATCTCCATCAGCTGGGAACCTAGCATTCAGAACACCTAAGTTTATGGGGGACACCTGAATCAAACCACCACAGAAACTGGATATATGTGTTATGATTTATTTTTAAAATAGACATTTTATTCCTAAAACTTCTTCACCAACTTGAGAGATGCAAAAAGAGTATTTATGACTGACCCTGATCATCAAAATGATGACTAATCCAAGGAAGGAAGGAAGGGAGAGAGGGAGGAGGAAGGGAGGAAGAAATAATGAAGAAATTCTATCTCTTAAAAAAAATAATTAGACCTGGAGAGAAGATGGCTCAGTGATTAAGGCCCTTGCTTACAAAGCCTAACAACCTGGGTTCAATGCTCCAGTACCCATTTAAAGCCAGATGCACAAAGTGGCACATGCTTCTGGAATTTGTTTACAGCTTCAAAAGGCTCCGATATACCCATTCTCTCTCTCTTCCTCTCTCCCTTTCCTTGCAAATTAATTAATTAATTATAAATTATTGTAATGAAAGTATGTAATCAATATTTCATACTTGTGTACAATATTAATGAGACATTTGCCATATATTTATATATTTCTAATTATTATTATTTTACATGGTCACAGAAACTTTTAAAAAATATTTTATTTATTTATGTGAAAGAGAGAGAGAGACAGAGGGAGAGAAAGACAGAATGGGTATGCCACGGCTTCTAGCCACTGCAAATGAACTCCAGACACATGCAATACCTTGTGCATCTGGCTTTACAGGGGTACTGAGGAATCAAACTGAGGTCCTTAGTCTTCGCAGTCAAGTGCCTTAACCAATGACCATCTCTCCAGCCTGAAACGTTTTTATAACTCAACTTAGACTTTATTAGTTTCATTGCATCTGTAGATAATTTCAGTGGAGGGATTTTCTAATATCTATCTATCTATCTATCTATCTATCTATCTATCTATCTATCTATCTATCTATTGATTCAAGGTCGTAGGTCCAGAATAATTTTATAGCACATAATTTTTATTTTATTTATTTATTTTTATTTTATTTATTTTTTGGTTTTTAGAGGTAGAATCTTGCTCTAGCCAAGGCTGACCTGGAATTTACTTTGTAGCCTCAGTGTGGCCTTGAACTCACAGTGATCCTCTTACCTCTGCCTCTTGAGTGCTAGGATTAAAGGTGTGTGCCACCACATCTGGCCATAGAACATAATTTTATTTATAAATAGTATGTTGAGTGTGTTAAATGCTGTATCCCTTTTTTCTCCGGCAGTACTAAATATTAAACCTAAGGCCTTCCACTGCTAGCCAAATGTTCACCATTTCGCTATAACCTCAGTCATCTTGTTTTTTACTTTTTCTTTTGAGACAGTTGCCTAGGTTGGCCTTGAACTTGTGATCCTCCGGCCTTAGTGTACATCACTGTGTTTGGCTTACTTTATCTTCATGTTGAGAAAACCTACAGAAAAATTTCTTAGATCAAATTTCATGAAATATTTTGTACATCCTTGTTAATCAGCATGCTTTTCAACAAATAATGAATTTCTTTTAACAATAATGTAACAATGATGTTCTTTTAAACTTCAGTACAACTCAGTGATAGTAATTATGTAAAAATCCTGGAGCAGGCCCTCCTGTGTCCTGCCTGTCATCTCTCTCTCTCTCCCTCCCTCCTTCACTCTGGGTATAATATAGTATATGTATGGTAGTGTGAGAAAAAGGTTTCTCTCCATTCTGTTTATGTTTTAAGCTATCTGTTTTAGGCCATTTTCTAACTTTTTATTTTAAACTCACTTTATGCTATGAACAAGTTGCTAACAGACCAGAGTCCCCATGCACTCTTAACCCAGCTTCCTTTAAAAAAAAAATTGTTCTATGGGTATATTTGTGAAAATCACCTGAAATTCTTTTCTGGAACAAGGCCCATGGTGTCGCACTAATCTGAACACCCAGATGTTGTATGCCTCAGAGCAAATGGGTTGGAAATGACTGTGAGAGACATCTCAGGCAGGGCGACGTTGGGAGGAAGACCTCGCTGAAGACGGGTGACCCTGATTCTTCCAGTGATTGCTCAAGAGCGCTTTGGTCACAGCAATGAGGAGTTGAAGGATATGCTGTAAAGAAAACTGACAGATGGGATGGACTGGTTAAAATTCCAAGCTGGTAGAAACTGGACTTTTAAAAAATATTAGCAATTAGTAACAATTATAGGGTTGGGTCAAATGTGACCCTGTTCACATGTTAGTCTTTTCTCACTCCTTATAACAACTCTTAGTTTGGTTCTGACAAACAGAATATTTGTTGAAACTATTCCAGATTCTATCAGTCAATGCTTTGTACATAGAGTTTATATGGAGGGTTATGAAGCATCATTGTAGCATGAGCTTTTTTTGTAGGCATCAGGTGCGCATGTGTCTAGGCCTAGAAAGAGCCAGGTGGCTCATCTCTTTAATTCAGCATGCAGGAGGCTGAGGTAGGACAATTGCCATGAGTTTGAGGCCAGCCTGGGATACAGAGTAAGTTCTAGGTCAACCTGGGCTAGAGTGAGGCCCATCTCTAAAAACAACAACAACAAAAAATCAAACTTAAAAAAAAAGGTTTCAGTTGGGTAATTTATAATGTCCTTATTTTTGGATGTCTATGATTTTTTTTTAAAAAAAAATATTTGATTTATATGCAGAGAGAGAGAGAATGGGTGTACCAGAACCTCTAGCCACTGCAAATGAATTTCTGATGCATGAGCCACTTTGTGCATCTAGCTTTACATAAGTGCTGGGGAATCAAACCCAGGTCCTTAGGCTTTGCAGGCAAGTGCCTTAACTACTGAGCCATCTCTCCAGCTCCATGATTTTTTTTCAGTTGCTTTTTTGCTTTTGTTTTTTAAGGTAGGGTCTCCCTTTAGCCCAGGCTAACCTGGAATTCATTATGTAGTCTCAGAGTGGCCTTGAACTCATAGCAATTCAGCTACCTCTGCCTCCCAGTGCTGGGATTAAAGTTATGCACCACCACGCCTGGCTCCATGACTTTTTTAATGTTGCATAATGTTAGTTTCCAACCCCCCCTTTTTTTTTTTTGATTTTTGAGGTAGTGTCTCACTTTAGCCCAGGCTGACCTGGAATTCACTATGGAGTGTGAGGGTGGCATCGAACTACTCATGGTGATCCACCTACCTCTGTCTCCAAGTGCTGGAATTAAAGGCATGTGTCACCATGCCAGGCTTACTTTTTTTTTTTTTTTTTAACAATACTTTAGGGCTGGAGAGATATCTTAGCAGCTAAGGCACTTGCCTGTGAAGCCTAAGAACCAATATTCAACTCTCCCGGTCCCACAAAAGCCAGATGCACAAAGTGACGCAAGCACCCAAGGTCATACATACACACAAGGGGGTGCAAGAGTCTGGAGTTCAGTGGCAGTGGCTGGAGGCCCTGGTGTGCCAATTCTCTCTCTCTCTCTCTTGCTCTTACTCTCTTGCATTTAAAAAAAAAAAGCCAGTCTTTGGGAATGCCTCAAAAAATATTTTATTTGTCAGCCGGGTGTAGTAGCACATGCCTTTAATCCCAGCACTCAGGAGGCAGAGGTAGGAGGATTGCCACGGGTTCAAGGCCACCCTGACACTCCACAGTGAATTCCAGGGCAGCCTGGGCTAGAGTGAGACCCTACCTCGCAAGACCAAAATATATATATTATTTATTTAGAGCTGGAGAAGTGGCTTAGCAGTTAAGGCACTTGCCTGCAAAGCCTAAGGACCCATGTTTGATCTCTCTTCAGATCCCCTGTAAGCCAGATGCACAAAGGTGACACAAGCAAAAGGTTACACATGTGCACTAGGAGGCACAAGCTTCTGGAGTTCAATTGCAGTGGCTGAGGCCCTGACATGTCCATTCTCTCTCTCTCTCTCTCTCTCTCTCTCTCTCTCTCTCTCTCTCTCTCACTTTTGCTCTCTCTAAAAAAAAATATTTGTTTATTTATTTGAAAGATAGAAAGAGGCAGATATTTATAGAGAGAATGGGCATGCTAGGGCCTCTCTAGCGACTGCAAATGAACTCAAGATGCATGTGTCACCTTGTGCATCTGGCTTTACATGGGTACTGGGTAATCAAACCTGGGTCCTTTGGCTTTTGCTAGCAAGTGCCTTAAATGCTAAGCCATCTCTCCAGCCTGTTACTTTTCTACTAAGGAGAAATTAAGGAAAAAGGTTAATGATAAAATAAAGCTTGTGAGAAAATATATGAAAATTATTAGGTTTAATAGATCTTCATATTAATGAACATTTTGATTTTTAGTCAGTATACTTTTGTTAATTATGTAGGTTGCTCTAGATATACACTATTGTTGTGTGATTATTTTTCAGCATTGTAAGAAGCAGACAGCAGAAGTAGCCAACTATAAAAAAGGGATCAATTATAACCATCAAAAATGCTTAAGATGACTTGGGCATGGTGGTACACACCTTTAACCCCAGCACTTTGGAAAGGCAGAGGTAGGAGGGTCACTGTGAGTTCAAGACCACCCTGAGACTACATAGTGAATTCCAGGTCAGCCTGAGCTACAATAAGACCCTACCTTGCAAAACAAAACAAAACAAAATAATAATAATAATAATAATAAAAAGTTAAGATCTGCAAATGAAGGAGAACATAAGATTTTTGTCTTTCTGGGCCAAATTAATTTTAAACTGAATTGTATTTTATTTTTTAAAGACTTATTTATTTATTTGAGAGGGGAGGGCATATGGGAGTGCCAGGGTCTCCACTGCTACAAAGTCCAGATACAAGCACCACTTTGTGCACCTGGCTCTAAGTGGGCATAGGGGAATCCAGCTTGGACTGTCAGGCTTTGCAAGCAAGCACCTTCAACCACTGAGCGAGCTATCTCTCCACCCATATATACTTTATTGGAAAAATTTTAAGTACCTTTTTTTTGATATTTTGAAATGGGCCTTGCTCTAGCCCAGGCTGACCTGGAATCCACTGTGTAATATCAGGGTGGCCTCAAACTCATGGCGATCCTCCCACCTCTGCCTCCCAAGTGCTGTGATTAAAGAAAGGCATGTGCCACCATGCCTGGCTAAACTGAATTTTAAACTAAACTATAACTACTTTATGCTTGGTCAAATTATACTGGGGAACTTCTACTTTGCTAAACTGTTTTCAGTCAAATTATCTGCTTCAGTTTGTGCAACCTGAAACATCTTGGCATTTCCAGTTAGGGCTTGATGTACTGACCATTCATACAAGCCCTGAAATGGGAGGCAGAACTGTTGCTTTTCTCAGTTTGGGGGCCAGTCTGCCTTCTGGAATGTGTCCATAAAACACGGTGGTGCACCAGTCTTTCGGGAACGAAGGACTACATCTGGCAGTGTGCTCTCCTCACGGAGATAGGGTCACAAGTGCATGGCTGTGGCTGAAGGTCAGACGGGAAATGCAGCAGAAATAAGCCCTTCTCCCTCACATTACTTTACTGACCACTTAGTCTCTTTGTGTGCATTAAGCTTGGGGAAGGAGGGGCTCTCTTGCTCTGTCTGTAACTGAGTGAAACTTTTTGCCTGGATCCCATCCCAGGGAAAGGCATATTATGATTGCACTTAAATCTGAAGCATCTCTGAAACACCTCCATAATGGGCTCCAAAAAGAAAATGCTGGTTGCTGGGTCATTACTGTCACTTGATATACTTGCCTGAAGCCACCTGAAGGGTTTCTGGCCTGCGCAAGAATCCAGTCACCTCCACCATTCTTCTCTCCTGAGGGCTCTTTTCTTGGAACATTTCCTTGTAATGAGCTGTGTGGATTTTTGCTGATGATTTGTTCCTGGGCTGTAACGGTCAGTCACAGAGGGTCAACAGTGAACTTCATGTCAGTTAGGTGCTCACGCCAATGTTAGTTTTTCATCAAATGTCCTCGGTTGTCATTTGATTTTATGTAAAGCAATAGTTCACTTTTCTAAAAGTGATCTGCTCCAAATTCAAACCACTTATAGATAGATTCAAATCTAGAAAAGTTATATTTAAAGAGCAAAAGTGGAACATGCCAGTTTCTAGCACACACTGTTGGTTTTTTCTAGTGTCCACTTTTCCTCTTCTTTTCCCTGAGAGCATTCTGATTTGGTCAGGATGAACATTACTTAGCCTGAGACAGAATTCTATACTCTTAGTCGATGGCAAGTAGTAGGCCCCGAGGAGAAAGACAGCCTCTGCAAAGCATTGGTTCCTCCTCCAAAAGAGACACAGAAGTGGCTTCCTCTCTCATTCCTTGGAACTTTGATATGTCTAGGTATGCCTCTGACCACTGAAACCATATTGTCACCAGCTGGGCAAAGAAGCCAAGCCTGGGAGGAGGCAGCTAGTACAATCACCCAGAACTGAAACAAAGTTGCAAGTCCTACGTCTTCTTTTTAATATATATTTTTTATTGATTTGACAGAGAAAGAGGGAGAGAGAGAGAGAGAGGGAGAGAGAAAGAAAGAGAGAGAGGATGGGCATACCAGGGCCTCCAGCTACTACAGATGAACTCCAGACGTGTGCGCCCCCTTGTGCATCTGGTTAATGTGGGTCCTGAGGAATTGAACCTGGGTCTTTTTGCTTTGCAGGCAAGCGTCTTAACTGCTAAGCCATCCCTCCAGCCCAAGTCCTATGGCTTGATGGCGTGGTTGGGGGTAGGGGGCACAATAAATCCCTTTATTTAAGTCATCATGAGTCAGGGTTCAGTTATGTGTATCCAATAGCATCCTAAGTAATGGGAAATATGTGCTTAAGTTCATAAGACATTATGCCGGGCTTTTGGTTTTAGGAGTGGGCTTCTCTCATTTTGGGGTTCTAGGAAAGAGACTTGCAGGATTCCGGGGTTCATGGCAGATGAGAAGCAGCCAGCAGGGAGTGGGGAGACAGACCGCAGGCAGGAAAGGATGAGCAGAAAGCAGGGCTCAATACGAGCCAGGAGGGGATTATTTAATGTTAGGCAAACAGTCCTTCAATGGTTAGCCTTTGTGGGTGTCACAGTTCAGTGACTAATGCCTGGTGACAGCTGTGCGTCATTAAAGGATGTATGCTTTCTGTGTTTTAGAAGGATGAGGCCGAATAATATTTAATAACATTTCTTTGTAAACAAGGAGAAGGTTCAATGATTAAGAGGACAGGCTTATCCAAAAAGATACACAGGGAACACAGTCTCTTCTGGGATAAAGTCAGTAAATGAACGCTGTCAATGCAGCTGTGCCATATTAAAATACTGCATCCTCCACAGACGAGGGAGGGAGAAAGAAGGGGGCTGCTCCGGAGGGCAGCTCTCTCAGGGTGCCTGTGAGAAGCCCCACACCGGGAGACCAGACCCCAGGCTGGGGCGGGAGGCCGCGGCTTTGCTCCTCGGCAAGTTACTTGACTCCAGCTCAGCGACTTACTGGGCAAGCCCGCCTAAGCTGCTTCCTCCGCAGCCTGCCAGGAGGAAGTAAATCGGCAGCTGGAGTTACTGCTTAGAAAGGGGTTGAGCACGCCTAATTAAAATGTAAATGACTCCCAGAGCCCACAGCTTGCAGAGACAAAACATGACGAGAGAGATTCCCCCATCACTAAAATTGCACCATACAAAGCAAGTTCCAAGCCGGCCTGCACAAACCCAGAGCCTCCCAGTTGAGGTCATCACCTCCCTGAGAAATGACTCAAACCGAGTCATGCACAGCCATGTGCAGCAAGCAGAACAGGTGCCCTGCGTCCGCGGCTGACAATCCAGACGCCGGGACTGTAACTGCGGGGAGCTTGATTGCCAAGGGAAAGGGAACCAGCCAGCTCCAAACCTCCGTTCAAGTAAATAACGGGGGCTTTTCTGCAGTCAGCTGTCGGATGCGTGAGCGCGTGCGGACCCCTCCCAGCTCACTGGATGGACAGGCATCCTCTAGTCCAGTCCCCTAGCAGCCGCCCAGCTCCAGCGGAGCCCAGGGTGGACAGCCATCCCTCCCGACAGTTTACAGTGGATTTGAAGTCACTCTTCATTTCAGGAGTTCCTGCGAGCAAATGAAGGTGGATAAAAGGGGAAATATGACACCTTTTCTATGTAATTGCCAACAAATCCTTACATGTGTTGTGCATAATTTTGAAAATGAGTAGATGATGTATTAACCGGAGTACTACAGAGGGAAACGTGTAAACAGTGAAATGATTTTACTAAAAATGGAATTTAAGACTGTTAACGAGTGATTTTTTCCAATAGTATTTTTTTCCTTCACATTGCAGTTTGCTTTCGACTCTGGTGTTAGTAGTAAATTATTGTTATTACCATTAGCCAACATTTTGTGGGCATTTTCCTAAACATTGTTCCTTCCTTATTTCATTTAGTTATGATAATAGCATGGCTTTATTAAAATAGGGTCTACTTTGTAGCCCAGGCTGGCCTTGAACCCGAGTCAATCCTCCTACCTCAGCCTCTCAAGAGCTGGTATTTCTCTCTGTGTCTAATAAATAAATAAATAAATAAAAATAAAAAAGACCTGGGATTATTGTGTTGGTCTCCAAACCAGGTCAGGTATATAATTAATGAGCATATTTTATAGGTAGAGAACATCAAGCTTAAGGAAGCAATTTGCTTAGGGACAAGGAATGAGGGAATGCGTGGTTCACCAGTCACACAGACTTATGCTGGATTCATTTACACGGTAAGGCACTAATCATTTACACAGGTCCAGACAAGAGTAGCAGTGAACTTTCCCACAATATTTTTCTCTTCCTTCTCCTTTGCCTCCTTCCCTTCTCCCTCTTTATCTCCCTCTCCCTCTCTCTCTCTCTCTCTCTCCCTCTCTTTCTCTAAAAGGAACTCAAGATTCTTTCAGTGTCTTTTGATCTACAGTCTTGAGGAAAAAGAAATGCAATAGTCATACAGGACAAATGGTGAGAATTTATGCATGTTCATGAGTGAGTCACATGTTTTTCAAGAGCAGAGAAAGGATCAAGACCTGATTTAAAGGTTCTTACCCCACTGACTTTCTTTTAAAAAAATATTTTTCTATTAATTTTTTCTCAATTTTTATTAACATTTTCCATGATTATAAAAAGTATCCCATGGTAATACCCTCCATCTCCCCCCCCCCCCACTTTCCCCTTTGAAATTCCATTCTCCATCATATCCCCTCCCCATCTCAATCAGTCTCTCTTTTATTTTGATGTCATGGTCTTTTCCTCCTCTTATGATGGTCTTGTGTAGGTAGTGTCAGGCACTATGAAGTCATGGATATCCAGGCCATTTTATGTCTGGAGGGAGCACGTTGTAAGGAGTCCTACCTTTCCTTTGGCTCTTACATTCTTTCCACCACCTCTTCCACATTAGACCCTGAGCCTTGTAAGGTGTGATTGAGATGTTACTCTGTACTCCAGTCACTTCTTTCCAGCACTATGATACCTTCTGACTCATCCCAAAGTCACTGCCATCTGAAAAGAGAAGATTCTCTACCCAAAGTGAGAGTAGCGCTAATATGAGGGTATAAATATTAAGAGAAGTGCTTACTGGGCAGTTTGATAAGCATAGTATATACATTTTTCCAGACATCAGCAGATGTTACACCCCTAGGGCTCATGACTACCACTGTTTTAAGTTTTCAGTATCAGGGATGTGTTTCCCCCCATGGAGCAGGCCTCCAGTCTAATTAGAGGGCAGTTGGTTTCCACCATGACAGATATGCCGCTATTGCACCCGTTGGCTCATTTGGGCTGGCTTGCCAATTATAAGGCTTGCAGTGTCCACTGTTGAGTGTCATCATGGTGGTATCTCTTTCTTCCATTGAACTGCATGTAGAATGGCTTCTTCCAGGTTTCTGTCAGCTGGTCTACATGGAGGAGGTTATCAGCTCAGTTCCAGCAGGATTTCTCAGTGGCCTTGCAGCCCAAGTATGTGGAGTCTTCAGCAATAGGATCTTACCATCTATTCCTGGTGGGAAACCAAGGGCTTCGGCAATGGCCTATAATGTTTTTGGGGCATCAGGGACCTCCCTGGCCAACAATTCCCTGGAGGTATCCCATCCTTGGCACTGAAAATTTTCTAACAACAATCTATGGCTACCGAATGTTTCATTGTCCGAACTGGAGGATTCCATATGATTTATTTGCATCTTCTTAGATTTTGATTATCCCTTCCTCCCCCTTTCCTTTACTCAATCTCTTCCCCTAACCTCACTTTGGGCCTTTTCACCCCCATTAATCTATTCTTCTACTTACATATATACAATACCAACCTATTAAATACCCTCCCCCCTTCCTTTCTCTTCTCTTTATAACTCCTTTTTAACTTACTGGCCTCTGCTACTGAGTTTTTTCCTTCTCACACAGAAGCCCAATCATTTGTAGCTAAGATCCCCATATGAGGGAGAACATGCGGTGCTCGGTTTCTGGACTTGGATTACCTCACTTAGTATAATCCTTTCCAGATCCATCCATTTTCCTGCAAATTTCATAACTTCATTTTTCTTTACCACTGAGTAGAACTCCATTGTATAAATGTGCCATATCTTCATTATCCACTTATCAGTTGAGGGACATCTAGGCTGGTTCCATTTCCCAGCTATTATGAATTGAGCAGCAATAAACATGGTTGAGCATGTACTTCTAAGGAAATGAGATGAGACCTTTGGATATATGCCTAGGAGTGCTATAGCTAGGTCATATGGTAGAACAATCTTTAGCTGTCTTAGGAACCTCCACACGGATTTCCACAATGGCTTGACCAGATTGCATTCCCAACAACAGTTTAGAAGGGTTCCTTTTTCCACATCCCTGCCAGCATTCATGATCATTTGTTTTCATGATGGTAGCCAATCTGACAGGAGTGAGATGGAATCTCAATGTAGTTTTAATCTGCATTTCCCTGATGACTAGGGATGTAGAACATGTTTTAGATGCTTATATACCATCCATATTTCTTCTTTTGAGAACTCTCTATTTAGCTCCATAGCCTATTTTTTAATTGGTTTGTTTGATTTCTTATTATTTAACTATTTGAGTTCTTTGTATATCCTAGATATAAATCCTCTATCAGATATATAGCTGGCAAAGACTTTTTCCCATTCTGTGGGTTGCCTCTTTGTTTTATTTACAGTGTCCTTTGCAGTACAAAATCTTTGTAATTTCGTGAGGTCCCAGTGGTTAATCTGTGGTTTTATTGCCTGGGCAATTGGGGTTATATTCAGAAAGTCTTTGCCAAGACCAATATGTTGAAGGGTTTCCCCGACTTTTTCCTCTAGCAATTTCAGAGTTTCAGGTCTGATGTTAAGGTCTTTAGTCCATTTGGATTTAATTCTTGTGCATGGAAAGAGAGAAGAATCTATTTTCATCCTTCTACAGATACATATCCAGTTTTCCCAGCCCCATTTGCTGAAGAGGTTGGCTTTTCTCCAATGAGTATTTTTGGCATTTTTATCAAATATCAGGTGGGTATAGCTACCTGGACTTATATCTGGGTCCTCTATTCTGTTCCATTGATCTACATATCTCCTTTTGTGCCAGTACCATGCTGTTTTTGTTACTATGGCTCTGTAGTATAGGTTAAAATCAGGTATGGTGATACCTCCTGTCTTATTTTTGTTGCTCAGTATTATTTTAGATATTCGAGGTTTTTTGTGATTCCAAATGAATTTTTGGATTGTTTTTTCTATTTCCATGAAGAATGCCCTTGGAATTTTGATGGGGATGGCATGAAATGTGTAGATTGCTTTTGGTAAGATTGCCATTTTCACAATATTGATTCTTGCAATCCAGGAACAAGGGATGTTTTTGTTTTTGTTTTGTTTTTCCATTTCCTAGTGTCTTCTGCAATTTCTCGCTTGAGTGTTTTAAAGTTTTCATTGTAGAGATCCTTTACTTCCTTGGTTAGGTTTATTCCAAGGTACTTTATTTTCTTTGATGCAATTGTGAATGGGAGTGATTCTCTAATTTCGTCCTCTGTATGTTTGTTGTTAGCATATATGAAGGCTACTGATTTCTATGTATTTATTTTGTATCCTGCTACATGGCTGTAGGTTTATTTATTTATTTATTTGAGAGCAACAGACACAGAGAGAAAGACAGATAGAGGGAGAGAGAGAGAATGGGCGCGCCAGGGCTTCCAGCCTCTGCAAACGAACTCCAGACGCGTGCGCCCCCTTGTGCATCTGGCTAACGTGGGACCTGGGGAACCAAGCCTCGAACCGGGGTCCTTAGGCTTCACAGGCAAGCGCTTAACCGCTAAGCCATGTCTCCAGCCGGCTGTAGGTTTTTATCAGCTCTAACAGTTTGCTAGTAGAGTCTTTAGGGTCCTTTATGTATAGAATCATGTCATCTGCAAATAATGATAACTTGATCTCTTCCTTTCCAATTTGTATCCCTTTTATGTGTGTCTCTTGCCTTATTGCTGTGGCTAAGATTTCCAAAAATATATTAAGTAAAAGTGGGGACAGTGGGAACCCTTGTCTTGTTCCTGATTTTAGTAGAAAAGCTTCCAGTTTTTCCCCATTTAGTAATATGTTGGCTGTAGGCTTGTAGCCTTTATTATATTGAGATATGCTCCTTCTATTCCAAGTCTCTGTAGGACTTTTAACATGAAGAGATGTTGGATTTTGTCAAACACTTTCTCTGCATCTAATGAGATGATCATATGATTTTTGTCCTTCAGTCCATTTATATAATATATTACATTTATCAATTTGCATATGTTGAACCATCCCTGCATTTCTGGGATAAAGCCTACTTGGTCAGGGTGAATGATCTTTCTGACATATTCTTATATTCTGTTTGCCAATATTTTGTTGAGAATTTTTGCATCTATGTTCATGAGGGAGATTGATCTGTAATTTTCTTTTTTTTGTTTTGTCTTTGCCTGGTTTTGGTATCAGGGTGATGCTGGCTTCATAGAAGGAATTTGGGAGGATTCCTTCTTTTTCTATTTTATGGAAAAGCTTAAGAAGCAATGGCAGTAGTTCTTCCCTGAAGGTCTGGTAAAATTCAGCAGTGAATCCATCTGGGCCTGAGCTTCCAGCAACTTTCTTGAAACTAAGTTTGCCCAACATTACAGTATTCTTTCATCTGAGGTCCTAAGTAACTTCCTTTCCTTTTCTTTCTTTTCATTCTCCTGGTGCTTGCTTGAGTTAAGTTTGATTAAAAGACCTGATATTTGGACTGGAGAGATGGTGTGGTAGTTTAAATGGGTGGCCTCCAATATAATCAGGATTTTATTAACATTTGTAATTTCATCCTTGAATTAAGAATATGGCTGTTGGGCTGGAGAGATGGCTTACTGGATAAATGCTTGCCTGTGAGGCCTAAGGACCCCAGTTCAAGGCTCCATTCCCCAGGACCCATGTTAGCCAGATGTATAAGGGGCACAAACATCTGGAATTCTTTTGCAGTGGCTGGAGGCCCTGGTGCACCTGTTCTTTCCCTCTTACTCTCTCTCTATCCCTCTTTCTCTCTCTGTCTGTTGCTCTCAAATAAAAATGAGCAAAAAAATATTTTAAAAAAATATGGCTGTGGCCGAGCATGGTGGCACACACCTTTAATCCCAGTACTTGGGAGGCAGAGGTAGGAGGATCACTGTGAGTTCGAGGCCACCCTGAGAATACATAATGAATTCTAGGTCAGCCTGAGCTAGAGTGAGACCCTACTTGGAAAAACAAAAAACAAACAAACAAAAAGAACAGGGTTGTGTCCTACACACTTGATATTGGTTTCAGAATCCTGAAAAATGCATGGACTGGTCATGAACTACACATGGTCCTAGGAACCACTTCTGAGACACAGCATATAGGCAGGGCATGATGACCTGGAGGCTAGCAAAGCCATTGGAGGATGGACTGTGGTTTCATGGAGACCCGAAGATGTTTTGGACATGCAAGGACTGCAAAGGAGCTACCATGGAGGCTGTTGGCCAGGGATGGAAGTTGCCCTGGCTACTCAGCCCAGATGGAGGGGCAGAACTGGAAAATGTGGAGACTGGGTATGATACCAGACTTGAACTGCAGATGTTTGCTTGATGGCTATTGAGTTTGTATTGTTCCAGTCTCCCTCTGTTATGCCTTATATGTTGAAGTATATAACTTGTTTTGATTTTACAGGTCTCATAGCTAAGAGATGGTCTTAAATCTCAGAGGAGACTTGGGACTTTAGAACTATCTCAAGTTGGTAAAAACTGTGGAAACCTTTGAAATTGGATTGAATACAATTCACAATGTGTGAAATGGTTATAAATCTTTTGAGGGCCATGGGTGGAATGTAGTAGTTTAGATCGATGCTCCCCAATATACTCTGGATTTTATTAAAGTTTGTAATTTAGATCTGCAGCTACCTGGCTGGAGGAGGTATTACTGGGGAGATCTTAGGTCCAAGGATTTAAGGTGTGAAGGTGGATGTTGAATTCCAGTCTAAAGATATGCAAAGTGTCTGCATTCTGCCTGGAGTTCCAAAAGCATGCTTGCTGGTGGTGCTGATGTGGCTTTTGGGTTTTGGTTTGTGGCTTCTCTCTCTCCCTCTCCGCATGGACCTGTGCAAATAGGCCAGCTTCTTCTGCCGTTATTGAACTTCCCCTGGATCTGTTAGCTTCAATAAATCCCTTCCTCCACAATTGTGCCTGGTTTGGAAGTTCATCTCAGAGACTTAAGGCTATCTACTACAGATGGTTTAGTGGTTAAGGCATTTGCCTGCAAAGCCAAAGGACCCAGGGTTGATTCCCCAGGACCCACATAAGCCAGATGCACAAAGTGGCACATGCTTCTTGAGTTTGTTTACAGTGGCTGAAAGCCCTGGCATGCCCATTTTCTCTCTACCTCTTTCTCTCTCTCTCAAATAAATAAAATAATAAATAGTAAATTCTCCAGAATCCATGTGTACTAGACAGCCTCAAGTTGCTGGGATGAACTTCCAAACCAGGCACAGTTATGGGAGGAAGGAAATTTATTTGAAGCTTACAGATCCAGAGGAAGTTTCATAATGGCAGAAGAAGTCCCCATTTCACAGGGACTTGCAGGGAGAGAAAAGTCACCATCTAAAAGGCAAGCAAGCACTCTTCAGGAACCCCAGGCAAAGCTCAAGCACTTTGCATATCTTTAGACCTGAATTCCAAACCCACCCTACCCCTACCTTAGGGCTGGACTCTAGGACCCACCCACAGTGACACCTCCTCCAGCCAGGTGACTGCAGATGTAAATTACAAAACTCCTGATAAGCCATATGCACATGGTGGTACTGAAAGGGAGTAGGCAGTTAGGGTGACTGGGCCCCTGAAAGTAAAAAAGATAGTAAAGTGTGCATTTGCTAGAAATCAAGAATAATCTCACTTCTTATCTCTTGCCTACCAACTAGACCTGTTTTTCCACAAACAATCTGGACTCCTCCTGGCGGGAGGTCTTTGATTTGAACATTGTAGTTAGTCAAGTTCAGTCCCTGAAATTTGTGTCAGGGATAGCATCTTCCTGAGACACACCCTAACCCTAACCAATCAGCTGTCCCTCTGGTTCACCTGAGCTGGAAATCAGGGCCCACAACTATAAAGTTATAATTACCTTTGCAAGGGGATGGTATGCTCTTAAAACTGACCACTTGTGAATTTTCAGCTGTTGGTGAGTTTTTCCTCAAGTGGGCCAAGGGAAGAAGCCCCTTAGTCCTTAATCTCCACAAGGGCTCTTTGTCCCCTCCAACTCCCCACAGGACAGGAGCTCTTTAAACTTTCTTTTCTTCCTTCCTTCCTTCCTTCCTTCCTTCCTTCCTTCCTTCCTTCCTTCCTTCCTTCCTTCCTTCCTTTCTTTCTTTCCTTCTTTCTTTCCTTCCCTCTTTCTTTCTTTCTTTCTCTGTCTCTTTCTTGTTTTCTTTCTTTCCTTTCTCTCTCTCTCTCTCTCTCTCTCTTTCTTTCTTTTTCCCCACGATTTTCCCAGGACCTCCACATGAGATCTCTAGCCATGTGGATGGCATTCCTTGGCTCTGTACTTCCCTCAATAAATATAATAATTTAATAATTGGGGCTGGAGACATGGCTTAGTGGCTAAGGCACTTGCCTGCAAAAGCCAAAAGAACCTTGGTTCAGTTCCCTAGGAGCCACATAAGCCATATGTGCAAGGTGGCGCATGCGTCTGGAGTTCATTTGCAGTGGCTGGAGGCCCTGGTGTGTCCATTTTCTCTCTCTCTCTCTCTCTCTCTAATAATTAAATAATTTAATAATTATCCTGCTCAGTCTTTTTATCCAATTTTTTGATTAAAATTAGAAACAAACCTAGGGTTTGGGGTTCAAGAACTTTCCTGGATCCCATGCACCCCATTATAGTACATGTGTCTGGAGTTTATTGCAGTGGCTAGAGGCGCCCATTCTCCCCCTCTAATGAATTTAACAAAATAAAAATTTTAGGGTATTACCATGGGATATTTTTTATAATCATGGAAAATGTTAATAAAAATTGTGAAAAGAAAAAAAATAAAGAAAGAAAAAAATTAAAACACCTGATTTAAAGCTTTTGATATTCTACCATTTATCATTCAGTTACTGCTTACTAGCATCACAGCATCTAGACAACACCAATTTTTTTTTTTTTTTTTTTGAGGTAGGGTCTCACTCTACCAGGCTGACCTGGAATTCCATATGTAGTCTCAGGATGTCCCCTCACCTCTGCCTCCTGAGTGCTGGAATTAAAGGTATGCACTACCACACTCAGATCTCTCTTTTTTTAATTATTTATTTATTTGCAAGACAGAGAGAGAGAGAAAATAGGCACATCAGGGACTCTAGCCACTGCAAATGAACTCCAGATGCATACATGCCACTTTGTGCATATGGATTAGATGGGTACTGAGGAACTGAACCTTGTTTCTTGGGCTTTGCACGTATTGTAGTCAGGTTCACATTGTTGGCAGAAATCACCCGACCAAGAGCAGCTTGTGGGAAAAAAGGTGCTTATTTTGGCTTATAGACTCAAGGGGAAGCTCCATGATGGCAGGGAAAACAATGTCATGAGCAGAGGGTGGACATCACCCCATGGCCAACATCAGGTAGACAATAGCAACAGGAGAGTGTGTCAAACACTGGCAAGGGGAAAACTGGCTATAACACCCATAAGCCCACCCCCAACAATACACTCTCTCCAGGAGGTGTTAATTCCCAAATCTCTATCAGCTGGGAACCTAGCATTTGGAACACCCAAATTTATGGGGAACACCTGAATCAAACCACTACAGCAGGCAAGTAGGTTAACTACTGAGCCATATCTCCAGCCCTCTTACGCTCTCTCTCTCTTTTTTAATTTTTAAAATTTTATTTACTATTTATTTGCTAGTAGAGAGGGAAAGAGAGTGAGAGAGGGAGAAAAAATAGACACCATAGCACCAATTTTGCACCAACAGGTTGTCACACCTGCAGCCTTAACTGTTTTACATGATGGTGGTGAATTTGGTGTGTATGTTC
Source organism: Jaculus jaculus (assembly GCF_020740685.1). NCBI lineage: Eukaryota > Metazoa > Chordata > Mammalia > Rodentia > Dipodidae > Jaculus > Jaculus jaculus. The sequence continues at coordinate 48,216,079 of NC_059105.1, read as the reverse complement.
TATATATCCATGTAGACTTTCAACACCTGGTTGGCTTCAGGGGATTGAGGGTTTTTCCTTTTGGTGAGGTCCATGCGGATCCTCTCTCACTGTCTTCTGGACACTTCAGTAATTCAACACTCACATTCAAGGGTACCATTTTTCAGGGTTGGTGAGATGGTTCAGTGGTCAAGGTGTTTGCCTGTAAAGCCTAATAACCTGAGTTTGAATCTGCAGAACCCATGTAAAGCCAATGCATGAAGTGGTGTATGTCTGGAATTTGCTTGTGGTGGCTAGAGGCCCCTCTCTCTCTGTCTCTTTCTTTCTGCTGGGTGAAGTGGCACATGCCTTTAATCCTAGCACTTGAGAGGCAGAGGTAGGAGGATTACAGGATTGCTTTGAGTTCAAGGACAGTCTAAGACTTCATAGTGAATTCCAGAGTAGCCTGAGCTAGAGTGAAACAGAGTTCTGTTGTCCACTCTTAACAAAAATAAATACATATGTCCTTTGCAACACATATGTTTAATATGCAACATGCATATTTATATTTTATAAAATGCATGCTCATATTCCAGAAATACATGCTTTCTGGAAAAGGAAAAGCATTTCCAGAAATACGAAGAAATTTATACAGGTGAGCTGAGAGGCCTGGGAAGATGGCTCAGTGGCTTAAGGCATTTGTTCTGCAAGCCTGTCAAGTGGAGTTCAAATCACCCATAAAAGCTGGATGCATGGCTGTGCACATGTCTGTAATTCCAGCCCGAGCACCGCCTAGGGCAGTAGGAGGTGGAGCCAGGAGACTCCCAAAGCTCAAAGACCCAGCTAGACTGGCCTTTCCAGTGTCAGACAAGAGAAACTGTCACAAGCAAGTAGAAGAGGAGACCCAGTGCCCTCCCCCACCAGGACTGCCCTCTGACTTTCACGCATACACACACCTACACATACATGCACAGAAAATAAAAACAATATGCATTTAAAATAAAAGGTGAAATTAAAATTTTCACTCATTTATTTATTTATTTTGTTTTTTTCAAGGTAAGGTCTCACTCTAGCTCAGGCTGACCTGGAACTTACTATGTAGTCTTAGGCTGGCCTTGAACTCATGGAAATCCTCCTACCTATGCCTCCCGTCATTTATTTATTTACTGATTTTTCAAGGTAGGCCTCACTCTAGCCTAGGCTGACCTGAAACTCAGTCTGTTATCCCTGGCTGGTCTTGAACTCACAGTGATTCTCCTTCTGTCTTCCAAATGCTGGGACTAAAGGTGTGCACCACTATGGCTGTCAAAGTAAATTGTCACTTATTTTAAAATTTTTTTTTGTTTATTTTTATTTATTTATTCAAGAGCAACAGATAGAGAGAAAAGGGGCAGATAGAGAGAGGGAGAGAATGGGCATGCCAGGGCCTCCAGCCACTGCAAACGAACTCCAGACGCGTGTGCCCCCTTGTGCATCTGGCTAACGTGGGTCCTGGGGAATCAAGCCTCGAACCGGGGTTCCTAGGCTTCACAGGCAAGCGCTTAACCGCTAAGCCATCTCTCCAGCACCACTTATTTTTTATTTAATTTTTTTTAATTGAAATGAAAATTTCCAGCCCAGCCCACTTCGTTTTCCCATCTCCAGGAGTTTTCTTCTTCAGCTGGGGTTTTCTGTCTTGGATGACAGGCTATTGTTCTCAAACCTACTACAGACAGTCCCCAACTTATTATATTACACTTACAAATTTTTTCATTTTATGATAGAAGAAAGCAATACACATCAACAGAAATCATACTTTGAATTTATTTATTTATTTATTTATTTATTTATTTATTTATTTATTTATTTATTTGAGAGCGACAGACACAGAGAGAAAGACAGATAGAGGGAGAGAGAGAGAATGGGCGCGCTAGGGCTTCCAGCCTCTGCAAACGAACTCCAGACACGTGCGCCCCCTTGTGCATCTGGCTAACGTGGGACCTGGGGAACCGAGCCTCGAACCGGGGTCCTTAGGCTTCACAGGCAAGCGCTTAACCGCTAAGCCATCTCTCCAGCCCCATACTTTGAATTTTGATCTCAGCAGTATGTTGTGTGACACGTCTGTCAATTCTATGCATGGTAGTGAATCACAGCTGCGGTGAGCCTCAGTCACAGAGGTTAACCACCTCTGCTACAGCATGCTGTGCTGCTAAGCCATGGAAGCTAGATGCACTTAGTGCATGTTTAATGTAGGCTGACTTCAATTTCTGATAAATTTCTGGAGATATAGCCCTACTGAAAGCAGAGAATCATGTGTATTTTCTCTTGCTTTTTCTCACATCAGTGATTCAGTTGCTTTTAATTTTGTGCTTTGTACTCTGTTTGGTTGTGTGTGTGTGGGGGGGGGGCTTTTGGCTTTTGTATTTAGTTGTTATGTCTGTTTAATGGAGAAATAGAGAAAGCTTCAAAAGCTGTGTCATTGCTACTTTGTTGTCCCAGAGTTCTCCTCCACACTCAGGCTACTGACTCTGATTAACACATTAAATAAAGGAGGTTACAGAACAATTCATCCTTCACTGGCCCCGAAGAAATACTATTCACTAAAATAATAAATAAGCCTAACAATGTTGGCTGTGTATTGAGAATAGATTGTGATTATAACAATGCTGATTAATTCTTGGGTCTGGGTCACCCAAGAGCCTCTGATCTAATTGGTCTTGCAAGGGGTCCTGGTGATTCCAATGTGTAGCCAAACTCGGTAACTACTATTCTGAAGAAATAGGGCTGGAGAGATGGCTTAGTGGTTAAGTGCTTGCCTGTGAAGCCCAAGGACCCCGGTTCGAGGCTCAATTCTCCAGGGCCCACGTTAGCCGGACGCACAAGGGGGCACACGTGTCTGGAGTTCATTTGCAGTGGCTGGAGGACCTGGCATGCCCATTCTCTCTCTCTCTCTCTCTCTGCCTCTTTCTCTCTCAAATAAATGAATAAAAATGAACCAAAAAATTAAAAAAAAAAGAAATACACATTTTTGTAAAGCATTGCTGTTGAGACTGAATCAGTGACTATCAGCTGTGTCTGCATACAGGTATGGTCCCTTCCCCCATTCTTCTGGTCTATGGCTCAGCCTAGGCTGACTCATCCCATGGCTGGAGTAGTTGGGGTATCTAAGCATGGCCAGTCGGGGCCTCCATTCCACCCCTGAACCCGTGAAGAAGACATCTCCCATGATAGAGAGTTGTAAAAGAGGCTTTTTTGTTTTGTTTTGTTTTGTTTTGTGGGAATTGTGTCAAGATCAACCTAAACCTAGAACTTCCCTTTGCCATCTTTAGCTCCAAGTGAAGAGACTCTGAGAATAAAGCTTAGAAAAAAAAAATATGTTGAAAGAGGGAAAGATTAAGAAAGTATCCTGATACACTATTGATCAGATTGTTTTGATTTTCTTTCTTTTAATAGAGAGGGTAAGAGAGAGAGAAAGAGACAGAGTGAGAGAATGGGCACACCAGGACCTTTAGCCACTAGAAACAAACTCCAGATGCATGCACCACCTTCTACATCCACTTTACATAGGCCCAGAGGAATCAAACCTGGGTCCTTAGGCTTTGCTAGCAAATGTTCTAACTGCTAAGCCATCTTTCCAACCCTTCTTTTTGTTTTCTTTCTTTTCTTTTGTCTTTTCTTTCTTTCTTTCCTTCCTTCCTTCCTTCTCTTTCTTTCTTTCTTTCTTTCTTTCTTTCTTTCTTTCTTTCTTTCTTTCTTTCTTTCTTTCTTTCTTTCTTTCCTCTTTCTTTCTCCCTTCCTTCTTTGAGACAATGTCTCACACTATAGCCTGTTCTGAACCTCACTAAATAGCACAGGTTGCTGGCCTCAAACTTGTGGCAGTCCTCCTTCCCCAGGCTTTGATCCCTCACAACCAGCTCATTGACGGGCTTTTTAGGAATCCTGAATGATACTTGCTTTCATCTAGCTGCAGAACAACTTGGAGAAAGATGCACACGTTGGGGAATTGGATTAAAAAATGATTTTTAAGCAGGGTGTGGTGGCGCTCACCTTTAATCCCAGCACTTGGGAGGCAGAGGTAGGAGGACTGCCTTGAGTTCAAGGCCACCCTGAGACTCCATAGTGAATTCCAGGTCAGCCTGAGCTAGAGTAAGATCCTAACTCAAAAAACAAAAAACCAAAAAAGAAAAAATAAAGTGATTTTAAAAGCTGGGTGTGGTGGTGCATGCCTTTAATCCAAGCACTTGGGAGGCACAAGTAGCAGGACGGCTGTGACTTCAAGGCCATCCTGAGACCACAGAGTGAATTCCAGGTCAGCCCGGGCTAGAGTGAAACCCTACCTCAAAAAACAAAACAACACACATTTAAAAAAAAAGTGACTTTAGTAGGAGAAGCTGATTGATCGTGTTCCTGGTGTTGGATTGTTGCCTAAAGTAATCTCTGTGTCCTCCTGAGTTTGTGGGTTCACAACCAGCCCCTGGCATGGCTGGGGTCTTTTCACCTTGCCCTCGTACCTTGAAAAGTCTGCAGTACAATGCCGGAAGTCAGACTGGCAACACGCAGTCACATAAGAACCTGGAAGGGCCCCGTGATGCCCAGATTCTGCTCCTTCCCTGGACTCCCCAGTTGCTGGCTTCCTCCCAGGTGGAGGTGAATGGCTTGGTGAGCAGGGCATTTGCCTGCACTGAAGCCCCACAGGTTTCTTCTGCAAGCCCAGATCACTCCTAGTTACTGCAAGGCCCTGTGAGCACTCTCCTCAAGCTTGCAGATCACTCCAACGTACAGAGTGAAGTGGAGCCTGCAAAGCCCTGTAAGCATTCTCCTCATGCTTGCTTAGCAGGAGGGAGAAGCTGGGGAGTCAGCATTCTCCATGGGTTACATATGAAACTAGCTGCACTCCTGAATTTCCCAGTGGAGACCAGAAGCATTTCCTCTTGTTTTTTCACGGTAGGGTCTTACTCTAGCCCAAGCTGACCTGCGATTCACTATGTAGTCTCAGGGTGGCCTCAAACTCATGGCGATCCCCCTACCTCTGCTGGGATTAATGGCATGTGCCACCACACGCAGTACATTTCCTTTTTTTTCTTTCTTTCTTCCTTTTTTTTTTTTTGTATCTTTACATTTATTAGCAATGAAATTGTGATTTTTGAAAAAAATGTAAAATGGTCCTTTTTTCTTTTAAGCTAGTCTTCCTTAGCTTTTTATTTAGAACCCCAAATCTAGATCAACACATTTGTTTTCTTATGGTTAATCAAATTTTCAAGAAACATGTATTGAGTGGCTATTGGGAACAACTGTTTCTTTCCTGTGCTCTATTGGACTTGGGTGTCCCTTAGCTTCCACGGGCATTGGGAGACTTCCTTTGGTGCGGGGAGGAGGGGTCTTCATGCTATGGCCTGATTGAAAGGCCTGCAACTGCTTCTTCTGTTCTGGTCGGTGTGACAAACTTTACTGACTCTAGTGGGCTACATCCACCATTCCTTCTAGTTCCTACACCTGCTCTTGCCTTCCGTAAACAATCCTTTGTCCTTCCTTCCTTGAGTTACTCTTCCCTTAAAGGCTATATAAAACATCCCTTTCCCTGTCTCCTGACCAATAGCAGACCAGTCACCACTACAATAGCACAGTCCTGCCCTAATGAAAACTAGAATGTCCTCCGAAGTGTTGACATGCTCATGCTTAAATACATCTACTACTCAAAAGTCAAAAGATTTGAACGTTTTGCCTAAGAATTCTCTCCCATACAACATATTTGGCTGTTTAAGGGAAATTAAGTTTTCAAAGCAAATAAACAAATGATATGTTTTCCCTGACCAGACTAGCAAGAAGAATAAAGCATAAATGTCTATTTGCTAACCTTAGAATTCTCCAGCTGGTAAGAAGATATTCAAAACTTTGCTTAGTCAATTTAAACTATAGGTATAATTTTAAAGTATTCAATGAAAATGCTTGCGAGCTGGTGGTGGCTCACATCTTTAATCCCAGCACTCAGGAGGCAGAGGTAGGAGGATCACTGTGAGATCCAGGCCAGCCTGGGCTAGAGTGATACCCTACCTCGGAAAATAAAGAGAACAGAAAAAAAGAATAAGGGCAATAAAAGACAGTGCCTTGCATCTTTCCTGCTGGGCTCCTGGCTCTGTGTTTTGCTTTGGTCATCCCTTCGGCTGGGAAGAAGGAAGTACTATCATAGCCAGCACATGGCTCTCGCCTGACTCAGGAAACTTCCCTGTGCTTTAGTTTTACATCTATAAAATCAGCCAATCCATGCTTTACAGGATCACTGTGAGGTTTAAGTAAGTCACTCCATAGAAAATGCTTAGAAAATCCCTGAAAATAGCCATCTCTTGTTATGCATTCATTATTTCACTATTTCTTACAACAACCCCTGATATAGGCACTGTAATTATAATCATGTCAAGGAAAAGGAAACGATTATCAGAGAAGATAGTGGCTGGTCTCATGGCATTCTGCACGTAAGTAACTGAGAGCCCTAAGCTGACCTGTCTAACATATGTGTTTTTGGATAAGAAGGTGGTGATATTGGTTCTGAATCACTGTAGAGTATTCTGGAATTCATCTGAAAGAATAAACAGGAAATGTTGGGTCCCCCCCCCCTTTTTTTTCAAGGTAGGTTCTCTAGCTCAGGCTGATCCAGAATTCACTATGTCATGTCAGGGTGGCTTTGAACTCATGGCAGTCCTCCTACATCTGCCTCCCGAGTGCTGGAACTAAAGGCATGCACCATCACGCCTGGCTAGGAAAAGTGTTTTTTTTTTGTTTGTTTGTTTTAAATAATGGATGAGATGGGAAATATGTAAACATTTATGTTAAAGTAGAAGAAATGCAAGCATTTCTGTTAAAATAGAAGATAATTACAATAATTACAGTGTTCTTGATATTGATTGTGGTACTGGTTACACAACTGTAATCCTAGCCCAAATTCTTAAAACTCTACATTTAAAGAGGTTGGGTTTTATGTGTGAAAATTATACCACAATAAAACTTGAGGAAAAATATAACTGTAGTCTGAAAGGTGAGTATTCAACTAGGTGGAAATGTATACATATATGATAGGATTAATGTGTTTGCAGTAGCAACAACCACAGCTTGACAACCATGTAACCCAAGACTGTGATTCCGTCCTAAATATACCCCCAGAAATGGGGGCTTATCACTACTAAGTGACATAGGAAGAATGCTCTTAGCTGCTCTGTTCATAGCAGCTCTACATCAATAGAACAGGCAAATGAGCTATGATATAGCCATGTATGGAAAAACCATACATCTGGGAGGCTGAGGCAAGAGGACAGCTGTGAGTCTGAGGTCAGCCTGGGCTTCATTGCAAGAATTTAAAACAAGCAAACAAACACACAGACACCCACACAAACACCACACACAGGAAAGAAAATCATATAGAATAAAATCGAAAGAACTATATGTGTGACATATATGAATTTTATAAACATGATATGAATGAAAGACATTTGGCCCGAAGAGCACAGGGCAGGATGTCGGTATTTGTAAGTCTGTAGCAGGTTCAACTTGTCTGTGCTGATAGGACTTAGTACTGTGATTACTTGGGAGTGGTGACTGCTGACTGGGAGGAGCCTTCCAGGGAATGGAAATATTTTATATCTCCATCTGGGAGTTGACCACATGGGTGTGCATATGTAAAATTTGTTCACCTATATACTTAAAATTACTCACTTTCCCATGTGTCAGTTACACATAAAATACCTAATCTGCAGGAGTAAAATGGCAAGGGGCTTGAGATCACAGAAGAAAAAGTCAATTATGGATACAGACATGTCATCTCCGGACTAGACACTTGCAAATGAAAAGTGTTTCGTCTATAGTCGAAGAAAATGTAGAAGTTACAGGGAAGATCCTCAGATGATTTGCATGGAAACGATTATCAGAGAAGTTCTTACATAAGAAACCAGGAAGGGAAGATGAGAGCAGGGAGCAGAGGGGAAAAAGTCAAGGACACTCACAAGTAAAGTTTCCTTATAGGGCTGGAGAGATGGCTTAGCGGTTAAGGTGCTTGCCTGCAAAGCAAAGGACCTTGGTTTGACTCCCCAGGATCCATGTAAGCCAGATGCACAAGGTGGTGCGTGCATCTGGAGTTCATTTACAGTGGCTGAAGCCCTGTCAAACCCATTCTCTCTCACCCTCCCTCCCTCAAATAAATAAATAAAAATGACATATTTAAAGTTTCCTTATAGACAATTTGAAAGATGTCCTGGAGTTTATTTGGAGCTTTCATATTTCTCTAGGCCTCAGGAGTTGTCTACACGCTGCTCTGGAGAGAGAGAAGGGTAGAACATGAACTCTCCCACAACCCTCTTCGTTTGCATCACAACACATCCTGTCTAGGGTCTCCAATGCCTGAAGACAGTGGCTGGACAGTTAGGTAGGTACTGATGTGCCAAATCTGGGGATGGGCACAAAGAAACAGTAAAGTGAATCCAGGAAGTCTAGCCAAAGCATAGTGTTGGCATTGCCTTCTAGTTGCTGGCACCAAGCCCCTGACTAAAAACAGCTTGAGGGAGGAAAAGGTTTATTTTGGCTTACAGACTCCAGGGGAAACTCCGGGATGGATGACAGGGGAAAATGTGGCACTGAAGCAGCAGTTTTGGGGCTCCTCACCAATACACCAATGGACCAATAATTTGAGGTATTCCTGGATTTTTATCTAAAGAATTCAAACAATTGCAATCCACAGACCAAAGACCAGAGGGTAAGGTTTAGAGAGACTATTAGATCAAGAGAAGAGGAGGAAGTAGAGAGAGCTCCTGACTCAAATTTATAGATTCTGAATGGGGACTGGGCTAACCAGCTATGACACCAAATTTCGGGGTTGTGTTTAACCGATGACAATGTCAGGATCAGATTTAAATCTTAATTCTCCAAAAGGGAAACTCTTTTCCAGGGAGAGACTCAAATTGTTTATGGAAAAACAGATTTAGGCCAGATGTGGAGATGTTCGCCTTTAAACCCATCACTTGGGAGGCAGAGATAGGAAGATCACCGTGAGTTCAAGGCCAGCCTGTGATTACATAGTGAATTACAGGTCAGCCTGGACTAGAGTGAGACCCTACCTCGAAAAACAAAAAAACAAAACAAAACAAAACAAAACAAAACAAAAAGATCTAGGTAACTCCAACTCCTTTAGGCAAGGAGAGAGGGCCTGATCTTTCTCTGACCTTTAGTGAAGTGTAGATTGCAAGAGTAGGCTCAATGACATTCCTGCTTTTTACTTTTGGGACCCAGTCACCCTAAACTGCTACAGCATGAGCGAAGACTGGACATCACCTCCTGGCCAACATCAGGTAGACAATAAATAGCACAGGAGAGTGTGGCAAACACTGGCAAGTGGAAGCTGGCTATCACACCCACAAGCCCGCCCCCAACAACACACCTCCTTTAGCAATTTGGGTCTAACTCCCAAATTGCCATCAGCTGGGGATCAAGCGTTCAGCACACATGCGTTTATGGGGGCCACATGACTCAAACCATAGCTAGTGTCTGGCATGACTGTGAAAGGTTGGAGCTGAATGACCTTGCAATGAGACTGAAACAGACAAGTATTAGAGTTGAGCAAGTGGAGAAATCAAGTAAGGAATGGGTGACAGGTCTTTTCCTCCTAACAACTAGGTATTTCTAGTAGCTTTCCCATACATGTTCTATATAATAAGGGCTTTGTTTGCGAATGAAGCAGGAGGGAGGTGTCGGAGATTTGTACAGAAAGGAGTGGTGAGTTTATTTGTTCAGGCGACATTAAATCCTATTTGAATCTTGGAAGTTGACGAGTCATGCATTTGTAACAGAGAAGCACTGGATTGTGAAATAGCGCGCGTGCTCTTTCTAGCAGGCCCACTTGGTCACCTTGCATGCTTGTCTTACTTTGCACAGTCATACGTAGTGGCTTCTCTGCTACAGAATTTGCATTGCATTGCATTTGTTCTTAATGGCTTGCTGTGAGACAGCAGTCAACTGTTTTCCACAATGAGGAAGCTGATGCCAAAGAAATGGAATTCTTGCTTCTCAAATTCAGCAGCTCCTCGCCATCATTTTCAGCAGTTTTGTAAACTGCTCTGCAGAATGGCCTGGATGTGAGAACCAACCCTTGCTCAATAAAAAGCTTCTACTATGGTCTTAAAATACAGCCAGATTTTGGAACAGAGAGATTAAGTGACATTCCCAGCTCCAAAGGAAAGTAAGGGAACACTTCTAGGCCATAGACATATCTTCTCACTTATGCACCAAAAAAGAAATACAGTAACTCCAATTCTAGTAAGCTTCCTTATATGTACACCATTACCAACCACATGCCCACCCATGTGGGCACATGTTATTTGCCCCTTTTTTTCTTTTTTAAGGTAGGGTCTTGCCCTAACCCAAGGTGGCCCCAAACTCACATTGATTCTCCCTACCTCAGCCTTCCAAGTGCTGGGATTAAAGGCATGTGCCACCATGCCTGACTCCTGTTTTTGTTTTGTTATTGTTGTTTGAGACAGGGTCTCACTACATAATCCCTGGCTGGCTTGTAACTCATTATATATTATGTAAACCAGCTCTGAATTTGTGACAACCCTTCTGACTCTGTCCCGAGTACTGGCACTGGTACAGGGACTTCCAGTATTATGCTCAACTTTACTGAGGTCTTTATGTGTTTAAAATGATAAATGTATTGTTTTCAGAGTAACTAACATATTTAAAACAAGCCTCAAGACAGTTGTGTAGAATCGCTCAGTCTTCCTAGCACTATTGTGGGCTTTTGTCTTTCTGATGCAGAGTCGGGGGCTTGCTCCATCTTGCTTCCTTTTTGGTTTGAAAGACACGATCTTACTGTACAGCTCTAGCCAGGCTTTCCTCAAACTTCTTCGTGTTGATCCTCCTATCTCTGCCAATTTTTCATGCTTTTGAGTTTATAAAGTACTCATGACGTTCATGTCAATTTCTTTAAATTCTGTCCTTTATCTTCCTCCCCAACATCATTTATAATCTCATCTGTAGTCAGCAGTGGTCCTAAGAGTGGAAATAGCCAAGGGCTACAGCTCAAATGGGTCCCAGGTCCATGTGTTGGAAACATAATCCTCCACTACTAGTGTTTGGGGGTAGAATCTCATGAGTTGACCAGGCCATGGGCCCAGTGCTCATGAATGTAAGCATGACATCACTGAGGGAGTGGATTCCTTATAAAGGTGGGAGTACAGCCCCTCTTTTCAGTTGCTTTTTCTTTGTCCTTGAGCCATAGCATGTCACATAAGGAAACTCCCTTTGATGCCAGCCCCTAGATCTTGGATGCCCCAACCTCCAGAGTCATGAACCACCACAGTTCTGATCATTACAATGCCCTAGTCTATTCTGTTATAACAGCATATAAGAGCCAAGGCGCCACGCTCTGGGTTTCGAAGTGTTTCCCAGAAGACAGTGTAATGTCACAAAGCAAGTAATTAACCAGAGTAGGTAATGACTTTGGGTGAAGAGTACACCAAGCTGTTAACACAGCAAGTCATTCAGCAGACTGACTACGCAACCTCAATAAAGCAAAATTTGTCCTGGATGAGCTGCCTGGGAAAATGAAAAGTTAACAACGTTATGCAAACTTTCAACCAGGGAAAAGGTTGGATACAAAGGAGAACAATAAGCTCTCAAGGGGCTGTGGGTGTCACAGCATTCAAGATGCCACTGGCTAGCCCTCTGGTGCTGCATGCCCATCCAGCCCCGCTAATCAAAGCAGATGTGCAACTTAATTTTAAAGGCAGCTTATGTCAATGTTTAATGATTCTAAATAGTCCATCCTTCAAATCTGTATGAATAATCTTCCTAATACAGGCCATTTTCATTTTCTTTAGTAAAACTGGCTTCTTGTAAAAAACTTACTTATCACATCTCTCATTTAAAAGATTAAGTGCACAGCTGTAGAGTGGCACTGTCTTGGGTACAACCCCCAAATCAAACACTTGGACCTATAACTTCATACCCACTTTTTTCTGTTTTGATTTTTCCAGATTTTTTTAAAAATTAAAATGAAAATCTTTATTAAACTTTACATAATGCTGTTCATTGTTCCTCCTCCCCAGCCCTCACCACTGAGCCCCCTCTTCTTCCCTACTATGCCATCTTCTATTTTAACATCGTTTGGGGGGGCTCCTCCACCATCCATGACAACCTTCTGATGAGCCCAGTAATGCACAGCCTTGTGTAGGTAATGACAGCTGCAGTACGGTCATGAATGCATGGACCTCTTTGTGTCTGGAAAACAGGATTCCAAAGCTCTCCTTACCAACCTTTAGCTCTTGCATTCTTTTTATTTTTTAAATATTTTTACTTACTTGCAAACAGAGAGAGAGAGAAAGAGAGAAAGCTATCTTCTGCTATAGTATCTGAACTATTGAAAAGTGTTATAGAAAGCCGGGCTTGATGGTACATGTCTTTAATCCCAGCACTCCCCTCCCCCTCTCAATCAGTCTCTCTTTTATTTTGACATCATGATCTTTTCTTCCTATTATGATGGTCTTGGGTAGGTAGTATCAGGCACTATGAGGTCATGGATATCCAGGCCATTTTGTGCCTGGAGGAGCACATTGTAAGGAGTCCTACCCTTCCTTTGGCCCTTAACATTATTTCTGCCACCTCTTCCACAATGGACCCTGAGCCTTGGAAGGTGTGATAGAGATATTGCAGTGCTGAGCACTCCTCTGTCACTTCTTCTCAGCACCATGGTGCCTTCGAAGTCATCCCAAGGTCACTGCCATCTGAAAAGGGAAGGTTCTTGTTGCAGTCCGGTTCGCATTGCTGGTAGAAATCACCCAACCAAGAGCAGCTTCTGGGAAAAAGAGTTTTATTTTGGCTTACAGGCTCGAGGGTAGGACTTTCAAGGTATGGTCTCTCAGTGTAGCTCAAGGTGACCTGGAATTCACTATGTAGTCTCAGGGTGGCCTTGAACTCTTAGTGATCCTCCTACCTCTGCCTCCTAAGTGCTGGGATTAAAGGCATATGCTACGACTCCTGGCCTTTTTTTTTTTTTTTTTTGAGGAAGGGTTCTGCTCTAGCCCAAGCTGACATGAACTTCGCTATGTAGTCTCAGACTGGTCTCAAACTCACAGTCATTCTTGTTCCTCTGCCTACCAAGTACTGGACTTACAGATGTGTGCCACCATGCTCTGCTCAGTCATAGGCTTTTGACTAAGTATTCAGTATCAGGCATGCATTTCTTCCTATAGAACAGGCCTCAAATTCAAGCTGAGAACTGTTGGCTATCCCCATAGTAGTCATGCCACTATGGAAGTAGTGGGTGCCTCTTGCCTAGCTGCTCAGTTATGTAGCCTGCAAGGTCCACTGACAATTAAGAGCTATGAATTTTCTTCCCCAGCAGGCTGCATGACATTTTCTAGCAGTATGACCACTAGTCAAAAGGGAGGATGCTTCCAGCTCAGTTCCAGCTTGATTTCTCAATGTCCTGCAATTGAAGCATAGGGTATCTTCACCAATTGGGTCTTACCATCTAGTTCTGGTGGACAACCAAGACCCTAGGCAATAGTCTCTATTGTTTGGAAGCCTCAGGGGCCTCCGTGACCAACAACAGCTCACTAAGAGATATCCCACCCTTGGCACTGAATTTTTTCTGCAACAACCTATACTTAGCAACTTCCTTTCTCAAATTTATTTGCAAGAGGAGAGAAAGAGCAGATAGGAAGAGAATGGGCATGCCAGGGCCTCCATCCACTGCAAACAAACTGCAGATACATGTACCACCTTGTGTATCTGGCCCTATGTGTGTCCTGTGGTTTCCAACTAGTTTCCTTTGGCTTTGCAAGGCAAGTGCTTAATTACAAAGCCATCTGTTGCAGTCAGGTTCACATTGCTGGCAGAAATAGCCTGACCAAGAGCACCTTGTGGGGGGAAAAAAAAAAAAAAAAAAAGGTTTCTTTTTGCTTACAGCCTCCAGGAGAAGCTCCATAATGGCAGGGGAAAATGATGGCATGAACAGAGGATGGACATCACCCCCTGGACAACACAAGGTGGACAATAGCAACAGGAGAGTATGCCAAACATTTGCAAGGGGACACTGGCTATAACACCTATAAACCTGCCCCCAACAATACACCCCTACAGGAGGCGTTAATTCCCAAATCTTCATCAGCTAGGAACCTACCATTTAGGACACCTAACTTTATGGGGGACTCCTGAATAAAACCATCACATTCTGCCCCTGACCCCCATAAACTGATAACCATACATGATGTAAAATGCAATGCATTCATACAACTTTAAATGTCTCCATAGTTTTTTTTAAATCAATCCCAGTGATGTTCAAACATTCCCATAGTCCAAGGTCTTTTAAATGAACCATAATACGAACCCCCCGCAACCCATAATGGCACAGAATAAACATTCACGCTGCAAAAGATGGCACTGGGCATAGCAAAGAAATATGCAGCCAATACAAGATCTAAAACAACCAGGGCAAACATCGAACTCTATAAGTTCAAGTCCAACAACTGTAGCCAGTGACAAGTCTCTGGCATTCCAATTCCACCCCTCCAGCTAGGCTACTCACAGTCTTGGAAAACTTCATCCGAGGCTGGCAGGTCTCCTTGGCAGCCATCTTGTGGTTCTGGCATCTCCAATGGGTCTCCACTGCAACCCACAGTTTACCCTCAAGGCTCCATGGAGTCTCCATGCAGGCATCCAGCAAACCTGCTTCACACTGTCCAAGGCTATTTCCAAAACATAAGACTGTGTTGAAAACTCAATTACCCTCTCTTACCTGCATTTCTTATCCTCCACCATACCAGCCAGGTAGGATGCCAATTTGTTAACCCAGACAAGAATAAATCAGGGCTGGAGAGATGGCTTAGTGGTTAAGCGCTTGCCTGTGAAGCCTAAGGACCCCGGTTCGAGGCTTGGTTCCCCAGGTCCCACGTTAGCCAGATGCACAAGGGGGCGCAGTCGTCTGGAGTTCATTTCCAGAGGCTGGAAGCCCTGGGGCGCCCATTCTCTCTCTCTCCCTCTATCTGTCTTTCTCTCTGTGTCTGTCGCTCTCAAATAAATAAATAAATAAAATTAAAAAAAAAAAAAAGAATAAATCAGACTTTAAAGAACAGGACCTCCTTGAGCAATCAGGCCCCTTCAAAAGAGTCTATATTCTTCCTGTTGCCCCAGTGCAGGTCAGCTGGCCCAATCTCAAAGGCTGTAATCTATCAATTTGCAGGTGAATAGGCAGCAGTTTCGGCCCAAAGATTTCATGTTTTCTGTGCCATATCCCTCTGTTCACACCAGTCCATTTCTATGCAAAGCAACCCTGCACAGCTTCTCAGGATACAGGCAAAACAGCAAGCCTCTCAAACTGCTTCTAGCCCAGTCCAAGCAAAGTTCTTTCTCACCCTCATAAACCAAACCTCACAGTCCATAATTCTTATGCATTCAGGTCTTTCAGCTCTGACCAGAATAGTCCAGCAAGCTGTACTTGCAGCACTGCAAGGTGTCTCTGAGGCCAAGGCTTCAAATCCTTCCTCATTACTCTTGAAAATTGCCTCCAAACAGGCCAAAGCCACACAGTCAGGTGTCTAGCAGCAATCCCATTCCTCAGTAACACTTTACTGTTGCAGTCAGGTTTGCAGTGCTGGTAGAAATCACCCAACCAAGAGCAGCTTGTGGGAAAAAGAGGTTTATTTTGCCTTATAGGCTTGAGGGGAAGCTCCACGATGGCAGGAGAAAACGATGGCATGAGCAGAGGAAGGACATCACCCCCTGGCTAACACAAGGTAGACAATAGCAACAGGAGAGTGTGGCAAACACTGGCAAGGGGAAACTGGCTATGACACCCGTAAGCCCGCCCCCAACAATACACTCCCTCGAGCAGGCATTAATTCCCAAATCTCCATCAGCAGGGAACCTAGCATTCAGAACACCTAAGTTTCTGGGGGACACCTGAATCAAACCACCACACCATCTCTCCAGCTCTTAGCTACTTTCTTAACCTGCTTAAGTTTGAACATTGTTAAAATGAAAATATTACCAGTTGGCTACCTCAAGGGGTCTCTATGAGGACTAAATGTGTTAATGTGTTTCTAACTTCTCACTAATGGCAACAACAATAAAATACACAATCTGTATCATTAAGTTCTTCCCATGTTTGACAGTGGTTATTTAACCAATCACTTAAGTAATCTAGTGAGCACTGAAAAAATTCAATTTTCCTTTTGAAAACCTCAATATTATCTCATTTTTCTTACTAATAAGCCTGATATTATTTAACAATGGTAGATATCCTATACACTCAAAAACCAAGGAAATTATTGGGCCTCCTAGTATGTGACTATGCTCTTAGCATTTGGGAGACTAAGCAGGATGATTGCAAGTTTTAACTTAACATGGTTCCCAAGGAGATACTGACTCAAACAAAAAAACCAGAAATTTACTTTATTTCTACATATATTTAACATTTAAAATTTCTTATTTATTTTATTTATGACAGAGAGAGAGAGTGAGTGAGAGAGACAGAGAGAGAATTGGCATGCCAGGGCCTCTAACCACTACAATCAAACCGCAGGCGTGTGTGTCATCTTGGGCACATGCGTTGTCCTGTGCATAAGTGTCACCTTGTGCATCTGGCTTACAAACCTGGGTCCTTAGACTTCTCAGGTCAGTGCCTTACTCACTAAGCCATCTCTCCAGCCCCAATATTTATTATTTTAATAACAATACCCTTGATTTATTAAAGAATATATTGATATTTCAGAATAGTATATTCAATTTGAGGAATATTTCAGCTGAGATGCTATTTTTTCTTTATTATTAGTATTTTTTTATTGACAAGTTCCATGATTGTAAACAATATCCCATGGTAATTCCTTCCCTCCCTCCCTTTCCCCTTTGAAACTCCACTCTCCTTCATATCCCCTCCACCTCTCAATCAGTCTCTCTTATTTTGATGTCATGATCTTTTCCTCCTCTTATGGTGGTCTTGGGTAGGCAGTGTTAGGCACTATGAGGTCATGGATATCCAGGCCATTTTGTGTCTGGAGGAGCACGTTGTAAGGAGTCCTACCTTTCCTTTGGCTCTTACATTCTTTCTGCTACCTCATCCACAATGGACTGTGAGCCTTGGAAGGTGTGATTGAGATGTTTCAGTGCTTATCACTCCTCTGTCACTTCTCAGCACCATGATGCCTTCAAAGCCATCCCAAGGTCACTACCATGTGAAAAGAGAAGGTTCTCTACCAAAAGTGAGAGTAGCATTAATATATGGGTATGATCATTAAGAGAAGTTCTTACTGGGCAGTTTGATGAGCATAGTATATACATTTAGCCATACAGCAGCAGACATTATACCCCTAGGGCTCATGACTACCCCTGTTTTAGGTTTTCAGTATCAAGAATGTATTCCCTCCCATGTAGCAGGCCTGCAGTTAGACTGCGGTTGGTTTCTCCCATAACAAACATGCCACTATTGCACCCATTGGCTCATTTGGCCTGGCTGGCCAAATATAAGACTTGCAGTGTCCACTGTGGAGTATCTTCACTGGTGATTTCTCTCTCCCCCCTTGAACTACATGCAGTGTGGCTTTTACTAGCTTTCTGTCAGCTGGTCTACATGGCGGAGGTTTTCAGCTCAGTTCCAATAGGACATCTCAGTGGCCTGGCAGCCCAAGTATGTGGAGTCTTCAGAAATAGGGTCTTTCCATCTATTCCTGGTGGGAAACCAAGGGCCTTGACAATGGCCTGTAATGTTTTGGGGACATCAGGGACCTCCCTGGCCAACAACTAACTGGAAGGTATCCCATTATTGGCAATGAAAATTTTCTAGTAACAATCTATGGCTCCTGACTATTCTATTGTCTAAAAAAGTAGGTTTCCATATGACTTATTTATATCCTTTTAGATTATGATTAGCCATCCCTCCACCTTTCCTTTACTCAATCTTATTTTTTCTTTTAAAAATAATTCAGAAAGGATAATCATCTGAGAGGGTGATGGAGCACTGGCCCATGTATAAAGTTTTGACTTTGATCCTCAGCATTGCGAAACTTAATAAATACATTATATTAAATAAAAAAGTACAAACAGCAATCAAGTTGATTCTCAGGATTTAGTGAGGAGGACTAGCAGGTGTATTCTCTACTCTCATTGCAGTTTTAGACCAGGGGGAGATGTAGGTATTCAATTAATGTTCAACAGTCATAAAATCAGGGCTTAATTAATAAGTGAGATACATGCTATACAGAAAGGAAGCATGTTCTTATGTAAGTATACTGGAAAGATTCCTGACCTCACCTGCCTCCTCTGAGAAAGTGGTCAAGACCTAAGGAAGGGGCCGGCAGGAGCCAGGGCCAGCAGTCAGTCAGGCAGTGTGGGATGCTGCAGCAGGGGGATCCTCTGCCTTTGTGGGAAGAGAGAACAGACAACAGGGTTATACAGCAAGACACTCTGGGTGGAGGGAGTCGTTCTAAGCAAAGCCGAGGCAGGACATGACCAGTCCCTGCAGGTCCTCACAGGCCTGGCTAAGGACTGTCCGCCTCTGGTAGAAAACAATTGAAGGTTTAAAGCAAATCGCATGAGCAAGATTTGGCTTGCAGTTGGTAAAGCTAATGATGACTGCGGAGTGAGAAATGAACAGAAAAGAGCAGGACAGTCAGGGAAATTAGCTAGGTCACCATTAGAAAGACCTAGGGCAGAGATACTATGTTCTGGAACTAGTATATTCCCAAATGAGATGAAAGAAGTGGGTTCACAAGTACAGATTCATAGTTAGGAGTTGGAGGCATGAAAATGTGGAGGCTGTGATGGAGAGCTGGCTTAGTGGTTAAGGTGCTTGTCTGTGAAGCCTAAGGAGCCAGGTTTGATTCCCCAGGACCCATGTAAGCCAGATGCACAAGGGGGCATACGCATCTGGAGTTGTTTCGCAGTGGCTGGAGGCCATGGGATGCCCATTTTCTCTATATCTTCCTCCTCCTCCTCCTCCTCCTCCTCCTCCTCCTCCTCCTCCTCCTCTTCTTCTTCTTCTTCTTCTTCTTCTCTCTCTCTCTCTCTCTCTCTCTCTCTCTCTCTCTCTCTCTTCCTCTCAAACAAATAAAATAGTTTGAAAGAAAATGTGGAGACTGAAGAAGGCTGAGTAACTGAAACTCTGCAGTACCTCTTACAAAGAAGATGCTCACTGTGAGAAAATGTTGTATCCCCCATAGTTTGTATGCTTGGTTATGAATTTTATGTTAAGTATGCTGGATCTTACATAACCAGAAGGCTCCAGAACATTTCTGGTGTGCATGGAATAAAACACGAAATGGATATTTTGTTCATAACATAGAACAAATTCAGTTGTAGCTGCCAGAGCAAGAGCTTGTGTGCTGGTAACAAGCTATAATCCTAGCACTAAGTAAGTAAGCCAAGGCAGAAAGACAAGAAAAGTGAGGCCAGACTGGACTGCATAGTGAGATTCTGTCAAAAAAAAAAAAAAAGAAGCAGGTCAGATTGAACATAAACATTCAAATCTCTTCCCTCTGGGACTCAGATAAGAATAAAATTATTTTTACGAAATGTACAAGGACAAAAAGAATGGGATAGGAAAGCCGGGCGTGGTGGCGCACGCCTTTAATCCCAGCACTCGGGAGGCAGAGGTAGGAGGATCGCTGTGAGTTCGAGGCCACCCTGAGACTACAGAGTTAATTCCAGGTCAGCCTGGACCAGAGTGAGACCCTACCTCGAAAAACCAAAAAAAAAAAGAATGGGATAGGAGATAGCAGTGATGGGGACCAGAGAGACAATATCTGAATTGGGTCTAGGTATGGTGGCAGACATCTTTAGTCCCAGTACTTGGGAGGCAGATGAGGTAGCAGGATCTCCATGAGGCCAGAGCAAGACCCTACCTCAAAAAAAAAAAAAAAAAAAAAAAAAATATATATATATATATATATATATATATATACACACATACATATCTCTATCCATCCAAGAAAGCTGAATCCTATTACATACAGAGTCCTACACAACTGGAGCAGTAAGTACCTTAGGAAATAGGAGTGAGGGGGTGCTGAAGCAGATGTGTGGGGGCCAGAGCTGTAGGATTCCTAACTACCCTGTGTTCTTGTCAGGCTGCCTCTCCCTCTCTCATTCTGGTGACCAGAACTCAGAGTTGGGGTCCTGGCAAAGGATGAATGATATGAGATCATGAGTAAGCTTGAGTCCTGAGGCTCCCTTAATCTTCTTCCTTCACTTGACCCCCAGGATACTGCTAGCCAGACTACGTTTTCCTGGCAGGAGGCTAGAAGTATCCTCTGGGCAATATTCTTGTCATGAGTGCAAAGGCAGTGATGCTGGCCACATCACATCATCCTCCAGCAAACCCAGCACAGTCTCCAGTTTACACAGAGCACCCACCTCTCAGTCCCATCCTTAAAACAGAGCTAGACAACAAAGGACAGCCCCACTGGTAGCAGGGAGCCTACTAATGAAAGAGAGACAAAAACAAATAGAAGAAAGTAACATGAAAAACAGGGCGTGGTGGCGCAGGCTTTAATCCCAGCACTTGGAGGCAGAGGTAGGAGGACTACTGTGATTTTGAGGCCAGCCTGGAGCTACGGAGTTCCAGGTAAGCCTGGGCTAGTATGAGACGCTACCTTGGAAAAAAAAAAAAAAAGAAAGAAAGAAAAATACTACGGTAAAGGAAACAAAGTCTGCCCATAGAAAATTTCAAAGACAAACTATCTTGTCTAGGGAGATGAGAAGATATGAAATAATAACAGGGTTGTCTGTGAAAGAAATATTTGATGAGCTCAAAAGAAGGCTAAATATTGAAAATATGACATGAGAAATGAGAACTGCAATAATAAAGGCTAAAAGGCAAAATAAAGGAAACCTCTAAGGGAGTAGAGTAAAAAGACTAATATAGCTGGGCGTGGTGGCGCACACCTTTAATCCCAGCACTGAGGAGGCAGAGGTAGGAGGATTGCCAGGAGTTTGGGGCCACCCTGAGATGCATAGTGAATTCCAAGAAAGCCTGGACTAGAGAGAGACCCTACCTCGAAAAACTAAAACCAAATCATAATAAGACTAATGTAAAGATGTGGGAGATAAGAGGTATGAAAATTAGGGAACCAGTCTAAAGGAAAAAAATTGATGAATCTATGAATGTATGCTACAATTCCAGTTTCTGGATTAAAGGACCCACTAATTGCTCTTAGGTGGTAATATTAGATGGTTTCCTGGGAATATAGTGATCAATTTTCACTGATACATCCCTAGTACCTAAAATAGTACCTGGCACATAGACACTGTAACTTTTTGTCTTTTGTAATGCTGGGGAATCAGAATGCCACTGATTCATCAGTAGCAGCTCCTGAATCTAGAAGACTATTGAGAGATGCTTCCAGAACTCAGAGGCAAAGAAGACTTCTATGCCCTTAAAAACAGTAAGTATAACCAGGCATGGTGGCACACACCCTTAATCCCAGCACTCAGCAGGTGGAGGTAGGAGGATTGCCATGAGTTCAAGGCCAGCCTGAGACTACATAGTGAAGTCCAGGTCAGTCAGGGCTACAGTGAGATACTACCTCAGAAAGAAGAAATAGTAGGGCGTGGTAGCTCACACCTTTAATCCCAGCATTTGGGAGGCATAGGTATGAGGATTGCTGTGAGTTCGAGGCCAGCCTAAGACTAAATAGTGAATTCTAGGTTAGTCTGAGCTTCAGCGGGATCTTACCGTGAAAAACCAAAAAAAAAAAAAAAATAAAAATAAAAATAAATAAAAAAATAGTAAGTATACAATGAGGATAATTTCAGATACATAAGATCTCCAAAAATTTATCTACCATCGGGACCTAGCGCCAGTGAGAGGCGCTGCATTTCCTCCAGATGATGAAACTGTTGGAGTCCCCAATGCATTCGGATATGCTGAGAAGAGGTTCTGTCATTTTGTTATTGTTTTGATAAATGGATGTGACATACCTGTCAAATTGCTTTTAAACATTTATCCTTATGTCTGTCTGGGGATTACTGCTGCCGTTGACTGTAGTGGGAGGAAATTTCTTCTCACAGTGGTGGTCACGGCAGACTCATAACCAGATAAACTGTTGGGAATAAATGTTTGTTGCTAGAGCCTGTACTTTCGCCGTGGCCTAGCAACCTGATCCTCAGAACACGGTCATACATATATACTGCTCCCTTCAAGGCTCAGAAAGCATTACTGAAGAGGGGATTGAAAGAACCCAAGAGCCAGAGTAAGGGATGGAGTATAATGGAACTTTGTCTTCTGGACATGACATGGCTGCTGATATCTTGAAATCTGAGCGGCTGTTATTACCTGCAGGAGACCCTTACAGGACCACACCTGTTAACATTCCCTTTGGAGAAGGTGGGGAGGAGGTCACATTGCATTTTTTCCTGTGCGATGTGAGTAAACATCTATTCCCTCCCAGACAGGGAGCCAACAGTGCACCACAGAAGCCATTACAAGTCTAGCTTAGCAAACCAGTGAGTTGACTGAGATTACTTATAGGAGCATGGGTGTCCAAAGACGGCTGCAGCACCAAAAAGCCCACCCCTCTGGGTGTGGTGGTGCACATAGTCCCAGCACTCAGGAAGCAGAGGTAGGAGGATCACTGTGAGTTCAGGGCCACCCTCAGACTACGTAGTGAATTCCAGGTTAGCCTGGGCTACAGTGAGACCCTACCTTGAAAAATAAACCAAAACAACAAAAGCCCACCCAGCATAGGTAACTGCTCGCAGCAGCTGCATCTCTGGAGCTCACTGCCCACCACCTGCAGACAACCCTGCCAGAAGGAAAATGTCCCTTTCGAGCAGTTCTTCCTCTTTATAACCTGGGGGAGGGGTCTTGTGAATCCTATAAATTTCAGGAACTTGGTGAGACTTGTGAGGTCCCAGGGTTTGTGTACTTTCTGAGCTTTAATAAACTTCCTGAGTTTCCATGAGCTTCCTGGGTCTTAAAGGCCTTCCTCTAGGATGAAATGTTTGATTTGTAGAGAAACGGCATGCAACAGGTCTTCAGGTCTGAGGTTCTAGCCCCTAACTCCTTCCTGCCCTACCCAGCCTGCATGTAGCTGTGTCCTACTGGAAGGGGCTTGGAGTGGGCCTAGAGAATATAGGAGGGAGGACGCTGACTTGCTGAGGACATCAGTGATGGAGTGTTCATGAGTCACCCATCACCTATATTTGACCAAGAGGTGCCCATGCCTCTATAAGTAACCTTTCACCCACTCACCTATAAATAGTGCCTTGTCCCCCGCCCCTCCAAAAACAAACCCTCATGATTCACTCATCTGGACTTGAATGGAATTGTTTTCTGGCCTGTTACTGCCCTGTCTATAGAGTGAATTACTGTTTCTGTGTATCTCCCCAGGCCTGCCCCCCAAAATAATCACATAACACATGCAAGTCTGTTAGATACAATGGCAATCATGGTTATTCTATCAATCTGCACTGAGAGAATGTAGAGATGGACGAGAGCTCCTGATGGAGTGGAGAATGAGAGGATGCGGAGGTGGACGAGAGCTCCTGATGGAGTGGAGAATGAGAGGATGCGGAGGTGGACGAGTGCTCCTGATGGAGTGCAGAATGAGAGGATGCGGAGGTGGACGAGTGCTCCTGATGGAGTGGAGAATGAGAGGATGAAGAGGTGGACGAGTGCTCCTGATGGAGTGGAGAATGAGAGGATGCGGAGGTGGACGAGTGCTCCTGATGGAGTGGAGAATGAGAGGATGTGGAGGTGGACAAGTGCTCCTGATGGAGTGGAGAATGAGAGGATGCGGAGGTGGACGAGTGCTCCTGATGGAGTGGAGAATGAGAGGATGCGGAGGTGGACGAGTGCTCCTGATGGAGTGGAGAATGAGAGGATGCGGAGGTGGACGAGAGCTCCTGATGGAGTGGAGAATGAGAGGATGCGGAGGTGGACGAGTGCTCCTGATGGAGTGGAGAATGAGAGGATGCGGAGGTGGACGAGTGCTCCTGATGGAGTGGAGAATGAGAGGATGCGGAGGTGGACGAGTGCTCCTGATGGAGTGGAGAATGAGAGGATGCGGAGGTGGACGAGTGCTCCTGATGGAGTGGAGAATGAGAGGATGCGGAGGTGGACGAGTGCTCCTGATGGAGTGGAGAATGAGAGGATGCGGAGGTGGACGAGTGCTCCTGATGGAGTGCAGAATGAGAGGATGTGGAGGTGGACGAGAGCTCCTGATGGAGTGGAGAATGAGAGGATGTGGAGGTGGACGAGGCTCCTGATGGAGTGGAGAATGAGAGGATGTAGAGGTGGACGAGTGCTCCTGATGGAGTGGAGAAGAGAATGAGAGGATGTGGAGGTGGACGAGTGCTCCTGATGGAGTGGAGAATGAGAGGATGTGGAGGTGGATGAGAACTCCTGATGGAGTGGAGAATGAGAGGATGCGGAGGTGGATGAGAGCTCCTGATGGAGTGGAGAATGAGAGGATGAAGAGGTGAATGAGTGCTCCTGATGGAGTGGAGAATGAGAGGATGTGGAGGTGGACGAGTGCTCCTGATGGAGTGGAGAATGAGAGGATGAAGAGGTGGACGAGTGCTCCTGATGGAGTGGAGAATGAGAGGATGTGGAGGTGGACGAGTGCTCCTGATGGAGTGGAGAATGAGAGGATGAAGAGGTGGATGAGTGCTCCTGATGGAGTGGAGAATGAGAGGATGTGGAGGTGGACGAGTGCTCCTGATGGAGTGGAGAATGAGAGGATGCGGAGGTGGATGAGAGCTCCTGATGGAGTGGAGAATGAGAGGATGAAGAGGTGAATGAGTGCTCCTGATGGAGTGGAGAATGAGAGGATGTGGAGGTGGACGAGTGCTCCTGATGGAGTGGAGAATGAGAGGATGCGGAGGTGGATGAGAGCTCCTGATGGAGTGGAGAATGAGAGGATGAAGAGGTGAATGAGTGCTCCTGATGGAGTGGAGAATGAGAGGATGTGGAGGTGGACGAGTGCTCCTGATGGAGTGGAGAATGAGAGGATGCAGAGGTGGACGAGTGCTCCTGATGGAGTGGAGAATGAGAGGATGCGGAGGTGGATGAGTGCTCCTGATGGAGTGGAGAATGAGAGGATGTGGAGGTGGACGAGTGCTCCTGATGGAGTGGAGAATGAGAGGATGCGGAGGTGGATGAGAGCTCCTGATGGAGTGGAGAATGAGAGGATGAAGAGGTGAATGAGTGCTCCTGATGGAGTGGAGAATGAGAGGATGCGGAGGTGGATGAGAGCTCCTGATGGAGTGGAGAATGAGAGGATGTGGAGGTGGACGAGTGCTCCTGATGGAGTGGAGAATGAGAGGATGAAGAGGTGAATGAGTGCTCCTGATGGAGTGGAGAATGAGAGGATGTGGAGGTGGACGAGTGCTCCTGATGGAGTGGAGAATGAGAGGATGAAGAGGTGGACGAGTGCTCCTGATGGAGTGGAGAATGAGAGGATGAAGAGGTGGATGAGAGCTCCTGATGGAGTGGAGAATGAGAGGATGTGGAGGTGGACAAGTGCTCCTGATGGAGTGGAGAATGAGAGGATGTGGAGGTGGACAAGTGCTCCTGATGGAGTGGAGAATGAGAGGATGTGGAGGTGGACAAGTGCTCCTGATGGAGTGGAGAATGAGAGGATGTGGAGGTGGACAAGTGCTCCTGATGGAGTGGAGAATGAGAGGATGTGGAGGTGGACAAGTGCTCCTGATGGAGTGGAGAATGAGAGGATGTGGAGGTGGACGAGTGCTCCTGATGGAGTGGAGAATGAGAGGATGTGGAGGTGGATGAGGACTCCTGATGGAGTGGAGAACGAGAGGAAAGAGTTAAGTTCTGGCCTTCTACAGTGATATGTCAAGAGAGAATATCTACAATGGAAATCCCATGAACTAATAATTGTAGCACATTATTGAACAAAATGAAGGGAAATACTTTATAACTCAGCAGAGAGTGGGTTTGAATGAGAAACGAGAGCAGTAGAGAGTAAAGAGTGGATTTGATGGGCTGGAATTATTGTTTAATGGTTAAGGCATTTGGCTGCAAAGCCAAAGGACCCAGGTTCAATTCCCCAGGACCCATGTTAGCCAGATGCATAAGGGGCCTCACGTGTCTGGAGTTCGCTTGCAATGGCTGGAAGTCCTGGCGCCCCCATTCTCTCTCTCACTCTCTCTCCCTCTTTCTATGTCAAATAAACAAATAAATAAAAAAACTGAAGTACTTTAAAAAATATATTTTTTAAAAGTGGATTTGATGAAACAGGAGTTAAGGATAGTTATACAGTTTACTATATACATACATATATATGTATGTAATTTTTATTCATTTATTAGGCAGGGGGAAGAGAATGGGCATGCCAGAGCCTCTAACCACTGCAAACAATTCCAGACACATGTGCTACATTGTGCATCTGGCTTATGTGGTTATTGGGGAATTGACCCTGGATACTTAGGCTTAGCAGGCAAGTGCCTTAAGGGCCAAGCCACCTCTCCAGCCCCAAAGGATAATTAATTTTAAAACAAACTTCATAGCCGGGCGTGGTGGCGCACGCCTTTAATCCCAGCACTTGGGAGGCAGAGGTAGGAGGATTGCCATGAGTTCAAGGCCACCCTGAGATGACAGAGTTAATTCCAGGTCAGCCTGGACCAGAGTGAGACCCTACCTCGAAAAACCAAAAAAAAAAAAAAAAAAAAAAAACAAACTTCATAGAACTATTTGATTCTTTAAAATGTATGTATGTGTAACATCCATAAAATAAAATATAAATAATATCAGGCTCTAAAAGTGCACTACTGTGTGAGGGCCAGTTCCTTACTCTTCTTTTAAGAAAGATTTATTTGGGCTGGATAGATGGCTTAGTGATTAAGTGCTTGCCCTATGAAGCCTATGAACCCCGGTTTGAGGCTAGATTCCCCAGGACCCACGTTAGCCAGATGCACAAGGGGGGGCACGCATCTGGAGTTCCTTCACAGTGGCTGGAGGTCCTGGCATGCCCATTCTCTCTTTCTCTGTCTGTCTGCCTCTTTCTCTCTCTGTCGCTCTCAAATAAATAAACTAAAATGAACAAAAGGAAATTTTTTAAAAAGATTTACTTATTTATTTATTAGAGACAGAGAGAGGGATGAGAGAGAGAGAGAGAGAGAGAGAGAGAGAGAGAGATTGAGTATGGGCGCGCCAGGGCCTCTAGCCACTGCAAAAAAACTCCAGACACATGTGCCACCATGTGCATCGGGCTTATGTGGGACCTGGAGAATTTAACCTGGGTCCTTAGGCTTCACAGGCAAGTGCCTTAACCACTAAGCCATTTCTCCAGCCCCTAATTCTTTTTTTTTTTTTTAGTTTAGTTTTATTTATTAGGGACAGGGGCAGCACATACGCTAAACTTGGAACGGTACAGAGAAGGTTAACATGGCCCTTGCGCAAGGATGACACACAAATTCCTGAAGTGCTCCATGGTTTTTTTTTGAGGGGCGGGGGGTTGGATTTTTCAAGGTAGGGTCTCACTCTAGCTCAGGCTGACCTGGAATTCACTATGTAGTCTCAGGGTAGCCTCGAACTCATGGTGATCCTCCTACCTCTGCCTCCCAAGTGCTGGGATTAAAGGTGTGCTCCACCATGTTTAGCAGAAATTTAAATTTTTATGATTTATTTATAAAGTGGGTTTTCTCCACTTCTTTTTGGGGTATGTATGTGTATGAGACATGCATATGTGTGTGTGTACATGTGGGCTCACATAGGTGAGTGTGTTGGGGGAGAGGGTCAGATGCCAGTGTTGCATGTCATCCTTGATCACTGTATTTTATTCACTGAGTGAGGACCTCTCAGTTGAACCAGAGCTTAGTGACTAGACTGGTCTAGCTCTCCAGTTTGCCCTGCGCATCCCATCTCTGCCTCCTTAGTAGTGAGATTGCAGGCTGGGCTGCCGCGCCCCACTGGCATTTACATGAGTGATGAGGTCTGCACTTCCGTCCTCACGCTTGTGTGGCAAGCGCTCTATCCACTGAGCCATCTCTCCGGCCTGGCTTTCTCGATTCGCTTGTGTGAATTTTACTAGTTTGACTCCATAAAAGCCAATGTATTTACAAATTCCTGCTGACAGCCCACCATACCTCCTCCCACAAAACAATATTGGCATAAATTACCTGAATTTGCCAATATAGAGACAGAAGCTGAGGGGTTTTTTTGTTTGTTTTGTTTTGTTTTTGTCTGAATGTCACACTAGAAGGTGGCAAGATCAGGGCTCAAGTTGCAATTCTGTCATTGTGAGTAATATTCTTTCTACCACCTGAGGACAATGTCCATCTGAGAGTGACAATCTTTTGGGGCTCAAATTAGGGACATGAGGATGTGAAATAGATAATCATTAAATTCCTGCAGCCCTAACTTCCATGAATAACCAAGATACAGGGAAAGATAAAACCTGTATTATTAGCAATATTGATTCTTCCTATAGGAAAGTGGATTCTACTTAGTGTCAAAGTTCACATGATTATGAAGTGCTATTTTCTTGCATGAAGTTTTCAATCTCCATCTGATTCATAAATACAGAGATATAAAATGACTTTGGGCTTCCCTTTCACTTCTGCAATGACTTGGGAATCTGATCAAGGCTGAGCAAGACATTTCAGAGCTCATGATGTGTTTCCCAAGAAGCTGAAAAGGTTACAAAACTCTCTAGGCTCTAGGCTTACCGAGAAAATGAGCTTTGACTGGACAAAACAGCTCTGCTCCAGCAATGTTCTTGGTAATTCTCTTGGAATAAAGGTTGCTCTAGCTAGCTGTGGCCCAGTTACATGCTTTCAGTTAGGGTCTATATCGAGGGCTGGAGTGGAACCCCCACAGGATCTGTTTCTCTCTTGACTCCAGACAGGCCCTCAGTGAGCTCAACTTAGTCAGGAGAAAGCCATAAACCACACAGCCCAGCGCTCTGTGAGAGCCCATAAGTACAAAACCTAAGCAGCAGAAATGGGGAGATGGCTCAGAGTATAAAGTGCTTTCTATGCAAGTGTGACTATGGAAATTCAGGTCCCCAGATCCCATGTAGAGTGTCTAGTGCCTAGGCCGGAAGGGAGGCAGAGGCAAGAGAATCTCCTGGAAGCTTAAGGGTCCAGAAACCAGAGACCCAGCCTCAAACAATGTGAAAGGCAAGGACTGACACCCAAAGTTGTCCTCTGACCTCCACACATGTGTGCCTGCACACACATATACATGCCAACACACGCACACACCACCACCACCACCACCACCACAAGTTACTGTAAATGATAGTTTTAAGCTGGACATAGATCAGCAATAGGCTGAGATTGTCTTTTGCTTAATTCCTGGCTAAAGTGTTGTAATTAACTGTGATCTATTTTTTTTTAAGCATTCCACTCCACTTGCCAATCCCTCACAGCAATTAGGCAGAGGTCTTCAGCCTGAGTGATTTGGAATCTGGATAAAAAGTTCTTCTGTGAGAAACAACTCTATTTTGTGCTTAAAAACCCAAGAGGACCATGGGATATATTTTATAATCATGGAAAATGTTAATAAAAATTAAAAAATATATAAAAAAAAAACCCAAGAGGAAATCTCAAAAAATTCCTTCAGAAGCAAATCTCTAGAAGCCAGTTGGTCTTAGTGCTAATTGTATTTTAAAAGTCACAATCACAAAACAACCCTCTTAAGTACCCTTAATCAACATCTAAAGATGGTCTAATGCATTGATTAGAAGTTACTGATCCTTGAACATGCTGCTACTTAATGAACCATTAAATAAAGTTAATTATTATTAATATATTGCAGGTTTGAAAATTCCATGTTAGCCCTTGCCTTCCCATATATTCCTAAGGGATTTAAAGCTGGAAGAAAGGTAACATGGCGATTTCATCCCAGGTCCTACTGGGAATTGTATGAGTGCCAAGCTTGCCACAGAGTGCCTGCTTCTCCATGGCATTCTGCCCCCAACCTGCAACATATCTAAGAGAGCCTTATTTCTTTTCCTCATGAAAACTTTTATCTGTGGAGAATATAATAAAGTCAGTCAAAAAGGTATATGAGGACTGGCTCAATTTACTGTATTTTCTGTGACAGGGATGTGTTTATTTCAGTAGCTCTTGGGACAAATGCAAAAGTCTACCATCAGAATTCATCTTGGTGTTGGGGGAGGTGATGTAAGGAAAGTGCTCGGCCCTAGCTGTAGATTTTCAAAGGGCTGATGTTGCAGTCAGGTTTGCATTGCTGGCAGAAATCACCCAACCAAGAGCAGCTTTTGGGAAAAAAGGATTTATTTTGGCTTACAGACTCACAATGGCAGGGGAAACAATGACAGAGCAGAGGATGGACATCACCCCTGGCCAACATGAGGTGGACCATAGCAACAGGAGAGTGTGCCAAACACTGGCAAGGGGACACTGGCTATAATACCCATAAGCCCGCCCCCAACAATACACTGCCTCCTAGAGATGTTAATTCCCAAATCTCCATCAGTCAGGACACCTAAGTTTATGGGGAACACCTGAATCAAACCACCACAGCTGAAGTCCAAAACAAGACTTCTATAAAGCTCTTAGGAGAATGTCCTGCACATAGTGATGCTCAGGAAAAGCCAGGGGTCTTCTTATTGAACCTTTACCAGTACTGGACCCGTCCCTTAGCTTCTGGGGACAGGACTCTGCTGTCTTTGATAAGTCTCAGGAAATAGTACAATCAGTATTCATGTGGCTAATTGTTTGGAATTTGCTCTGAGTATGTGGTCTTCTGCTCTGGGTTGGTAAGTAGGAAAGAATGCATGGTGGCACATGCCTTTAATCCCAGCCCGAGGGGTGGGGGTAGAGGTAGGAGGCCCCCCTGAGACTACATAGTGAATTCCAGGTCAGCCTGGACTAGAGTGCAACCCTCCCTCAAAAACAAAATTAACTCTGACAGGAAAATTGACAAGATTTTGGACAAAACAAGTTTCTTCATAAGGGCCATGAACCTGGGCACTTTGCAGAGAGTATAAAGGATGCTGAGGCTGGTGGGTAGGCTGCTATGCTGCAGAGCGAGGGAGGTCTCCTTTGGCATTATTCTTAGCTTGGTCCACATGGAGTCAGTGGTATTATTTCTCATAATCCTCCATTACCTACTCTGATAATTCAAATAAAGTTCTAAGAAAGTGGTGGTTCTCAGTGAGGCAGTGAAGTTTTGATATAGTGTGTAGAATATATAATTTGGAAGTATTTCAGTCTGTGACATGAAAAACCTTTTATGGTAAACAAACGATATTAAAATGTCTTAGTGAGAACGCTTACTGAGTGAAAAACTTTTGTTAGAGGGAAATGAAAACTTTGGTGATAGATTAAAAGGCAGTAATTTACACATATCTTCCCACAAGTATGAAATAATGTTTGTCTTGGTTTGCCATACTAGAAGATTGGAAATAACTCATGCCCATCAATGGAGGATTAAGAATAAATACAATGGACTCCATCCATGAACTATTATGAAGACATAAAGAGTGAGCAACCTGTCACTATGGAAAGATTGCTAAGACAGGGAATAAAGGGGAAAAGGCAAGATGTGAAAAGGTATTTAGCACACAAGGTAATGTCACCTGTGAGGACAGAAGGTGCCCAGGAACCAGGTACTATGGAATATCAGGAAAGATAAGCCTATATACCCTTTGATATATTGTGAATTTTTACTCATGGAAGTGTGTTTTTTTTCTCTAAAAAATAAGGAAGTTGAGCCTGGTGGCACATGCCTGTGATCCCAGCACTCGGGAGGCAGACGTAGGTGGATCACTGCTAGTTCAAGGCCAGCCTAAGACTACATGGTGAATTCCAGGTCAGCCTGGGCTATAGTAAGAACCTACCTTGAAAAACCAAAAACAAAACAGCAACAATCAAAAAAGGAAAAGAAGGAAATAAACTGGCTATGGTGGCACTCACCTTTAATCATAGCACTTGGGAAGCAGACGCAGGATGGCTGTGAGTTCAAAGCCAGCCTGGGACTACAGAGTTAGAGTGAGACCATACCTTGTGGGTGGGGGCAGGGCGCTCAATTTGGAAATTTATGGCCTAGAGAGATGGTGTATTAGTCAGAGTTCTCTAGAGAAACAGAACAGCTAGAATGAATTATTTTAAAAAGGGAATTTATTGAATTAGTTTATGGTAGTCCAATAGCCCTTGTAGGCCCAAGAATCAAGGAACCCAGTTGCTGCTCAGTCCATGTGGCCAGATGCCTCAGCAGTCCCAATCCAGCACTGAAGGCCTGGAGGCTTCCTGAGGAGCCCCTTAATGTTTTATAGACTTTTTTTTTTTTTTTTTTTTTTTTTTTTTGAGAGCGACAGACACAGAGAGAAAGACAGATAGAGGGAGAGAGAGAGAATGGGCGCACCAGGGCTTCCAGCCTCTGCAAACAAACTCCAGATGCGTGCGCCCCCTTGTGCATCTGGCTGACGTGGGACCTGGGGAACCGAGCCTCGAACTGGGGTCCTTAGGCTTCACAGGCCAGCGCTTAACCCTTAATGATTAAGACACTTTCCTGCGAAATCTAATGACTCAGGTCAGATTCCTCAGAACCCACATTTGCAGCAACAGGAGACCTTAGCATGCCCGTTCTCTCTTTCTCTCTCTAAAAAAAAAAAAAAAAAAAAAAAAGGAGAGAGAGAGGAAAAAAAAAAAGGGAAATAGAGCTGGGAAGATGACTCAGCAGTTAAAGGCACTGCGAAGTCTGCTGGCCAGGATTTAATTCAATAGTACCTGTGTAAAACCAGATGCACAAAGTGACACATGCAACTGGAGTTTATTTGCAGCAGCAAGAAGCCTTGACACACCCATTCACACATACTCTCTCTTCCTCTCTACTCGCAAACAAATAATTCTTTTTTTTTTTTAAATGGGAAACAGAAAGTACCAAAAAGGAGGGCATGATCCCATGTGTAGGAATCATGTCCACCAATGGAAGAGCCAAGAAACCATATGACATTTTCTTTGTTTTACTGAATCTTAGAATTTCAGAAGTTTCTAGAAATACTTTTTAAGAATGTCAAAAAGTTATGATGTTATGAACATCTTTAGCTACTTATGACTAGTTTAGTCTGTGTCATATTAAAGAGTAATACAAACAATATTTTTTATTTGATTAGTTTTTTGTGTACTTTCTTTTTTCTTTTTTGAGGTAAGGTCTTGCTCAGGCTGACCTGGAATTCATTATGTAATATCAGGGTGGCCTCGAACTCATGGCAATCCTCTTACTTGTGCCTCCAGAGTCTGTAATTAAAGATGTGCACCACCACATCCAGCTTTGATGTACTTTCTTTTTCTTTTTAAAAAATATTTTTATTTATTTGTATTTATTTGAGCAAGAAAGAGAAATAGGTAGATAGAGAGAGAATGGTTGCATATCAGGGCCTCCAGCCACTGCAAACCAACCTTCAGACACATGTGCCACTTAGTGCATCTGGCTTATGTGGGTACTGGAGAACTGAACCCGGGTCCTCAAGCTTTGCAGGCACTTAAGCCATCTCTCAGCCTCTGACATACTTTTTCTCTTTCTTTCTTCCTTTTTTTTAATTATGTTTTTGTTTATTTATTTTTTAAAATTTTTATTAGCATTTTCCATGATTATAAAAAAATCCTGTGTTAATTCCCTCCCTCCACCCCCCCCCCACTTTCTCCTTTGAAATTTTTTTTTTTTTAATTTTTGGTGTTTTGAGGTTGGGTCACACTCTAGTTCAGGCTGACATGGAGTTCACTGTGTAGTCTCAGGGTAGCCTAGAACTCACAGCCATCCTCCTACCTCTGCCTCCCTAGTGCTGGGATTAAAGGCATGCGCTGCCACACCCAGCTCCTGATGTACTTTCTTAACAGAGCCTTCATCAGAAAAATCATGTAATAAATCTTTCAACAAAAATAAGGGGATATGCTCCACATACTTGGGCTGAAAGGCCACTGAGAAATCCTGCTGGAACTGATCTGATAACCTCCTTCATGTAGACCACCTGACAGAAAGCTGGAAGAAGCCATTCTAAATGCAGTTCAATGGGAGAAAGAGAAATCACCAGTGAAGATACTCAACAGTGGACACTGCAAGTCTTAAATTTTGCCAGCCAGGCCAAATGAGCCAACAGGTACAATAGTGGCATGTCTGTCATGATGGCAACCATCTGCCCTCTAATTGGACTGGAGGCCCATTCTATGGGAGGGAATACATCCCTGATACTGAAACCTTAAAACAGGGGTAGTCATGAGCCCTAGGGGTATAATGTCTGCTGCTGTCTGGCTAAATGTATATACTATGCTTATTAAACTGTCCAGTAATCACTGCTCTTAATGTTCATACCCATATATTAATGCTACTCTCATTTTTGGTAGAGACTTCTCTTTTCAGATGGCAGTGACCTTGGGATGACTCAGAAGGAATCATGGTGCTGCAAAGAAGTGACGGTAGTGCTCAGCATTGCAATATCTCTATCACACCTTACAAGGCTCAGCGTCTACTGCAGAAGAGGAGGTGGAAAGAATGTAAGAGCCAAAGGAAGGGTAGGACTTCTTACAACGTGCTCCTCCAGACACAAAATGGCCTGGATATCCATGACCTCACAGTGCCTGACACTACCTACACAAGACCATCATAATAGGAGGAAAAGATGATGACATCAAAATAAAAGAGAGAGACTGATTGAGAGGGGGAGGGGATATGATGGAGAATGGAGATTCAAAGGGAAATGGGGGGGGGGAGGGCATTACCATGGGATATTATTTGCAATAATGGAAGTTGTTAATAAAAATAAATAAATTAAAAAAATTAAAAAGGAAAAAATAATAAGTGGATATGGGCTGGGGAGATTGCTCAGTGGTTAAGGCACTTTGCTGCAAAGCATAAGGACAGGAGTTAGATTCCCTGGTACCCACACAAAGCCAGAAGCACAATGTAGTCCATGTGTCTGGAGTTTGTTTGCAATGGGTAGAGGCCCTGGCATGCCCATTTTCATTCTTTTGCTCTCCCTCTCACTATCTCAAATAAATAAATAAATAAAATATTTTTTAAAATATCAGTGACTATGGTGACTGTTCAATTAACAT
The DNA here is from genome assembly GCF_020740685.1 of Jaculus jaculus. Taxonomy (NCBI): domain Eukaryota; kingdom Metazoa; phylum Chordata; class Mammalia; order Rodentia; family Dipodidae; genus Jaculus; species Jaculus jaculus. Next base: position 48,181,123 of record NC_059105.1, on the reverse strand, counting down.
CCATTGAATTCCACCATTAAGTTATCCGTCCTGAGGTTGGGTTGCCAGGGATTGTCTACAGTAAACCACCCACAGTAATGCATTTCCCTTGCCAACATTTAATTGGTACAGGGATTGATAAACTAAGCCAATTTAGATAGCATATTGTGTAAAGGCTAAGGAAATATGATTAAAAATATGGACTTTAGGGCTGGAGGGATAGCTTAGTGGTTAAGGCATTTATCTGCAAAGCCAAAGGACCCAGGTTCAATTCCCCAAGACCCACATTAGCCAAATGCACAAGGGGGCACACGCATCTGGAGTTTGTGTGTAGTGGCTGGAGTCCCTGGCGCACCCATTCTCTCTCTCTCTCGTCTTCTTTCTCTGTCAAATAAATAATTAAAAATAAATGAATAAAATAACTGGTTGTGATGCCCACACAAGTGCAATAGTGGCACACAGCCATGGTGGGGAACCAACTGCTCTTGATTTGGCTAATTGATCCCCTCAGTGGTACAGGACCCATAGCTGGGAAACAAGTCAGAATCATATCCAAACATAAATCCTCTCTCCAATATCAAACTACCATCAATCATGGGCTACAAGAGGGCCTACATCTATTAAACTCTCTATAAAAAAAAGTAAGGGTTATTTCATTTGTCCTGGAACTAACTTACTCTCCGTTGGAGAATCTGCTTCTCTTTTTCACATAGATGCAGATTCTAAGGAGAGAGCCACCCCATCATACCTCAAAAGAGCCCTGGCTGAAACTAAGGAAAATTAGCGAAACAAGCAACGGTGCTCTTTTCCTGATGAACCAGATACCAGCACAAGGGGGAAGGAGACCAACACAGAGAAAAATCAACTCCTACCAAATCAGAGAGCCAGAGCCTCAGAGGCCCCCAACACCTCATCACTGAAGCAGACCAAAAATGAACCCAACATGGCTCAGGGAAATTTTGCGAAGAGAGGGTGGAAAGAATGTCAGAGCCACATGTTGGGTCATGATATGCAGAGACATTTATCGTACCAATAACTGTGGGCTAACTCCACAATGCATGACCCATATACCTCAACAAGGAGGGGCCAGTGGGGAGAGGGTAGGTCATGGATGAGCCTAATAATGGTACCAAACTGCCTGTATTTGCTGAATAGAAAACTAATTAAAAAATTAAAAATAAATAAAATATTTTAAAAATATATGGACTTTAGTTAATGATGTCTTGGCTTACTATTGTAATAAATATTTCCTATTAACATACAATGTTAATAACATGGATGAGGAGTACATAGAAACTCTGCATTATCTTCACAGTTTTTCTGTAACTCCAAAACTGTCCTAAGGTAAAAAAATAATTATATAGAATATAACTTTAGGGGCTACAGAAATGGCTTAGCAGTTAAGGCATTTGCCTGCAAAGCCAAAGGACTTTGGTTCGATTCCACAGGACCCACATAAGCCAGATGCACAAAGTGGTGCATGCATCTGGAGCTCGTTTGCAGTGGCTGAGGATCCTAGTGCACCCATTCTCTCTCTCTTTCCTGGGTCTTTCTCTCTCTTGAATCAATCAATCAATAAATAATAAAATATTTTTAAAATGAAAATAAAATATAACTGTATACTAAAATATGATTATTATAATCAACTTCTGTATATTTTCTTTTTAAAATATTTTGTTTTCATTTATTTATTTGATAGAGAAAGAGGGGGGAGAGAGAGAATGGGCATGCCAGGGCCTCCAGCTACTGCAAACGAACTCCAGATGTGTGCACCCCCTTGTGCATCTGGCTAACGTGGGTCCTGGGGAATTGAACCTGGGTCCTTTGGCTTTGCAGGCAAACACCTCAACCTCTAAGCCATCCCTCCAGCCCCAATTTTTTCTGTATATTTTCAAATTAAGCAAAATTCCTTTACTTCTATCCATTATTTGAAATCACTTGCTGCATGGAAGATACTGTTAACAATTATGTGGTTGAACATTTTTTTTTTTTTTTTTGAAGTAGGGTCTCACTGTAGCCCAGGCTGACCTGGAACTCACTGGGTAGTATCAGGGTGGCCTTGAACTCACAGTAATCCTCCTACCTCTGACTCCCAAGTGCTGGGATTAAAGGTGTGCACCACCATGCCTGGCTTTTTTTTTTTTTTTTTAAATTTGAGAGTGACAGAGTGGCAGAGAGAGAGAGAAAATAGGTGCATCAGGGCCTCCAGCCACTGCAAATGAACTCCAGATGCATGTGCCCCCTTGTACATCTGGCTTACATGGGTACTGGGGAATCAAGTCTTGAACTGGGGTCCTTAGGCTTCACAGGCAAGCATTTAACTGCTAAGCCACTTCTCCAGCCCCAGGTAGAGTTTCACACTAGCCCAGGCTGACCTGGAACTCACTCTGTAGATCGCTCACAATAATCCTCCTACCTATATCTATACTCAGCCTCCCTAGTGCTGGGATTAAAGGCATATGTCTGGCTCCAATTAGACTTTTGTTGTTGTTAAACTGTCTTTTCAGTCAATGTGAAACCTCATGTTTAGAACTTTAGTTATAATCATAACTAAAATCTGTTAGATCTTTTATTATGATCAAGCCTATGTAGGAGATTCAAATAAATTAAGTTCATAATGTGATTATTTTGAATCCTGAACAACAAACAAATAATTTATAATTTAGCTATATTCCTAACAACTATATAATCTATCTTTTCCTCTGTACATGTTTCCAGTGACAGTACTTAGAGAATGTTTGTTTTCTATTATGACATTCCTTGACAGGTCATAGATAAGTGCAAGGGGAACTGACTTCTTTCATAAAACAATGTTTCCAGTGCAAGGCAGTCAGCTGATTCCAATGCACCTACAAAAGGTGCTGGTTCCAGGCTCTGCTAGACTTTGAATTTCTCTTTCTGGATCAGTCAGCACTGGACACTGACTGACAAGGGTTCTGTCCCAGAGGTCAGCACCCTCTTCCATAATGGGTCAGAGAGTAAATATTTGTAACTCTGCAGACCATGTGGTCTCAGTGAGTACTCAGCTTTGGCATCTTGAGAGCAGCCTTAGGTAATAGGACAAACAAGTAGATTGGGGACACAATTTACTGACCATTGTTCAAAAGTTAATCTCCAAGCAGGTCACTCCATTTGGATGACAACACCCAGCATTGGTTACACTTAGCTCTGGCCTATGAGACAGTAACATGGTCTCTCATGCTCAGGGGTAGAGACAGTACTCCTCTTTGGAGCCAGAGAAATACGGTTGGAATTTTAGTCCTGCTAAGCAGTGCTTGGATGGCCTGGAGGCTCTCTTCAAGCTCCATTTTCCTGTCTATAGAATGTGGGTAATAACTCCTGCTTTCAAAAGGTGCTATAACGATTCAATAAGAATGTAAGCGATAAAGAAGATGCTTACAAAATATATTTCCTTTTCCAATCCTGTAACATTCTTCTTTGCAGACACACTTGAGAGCTGGCCATGCCTCAATCTGTCCACACCAATCTTCTCTCAGATCCTGGAAATTTAAAGTTAATTATAATGAGCTTCAAATTCAAATGATTTGTTTGTTTGTTTGTTTGTTTGTTTTCAAGGTAGAGTCTCCCTCTAGCCCAGGCTGACCTGGAATTCACTATGCAGCCTCAGGGTGGCTTCAAACTCAAGGCCATTCTCCTACCTCTGCCTCCTGAGTGCTAGAATTAAAGGCGCACACCACCATGCTTAGCATTAGGTGTTTTTTTTGTTTGTTTGTTTTCTAATTTCAAATCTTTCCTCAACTTGTGAGAATTCATTCTGTAAAGTTCTTGTGTGCCCTGGCAGGTTAACTACAACTGATCATCAAAGTATTGAACCAATGGCTTTGAGTAGAAAATTATTCAGAGAAGTAAAAGGAGTCTTAATATATACTATCAAATTTTAAAGGACCACTGTTCAAAAAAGCTCACATAGGAAGACTAACAATTTAGATTTTATTAGATATTTGGTATGACCATGTAAGTTTTTTAGGACTGGTTTTATTGTAACATTGTTTAGGGAACCCACTTTCAGTGCTTCAAGAGGAGACTTAGTGATATAATACTATTTAAAATGGTCCCCATTTGAAAACTCTACTTAAAAATATGCATACTCCTGGGGAGTACTCGTGGTAGAAAACAGTTTCATAGCTGAAAAGTCATTTAATGTGTTTGCTCACTTGTGTAAATGTGCTTGGATATTATTAAATTGCATATATGTAGCATCAGACTTTTATAGTTGGGGAATGTTTAGTCCCTTCCACAATTAAAAAAAAAAAGAGTTTCCTCTCTAGGGAAATTATTGCAATCAATGTTAACATAACCTTTTAAGGTGTGCAAAGTAGTGTTGTCAAGAAAGCAGTATAGCGTAAAAGCAATGGATTTTGGGAAAATAATAAGAACTCTAGTAGCTGAGAAATGTTGATGCTTTAAGCATATTTAATAACTGTACATCTTGATCAAAGAATTTTGCCTTTAATTCTGATACCATAACTCTTTTTATATGTCTAATTATAGTTATTTATTGTTTTATTCGTTCATTTACTCAACAGACATTCATTTAGAATTTACTTTTTTGCACGTGTGTAGTATGTACAGTGTGCACATGTGAGTGTGCTGATGTGTCATACCCGCTGTTTTGTAGTAACTTAAAGGAGAAAAACGGGTTCCCCTCCACTGCTCATCCACTTGTTCTCCCTTGCGATGAAGTCTCAGCTGATTCCAGAGCTTGCTGTTCGCCAGCACCAGGGATTCTCTAGGCTCCACTGCCCCCCCACCCCAAGAGTGTGGTTACAAACGCGCATGGCTATGACTATCTGTTTATATAGGTTCTGGAGATTTGAACTGGGTGGTCTCGGGCCCTCATGCTTGTGCAGGAGGTGCACTTAACTGCTGAGCCCTCTCTCCAGCCCAAGAATTATTATTTTAAAAATATTTTATTTATTTGAGAGAGAATAAAAGAGGCAGAGAGAGAGAGAGAGAAAGGGAGAGAATGGGCATACCAGGGCCTCCAGCCACTGCAAACAAACTTCAGAGGCATGCACCACCTTGTGCATCTGGCTTACGTGGGTCCTGAGGAATCGATCCTGGGTCTTTGGCTTTTCAGGCAAGTGCCTTTATTGCTAAGCTATCTCTCCAGCCCCAAAGAATTTTTTTTTTAAGTACTCTACTGCCAGGTACAGGATGTGTTAAGAGAGAAGTATACCAATATTTAATTATACTGTTTAATAAATGATATGACAGGAAAATGTGCCAAGGGCAGGAAGAGCAGTATAGAGAGAAAGATTCATCTGAGAGAGGCCCTAGAAGAGTATGGGGAGGGAAGTGGTCAGAGAGGCCTCACAGAGAACGCAAACAACACTTGTGTTGGGTATGGAAGTCCTTTATGGCATTTGGAAGATGATAAGACTAGGAATTATAGATAAACTACATGGTCTGAGTCAAAAATGGGTGTCTTTGCATCTAAATTTTCCTTTTGTGTGTGTGAGTCACTTAATGTGGCTACAACATGGCTTCACAGTAATGGTATGAAAAGGTTCCATTCACACTATAGGTTCTGGTCCTTTACCTAACTGACCAGTGATTGCTTGACTACCACACTTGCTTTTCTCTAGAAAATGTATGTTTTTGATGGATGACAAGCAAGATGCATTACTGATATCTTTTCAGGTTTCAAGTTTTACTAGCATGGCTCTGATCTTGCCAGTCAGAATTTATGAAAAGGATATGAGTAAGTTGTTAGAACGCAAGTATAGGAAATGCTTTACTGAAACAATCGGGCTTCATGAGAACTGGAACATCATTCGTCTGTAGATACGTGACAACTCCAGTGTCTCACAGACCAATGTCAGTGATGTCATCCTGTAGAAGGATGCTCATTCTTCTGTACAGGTTACCCTTTCTTTCACTTTATCTTGTCTTCGTTCTTCTCTGCCACTTTCCCCTCTCTTGCTGTGGCCCTCAGTCGACTTCTCAGTTCACTGGCCTCTGTCTTGTATTTCCTCATTGCTCTAATAACTCATAGATTGGGGCTCTGCTCCTACTGCACTGTCCTTGGTGCGCCCTTCTTCCTGTAGTCTATGCAGAGCAGAGTTAACAGTGAGATGGAAAACCGCAGCTGTGATCGAAGTCAGCCGTTCCAAGGGAAATCTCAGGTGCCAACTGCACACTGCCCGGCTGGCTTTGCCTGTTTTAATATCTGAGTGCTGCTCCAGATTGGTGATTACCAGGACAGCCTGGGAGCAAAGAGCCATTGCTAGGTGACAGAGCTGGGCATTTCTGCTCCACATACCAGGGTCATCGTCTTTTTTTTTTTTTTTTTTTTTCATAGTCATCATTTTGAAAGCTGGTGCCACTACCTGGTGTTGCCAAGATCCCAAAGAAAATGGTGAGCGTGGCAGAAAATTTTAGCTTGATTTCTCAATATCCTGCAAGTGAAGCATGAGCTATCTTCCTCAATAAAGTTTTACCATTTCGTTCTGCTGGGCAACAAAGAGCATTGGCAATAGCCTGTATTGTTTTGGAGGCCTCAGGGGCCTCCCTGACTGTGGTGGTTTGAGTCAGAGGTTCCCATAAACTCATGTGTTCTGTATGCTTGGTCTCCACATGATGGAGCTTTAGGAAGTGAAGAGTTTCTAGGAGAGGTGTGTGCTTTAGGGCAGGCATTGGGGTATTATAGCCAGATCTGCCCTGCTAGAGCTGGAGTCAGCCTCTGCTCAGACCATGCTTTCCCCTACCACTAGAAGCTTCCTCTCAAGACTGGAAGCCAAAAGAAAATAAATAAATAACAACTTTCCTCCCATCAGCTGCTTTTGGTCAGGTGGCTTATTCCAGCAAAGAAACAGTAACTACAACACTGACCAACACCTCTCCTGACAGTGGAATTTTTCTATAACAACCTATGGCATCTGGGAGCAACATTCTCTACTGCCCAAAGTCTCTCTTTAAAATCCATATATATATATTTGGGTTTTTTATTTTTATTTATTTGAGAGTGACAGAGAGAGAAAGAAGCAGAGAGAGAGAGAGAGAGAGAGAGAGAGAGAGAGAGAATGGGCACCCCACAGTCTCAGGCCACTGCAAACAAACTCCAGGTGCATGAGGCCCCTTGTGCATCTGGCTAATGTGGATCCTGGGGAATCGAGCCTTGAACCTTAGGGGTCCTTAGGCTTCACAGGCAACTGCTTAACCACTAAGCCATCTCTCCAGCCCTAAAAGCCATATATTTGTCATTATATTTTTATATTTATATATAATTTGCAAGCAGAGAGAGATAGACTGAAAGAGAAAGAGAGACAGAGATGATGGGAGCACCAGTCTCTAGCAGTTGCAAATGGACTCCAATACATGTGTCACTTTGTGCGCCTGGCTTTTTATGTGGGTTCTGGGGAATCAAAGCCGGGTCATTAGGCTTTGCAAGCAAGTGCCTTAACCACAGAGCAGTCTCTCCAGCCCGCCACCCCCCAATAATTTTTTTAAAAAGAATTACAACTGTAACATTTGTGCCCTCATAGTTGGCAAATACTGCCATAACCACCTTTGCCCTCCTAGTTGCAAAACCTGCAGGCACCAGGAACACAGATTTCGTTCAAGTTGTTATACTCCGTGCAAATAGATTCTTGTTGCTCACCCTTCTCTGTTTGTACCTTCCATTCTTTGGGTGGCTAGACAAGGACCTAGAAAAAGCAATCCATTTAGGGGAGGTCCATCCAAGGCTACTATTCTTAGGTTGGCCCCTGACTGACCTCTGGGAATTTAGGCTCCAGAGGGGTTCAGGCCATACCTTGAATGATAAAAGTCAGCTGCTAAACTTAGACTGTCAAACAATGCAACCCAGGCTTACCACTTGCTTTTCTTGTGGTAGTCAGGGACGTTGGTATGTGCCATAAAGTACAGTGCCAGCATGGCCAGCCTCCAGTAAAAGAACCTCTGTCACTCAGTCTGAAATGAATTTCAGCAGGTCGGCAGAACTTTGTATCTGTCATCACAACGTGTAACTCCTTTAGGACTCTTGGAAGTTGCTCCTGGCTTCTTCCAGACTTTGCCTAATATGCCCTTTTTCTCTGCAGAGTCTGCTGTCTATCTGTCCCTGTCAGCCATATGCAACACAGTGCTGGGTCCTATAAGTCCTTTCAGGCAAGCATTGAGCAGAGAGGCTGGCCTTGAAGTCCCCTGACACAGGTTTTCTTTTGGACTCAAGAAAGAATATCTTATTTTCAGAACACTCCCTAATCCTTCCCACACAGTGCTCTCTAGCTTCTCTCTCTCTTTTTAAAAGTATTTTTTAATTATTGATTTTGAGAGGGATAGAAAGAAGGAGAGAGAGAACGGGCGTACCAGAGCCTTCAGCCGCTGTGAATGAACTCCAGACCATGCATGTGTTACGACGGCATGCTTGCGTCTCTGTGCATCTGGTACATGGGACGTGGAGATTCAAACATGAGTTCTTAGGCTCACAGGCAAGCACGCCTTAGCCGCGAAGCCATCTCTCCAGCCCTCTGGCTCTCTTTCTTTCAGCATCTAATATCATCCCCTCCCTTTGTTTACTGTTCCTGGGGGCGGGGGAGGGTGGCTTTCTGAGAACTCTCGGCTTCACAGCCTTTGGATTGACATTTCCCTCTGCCAGAGCCGTTTCTCCAAGATCTCTGCTTGGTTTATTTCTTCATCTCATTCACGTTTACACCCATAATTACTTTTTTGTTCAGTAATGCATAGAACTACTGACTTCTGACTTGGTACATGGCCCCAGAAATAAAAAGCACCCTTCCCAGTCCCCCTGGTGTAGTTAGTTCCTCATGAAGGTGTAGGAAGTGAAACTCAGAAGTCATAGGAAGCTCCTGAAACGCACAGAATCATAGCCACCCCCACCCCACCCAAAGGTTACATAAACAGCAGCACTTGTCAGGGTCCCTGTGAGCTGCTTGCAAGTGGCTCAGGGAGCTCCAAGGACGCAGCTTTCCTGAACCCTCACCGATATTCTGCGCTTTGTGGAGATGCGGGTGCCCTTGAATCACCCACACTGCTATAAGTAACTCCTGTAAGCTTACTGGTTCACTAAGGTAGCCTTGGGTGGAACTGTTTCTTTGGTCTGTTGTCAGTACCAAAGTCACATAACCCCTCTTGGGATGAAAGTGGTATTGTGAGTAATGACAAGGCAATATCGTGTAAGCTCTGAAAGTTATCCCTGAATGAAGTGCTCACAGGTAGACTATGCCATGGGAAATCTCAGCTGTGGGCAACCATTATAGTCGTGAGCTCCAGCAGGTCACACGTCCTCCTGCTTCTTTGCAATGTGATCTTGTTAGTTTCATCAAAAGGCAGAGGGCAAAAGAGAAGAGAAGGAAAGCACTATCTCTTTCACCTCCTTGGATCTTGGTTGGACTTGTACTAGCTTTGGGCAACAGAATGGGGCAGAGGTAACATTTTGCTAGTTTTTGAGTCTATGCCTTAGGGGACCTTGTAACTTCTCTTCTGCCTCTTGAAACCCTGAGCTCATCTTTCTATGAAGCCTGGTGTCACTTTACAGATGATGGAAGACCCTGCGGAGAGGAACAGGTGTCCTGGTGTAGAGCCAACACCGGCTACCACGTGTGTTGAGTGATGCCTCCCTGGGTGTGCCCTTTGGGCTCAGAAAAGCCATCAGATGACTTGAGCACATGAATGCTTTCAGGCAAAACTTGCAGAAGTTACTCCCAGATGACATCATGAAAGCAGATCGTTGCTGTTTTTAAGCTATTAGGATTTAGAAATGTTTTTTTCTGCAGCTATTCATACCTGAAAATTAATCCGAGTTGACTGTTTCTTGCTGTAGAAAGAACCTAAGCAGAAGGCAAGTTGCTTTGAGTGAAAAAGCAACTTAACTTGGTTTGCTGATTTTTAAAGAGAAATCTACAACTTTCCCCTTATATTCTTTAGCATTAACGTGAAGAATGAAGTTGAGTGTGGCAGCTCATGAGCATAACCACAGCACTCGGGAGGCGGGAGCACAAGGGCTGTCATGAGTTTGAGAATAGCCTGGGACACGTGAGTTTCTGGCCAGCTTGGAGTTCAAATGGAGACCTTGTCTCAAATAAGTAAATAGATAAGCAAACAAATAAAGCAAAGAGCATATGCTCAGAAATAATAAGGAATGTAAGAAAGGAGGTAGGGGGCTGGAGACATGGCTCAGTGGTTAAGAGCACTTCCTGGGCAAGCATGAAGGCCTGAAGAGGCCTGAGAGACTGCTCCAGTTGATCCCCAGAGCTCATAAAATTAGCTGGCCATGGTCACTTGTGTCTCTAGCCCCAGTTTCACAGAGGAGCAGAGACCTGAGAGTTGCTGGAGCTTATGAAAAACAACAGCAAGCATCAAGCCTAGTAAGAGACTCTGGCTCAAATAAGAGTAAGTGGGAGGCTGGAGAGATGGCTCAGCACTTAAGGCACTTGATTTCAAAGTCTGATGGCCTGGCTTTGATTTCCCAGTACCCATCTAAAGCCAGATGCACAGGATAGTGCATGTGTCTGGAGTTAGTTGCAGGCACAGGATGCCCCAGCACACCCATTCATTCATTAATTCTCTCTCTCTCTCTCTCTCCCCTTGCAAATAAATACATAAAAATATTTTTGAAAGAATGAGTGGGAAAACAAGAAAGAGAAAGAAAGAAAGAAAGAAAGAAAGAAAGAAAGAAAGAAAGAAAGAAAGAAGGAAGGAAGGAAGGAAGGAAGGAAGGAAGGAAGGAAGGAAGGAAGGAAGGAAGGAAGGAAAGAAAGAAGGAAAGAAAGAAAGCAGACAGCTGGGTATGGTGGGATTAAAGGCAGAGGTAGGAGATCACCATGAGCTCGAGGCAGCCTGAGACTACATAGTGAATTCCAGGTCAGCCTGAGGTAGAGTGAAACCCTACCTCGAAAAAACAAAAACAAACAAACAAAAAAGAATGAGTGGAAGCTTGATGAAGTAAAGATAATAACACTCCTATCTGGCCTTGCAGCTGACACTGTCCTTGGTTATCCCATGAGACACTTGTTCTCTGATAAGGATTTAAAAAACCAATAAATTGTCAACAAATGTCCATCAAAACTGAGTTGCTGCCAATATTTTAGCTTATTTTAAAAATACCACTTAAGGGCTGGAGAGATGGCTTAGTGGTTAAGCGCTTGCCTGTGAAGCCTAAGGACCGTGGTTCAAGGCTCGATTCCCCAGGACCCACATTAGCCAGATGCACAAGGGGGCACACACATCTGGAGTTCATCTGCAGTGGCTAGAGGCCCTGGTGCTCCCATTCTCTCTCTCTCTCTCTATCTGCCTCTTTCTTTCTCTGTCTGTCACTCTCAAATAAATAAATAAAAATAATAAACAAAAAATTTTAAAAATACCACTTAAAAGTAAATCAAAATCTTTTTTAAAAATGCCACTTAAGGACAGAAGAGATGACTTAGCAGTTAAGGAACTTGTCTGCAAAGCCAAAGGACCCTGGTTTGAATTATCAGGACCCACGTAAGCCAGATGCACAAAGTGAAACGTGCGTCTGGAGCTCGTTGGCAGCACCTTGAGGCCCTGGCATGCCCACTCTCTATATCTGCCTCTTCCTCTCTCATAAATAAATAAGCCACTTAAAATGCTGTCTATCAGCATCACCATCTCACTGAAAATTTTAACATGAAAACAGCAGGGTTATTATCTCAAAGGAAAGACAGCCTTCTAAATTAAACAAAGTTAGCTTCAACTAACCTCTCTGTCCTTGGCTTTTACATTGCACATGCACTAGCAGGCGCAGACCAGCATGGGAATGACCACTGGGGTTCACGTCAGCTTTTACCTATTAGGAACACAATGTTCAGTGTCCTCGTATAGCAAATACTCTTGTCTCTCTGCTTGCACATAAGTTAAAAAAAAAAAAAAACACTATTTTTAAAATGCTAAGGCACTTGGGATCGCTCTATTCCCTTTCTCATGGGTTAGAACACTATGAACATATCCCAACTCTGACCATGAATTCACCAATAGAGAACGGAAGGAATCTGAGTCCTTAGGGGGGCTGTATGGAGTAGAGGTGCCCTCAGAGTCTGTACTGCTCACAGTGGCTGAAAAATAAACTTCTGTTTTATTGAAGCCACTGTATACAGGCATATCCTTTGGCGTTTCTTCTCAGGATGACAGAGCCTTTACCCTAACAAGCAAATCTTCCTTTGTCTTGCTTTCACTTTGACTGGTGCCTTTCAACTTCCCCTTCAAAGTTCCATGCCACACCAATTGGTAGCTCCCACATGGGACAGCTGAGCTGCTTTACTAGGTCACCATAAAAAGTCATGTATGTATTTTTTCTCCTAAGAATGATTTCCCCTAAATTTAGAAAGAAATTAGTCAACTTACTGCTCTTGCAGTTTCTTATGCAAGTCTCTCAACCTTGTTCCCTTTGCCCTAGTTAGATAGCAGGACGGGACTCCTTGGGGGTTGAGCTGTCCAGCCAGTGAGTCCAACTGGCCATCTAGATAGTCCACTTTGCCTGTCTCACTTCCCTTTTCTACCTTTCAGCTATTGCCTTTTACTTCTGAGACTGGTAGGTAACACATACCCCTAAAGACTTTCAACAGGTAGCCACTTCATGTGTATGCAGAAGCATAAGATCACATGATGACTCTTCAGTCTACTTGGAAGAAATCTACAAACAGGCACTGAGACATTGACGGGAAAATTGCTCTGAATAAGTACAGTGAATTAGGGGAACGTTTGGGAGAGTGTTTGGACGGAAGGGGGTATGGGTAATAGTGCTAATTTCTTTGTCAAGGTAAGGTTGCACTGTAGCCCAGGCTGACCTGGAATTCACTGTGGAGGCTCAGGGCGGCCTCCAACTCACGGGAATCGTCCTACTTCTGTCTCCCGCACCGACGTGCTCAGAGGAAAAGCGTGCGCTACCATAGCAGCACTACCTCTGCCCCCCAGTGCTGGGATTGAAAGGTGTGTGCCACCACGCCTGGCTAAGGTTTTTTTGTTTGTTTGTTTTGAATTTTTGTTTTTTGTGGTAGGGTCTCACTGTAACCCAGGCTGACCTGGAGTCTCAGGGTGGCCTTGAACTTATGGTGATCCTCCTACCTCTGTCTCCCAAAGTGCTGGATCTGAAAATTTTTAATTGTCATATACATTTTTGTGTACATTTACTTCATCTTTTGCTCATTCTTTAAAAAAAAATTAACACTGCTGGTGTGGTAGTGCACGCTTTTCATCAGAGCACGTTGGTGGGGGAGACAGAAGAAGGACGATTCCCATGAGTTGGAGGCCGCCCTGAGCCTCCATAGTGAATTCCAGGCCAGTCTGGGCTAGACTGAGACCCTACCTCGAAAAACAACAACAACAACAAACAAAAAACCCTTCAAATCTTGATAGTTTAGAAAATAGAAAATGAAAATTCTTTTACTCTCACATACTAATCTGTTTTTTTTTTGTCCATTTTTTATTTATTTATTTGAGAGCGACAGACACAGAGAGAAAGACAGATAGAGAGAACGGGCGCGCCAGGGCTTCCAGCTTCTGCAAACGAACTCCAGACCCGTGCGCCCCCTTGTGCATCTGGCTAACGTGGGACCTGGGGAACCGAGCCTCGAACCGGGGTCAATAGGCTTCATAGGCGAGCGCTTAACCGCTAAGCCATCTCTCCAGCCCACACATACTAATCTTAAAGTGCTTATTAACATTTCATAAGTGTTTTTCCAGATATATAGTATGAAAATAGACATATCCATATACATTCATGTTAGTTTTCATTTTATAAAAACTTAATCACAGTATCTATACTCATTTTCTCATACTGGACATTAAAAGGGCTTTCTGAATGTTAGGCAAAGGCTTTACCACAGTCACACCCTAACCTTACAGCTTCCTTTTTTTTTTAATTTTTTTATTGACAATTTCCATAAGTGTAGACAATAACCCATGGTAATTCCCTTCCTCCCTCCCCCACTTTGCCCTTTGAAACTCCACTCTCTATCATATCATCTTCCCCCTCTCGGTCTCTCTTTTAGTTTGATGTCATCATCCTTTCTTCTTTCTTTCTTTCTCTTTCTTCTTTCTTAACATGGACTTGTTTCTTAATCAGAGCACAGATATTTACTCCACTTAAAGATCTATCACAGGAAGCCAGAGTGTTGGCACACGTCTTTAATCCCAGCACTTGGGAGGCAGAAGTAGGAGGATTGCCATTAGTTCGAGGCCAGCCTGATACTAAATAGTGAATTCCAGGTCAGCCTGGGCTAGAGACCCTACCTTGAACAACAAAAAACAAAAACAAAAACAAAACAACAACAAAAAAAAGATATATCACAGAACTGGGGAGGCAGCTCAGTGGGAGAGCGCTTGCTTGGCATATTCAAGACTCTGGTCCAGTCGTCAGCATTGCAACAAAGAATAGCTGTATAGGTTTCTCTACTAAAGAAACACAAGGGCTGGAGAGCTGGCTCAGCAGCTGAGGTGCTTGACTGCAAGACCTAATGGCCTGGATTCAATCCCCCAGCACCCATATGAAGCCGGATACACACTGCAGGCTGCTGGCAGACTGGCCTTCATCGGGGTTCCCGCTTTTCCCCATGTAATGCCTGTTACATACAAACTGTTGTGGGTTCCTGCCAGGCTTCAAGAAAATGATCTGAATTTCTTCCTCTTTTTAGTTTTACTTTGTTGGTTTACTTTTGTGTTTTCTCCTTTTGAGGGTTATTTGGAGTGGGCTGGGCCCCTAGGCAAGACACAGCTCTCTATTACTATCTTTTTAATGCCAGGAACCCAGTGGCTTCAGCCACTGAGCGGCTAAAATTAAATAAAGTGGGGAAAAAGTGGTAAAAGAACGAAAAGTGAGGGGAAAAAAAAGGCAAATTTCTTGATGAAAACAGAAAACACCTATGTCTCAAAATAATAAATAAATAATATTAAAAAATAAAAAATAAAAAAAAGCCAGAAACACAAAGTAGTACATGCATCTGGAATTTGTTTGCAATGGCTAGAGGTCCTGACATGCCCATTCTCTCTCTCTCTCTCTCTCTCTTTCTCTCTCTCCGAGTGTAATAAATAAATAAAAATAAAAAAGAAACACAAATTTATTTACTATTCCTCCCTTTTTTGATATTTAGGATTAAAAATATTTTTCTTCTACTTGGGAGGCAGAGGTAGGAGGATCGCCATGAGTTCGAGGCCACCCTGAGACTCCATAGTGAATCCCAGGTCAACCTGGGCTAGAGTGAGACCCTACCTCGTAAAACCAAAATATATATATATATTTTCTTCTATGCTTAGCATTTTGAGAAACATTTTTCTTTAATTTTTTTGTTTATTTTTATTTATTTATTTGAGAGTGACAGACAGAGAAAGAGGCAGAGAGAGAGAGAGAGAATGGGTATGCCAGGGCTTCCAGCCACTATAAATGAACTCCAGACATGTGCGCCCCTTGTGCATCTGGCTAACGTGGGTCCTGCGGAAAGGAGCCTTGAGCCGGGGTTCTTAGGCTTCACAGGCAAGCACTTAACCGCTAAGCCATCTGTCCAGCCCATTGAGAAACATTTTTATCCATTGGTTTATGGCATATATCAAGAGAAAAGGACTGCAATTTAACATTCTTATACCTACCCAAAATATGTGGACATACAAGTATGGAAGTGTACTTTAATTTTTTGCTTCTAGAAAACTTACTTAAGGAATCATTCTAACAAAATGAAAATCAAGAACCAGGCGTGATGGTGCATGCCTTTAATCCCAGCACTTGGGAGTATTGCCATGAGCTCAAGAACACTCTGAGACTACATAGTGACTTCCAGGTCAGCCTGGCCCACAGTGAGACCCTACCTCACAAAACCAAAAAAAGAAAATCAAGACAAAACTATGATTTAAAGTATATGGACATATAGGGCTAGAGAGCTTGCTTAGTGGTTAAAGCGCTTGCCTGCAAAGCCTAAGGACTCAGGTTTGATTCACCAGTACCCACATAAGCCAGATGAACATGGTGGCACATACATCGAGTTCATTTGCAGTGGCTAGAGACCCTGGTGTGACCATTCTCTCTCTCTTTCATAAATAAATATAAACTATTTTTTTTAAATTATGAAGTGTATAAAACTGTAAATGAGCAATCCCATTAAATTTAAGAATCTAGATTAGAGATTTAGAGCATAGTCTCAGTAAAAGGATTTTGAAAATTGTGAAGAAATGGACACATCCCAAATAACATTTAGGCTTTTTTAAATTCTAAACAAATCCTGTGAGAATGTTGAAACATGATCAAAGTTTCTGGAAAAATCATTTAGCATGGGCAAAGAATGTTCATAAAAAGGGAGCTGGATGTTGGTATTTGCCTAGATTCTGAAGAATTGGAAATGTATACGTTAACATAGTTCAATACTGAGAATAGACAGAAATCAGTGGTCTATATATGGGGGATAACTTGGAACTATAGTTTATCAATTAGAAAAGGATAGTAAGGGGCTGGAGGGATGGCTTAGCAATTAAGGCACATGCCAGCAAAGCCAAAGGACCCAGGTTCCATTCCCTAGTACCTACATAAAGCCAGATGTACAAAGTGGTGCATGAGTCTGGAGTTTGTTTGCAGTGGCTAGAGGCCTTGGCATGCCCATTCTCTCTCTATCTGCTTCTCTCTCTCACTCTCTCAAATAAATAAAATATTAAAAAAAGAAAATTAGGCTGGGCATGGTGGTGCACACTTTTAATCCCAGTACTTGGGAGGCAGAGGTAGGAGGATTGCCATGAGTTCAAGGCCACCCTGAGACAACATATGAATTCCAGGTCAGCCTGAGCTACAGCAAGACACTAACTTGAAAAATCAAAGAGAAAAAGATAATTAAGTGTTGCATTTACCTTTTCATTGTTGGCAGAAAACACCCAACCAAAAGCAGCTTGTGGGAGGAAAGGGTTTATTTTGGTTTACACATTCAAGGGGAAAGTCCATGATGATAGGGGAAAACATGGCATGAGCAGAGGCTAGACATCACCACCTAGCCAACATCAGGTGGACAACAGTAGCAGAAGAATGTGCCAAACATTGGCAAGGGGGAGCTTGCTATAACACCCATAAGCCCACCCCCAACAATACAGCCCCTCCAGTAAGTCTTCAATTCCCAAATTGCCATCAGTTGGGGATCAGGCATATTCAGAACACATGAGTTTATGGGGGAAACATAATTCACACCACCGCAATAAGATAATGTATTTTAAATAAATTAAATATTGAAAAGTAAGGAGTTATTTCATTGATAAAGATGGGAAAAGAAAGTGACATGTTGATAAGCATCTTGTTACACTTTGCATTGTAGTATACATCCAGCTCAATTAACTAAAAGTCATTCACACTTGGTTTGGGGTTGACACCTGTAATCCTATTATTCGGGAGGCTGAGGTAGGATTATTGTCCCAGTGTAAAGTCCAGCCTAGTCTACATAGTGAGTTGTAGGCCATCCTGGGCTATATGTGAGACCTCATTTAAAAATAAAAACAGGGGGCTGGAGAGATGGCTTAGCGGTTGAGCGCTTGCCTGTGAAGCCTAAGGACACCGGTTCGAGGCTCGGTTCCCCAGGTCCCACGTTAGCCAGATGCACAAGGGGGCGCACGCGTCTGGAGTTCGTTTGCAGAGGCTGGAAGCCCTGGCGCGCCCATTCTCTCTCTCTCCCTCTATCTGTCTTTCTCTCTGTGTCTGTTGCTCTCAAATAAATAAATAAAAAATAAAAATTTTAAATAAAAATAAAAACAAAACAAACAAAAAATCAGCCATAACACTCTGGAGATGGCATAGAAGAGAATTTATAAGGATTTATAATTTTATAAAGAAGGAATGCTTTGATCAGAAAGCAATAAGGGACAGCACAGGATAGAGACTATAGAATTTGAACTGTGTACAAATGAAAAGAAATGGCAAATCATCAACTGGGGAAGATTTGCATAACATAAAAAAAACTTGTTACTACCATTGTCAAAATTCAAATGCTGGCTATACCCAATGCTCAGCTTGTCTGTCCAGATCCCTCACAGAATGTTTGATGAAAACTACAAAACCATGTGTACTGGTCTAACTTTAAACTTCCTGCTGGTTGTCTTTGAGACTTGAGTAACACTTCCATTCTCCCACACTACCCAACAGACTGTTTCCTGCCCTCTTCTGATGCTGAAAAAGTCTAGCACCTCCTCTCTAGCCTCACTTGAAACCAACAGTCTTGCTTATTTCACTTAGAGAGCGGAAAAGGAGAACTTCCACTTGCTCTTGCCAATATATCAGCCCACCCTCCTGTTGCAGGAGATCCAACTGTCCCTGTTCCCATCCACCTTTCCACAGCGCTCTTACTCCATCCCTTCTCACCTACTCAAGACAAAAAATGTATCTTCAGAGACCTGATTTCCCCCCCCCCTTTAGCCTACAGCCATAATATTTTCCATAACTCGAAAGAAATCTATCATTCCCCCCAAATCACTACCACTACCTCCTAGGAGGAACAATATGTATCTCTTTAGACATTTCCAATTCCTTGACTTTTTTCCTCTCTTGAACTAAGTCTATTCAGACATTTGTCCTTGACCAGCCCCGTTGAAACTGCACTTGTCAATGCCATCAATGACTTTCACTGTTGCTAGCCCTAATGATCATGCTTCTGTTTTTTTTTTTTTTTAATATGGGACAATTCATGAATTTGCACGTTGTCCTTGCACAGGGGCCATGCTAATCTTCTCTGTATAGTTCCAATTTTAGTATATGTGCTGCCGAGGTGAGCACTCATTCTTTTATCTCATCTGATCTAGCAGTAGTATTTGACATGATGACCAACTCTTTCCAAGAACATCTGCTTCATCTGTCATCCATCATAACACTCTTCTCATTGTATCCTTTCTACTGCACTGTGTTTTTTTTGAAAAAAAAATATTTTGTTTATTTATGAGAGAGAGAGAGATTGAGAATGGGTGCACCAGGGCATCTAGCCACTGTGAAAGAACTACAGACGCTTGTGCCCCCTTGTGCATCTGGCTAACGTTGGTCCTGGGCAATCTAACCTGGGTCCTTTAGCTTTGCAGGCAAGGGCCTTACCTGCTAAGCCATCCCTCCAGCCCTCAGAGGAACTTTTAAAAAAATATATTTATTTAAGAGAGAGAGAGAGGGAGGAAGAGAGAGAGGAAGAAGCAGATATATATAGAGAGAATGGGCATGCCAGGACCTCCATCCACTGCAAACAGACTCCATATGCATGTGCCACCTTGTGCATCTGGCTTATGTGAGTATTGGAGAATCGAACCTGGGTCCTTAGGCTTCACAGGTAAGTACCTTAACCGCTAAGCCATCTCTCCAGGTCTCAGAGGAACATTTAAAGTGTACACAAGGGCTGGAGAGATGGCTTAGCGGTTAAGCTCTTTCCTGTGAAGCCTAAGGACCCCAGTTCGAGGCTCGGTTCCCCAGGCCCCACGTTAGCCAGATGCACAAGGGGGCGCACACATCTGGAGTTCGTTTGCAGTGGCTGGAAGCCCTGGCGTGCCCATTCTTTCTCTCTCTCCCTCTATCTGTCTTTCTCTCTGTCTGTCGCTCTCAAATAAATAAATTAAAAAAATGAGCAAAAAAAAAATTAAAAAAAAAATAAAGTGTACACAAAACCTGTATATGTGGTGTAGCCTTCCTACCTTTTCATCCTCAGCTTCTAGACTTTCTCCTCATTCACTGTTTCAGCCACAACAGGCTTCTTGCTATTCCTGAGAAAAGATGCTTGTGCCTTTTAAGTAGCTCTGGCTCTGTCCTTGTTGCTCAACCCAAACCCTCTCTGCTTTGCCCTCTCCCTTATTTGTATCTTCACTCAGACATTCTTCCCTGACTGCTTTGCAGGTCTGCCTGTGCAATTCCTCCTCCTCTCTGGCCTTATTTTTCACCTTGGTTTTCTAATTACCCTCTCATGTACTGTGCAATCTCATTTATTTTAGTGTCTGTCTACCCCTTTAGAACGTAAGCCCATGAAGTCAGGGATTCTTGCATGACTTATTTTTTTCTGGTGCAGTCCCAGTACTGGCACATTATCAGTAGTCAATATAAATGATTGAATGCATTAATGAAATGTGTGTGTGTGTATTGACAAAGAGTCTCACGTAGCTCATGCTGTTACTGAACTCCCCATTTGTTCAGGATGAACTTGGACATCTGATCCTCCTGCCTCTGCATCCCTGGTGCGAGGATTATAGATGTGAACCACCATACCATACTGGGGTTATGGTACTGGGATAGAATTCATGAATGCTAGACAATGTGGAGGTTTCTCAAAACAACAACAACAACAAAAAAAAAACTGTAAGAACTAGAACTGTAGAAATGACTAAGCAGTTAAGGCAGTTTCCTGCAAAGCTTAAGGACCTGAGTTTGGTTCTCCAGTACCCACTAAAAGCCAGATGCACAGTGGCACATGCATCTGGCTGGAGGCTATGGTGTGCCCATTCCTCACTCTTCTCTCTATCTCTCTCTGCTTGCCAAAATAAATAAAAATATTTAAAGTTGGACTGAATGCATTTTTATATCATGAAACAACCTTGAGTTTATGGGGCCAGGGGTGGAATGTGGTGGTTTGAATCAGGTGACCCCCTTAAACTTGTGTTCTAAATGCATGGTCCCCAGCTTGTAGCAGTTTGGGAGGTGTGGTCTTGCTGCAGTAGGTCCCTTGTTGAGGGTAAGTTTAGGGGTGTCATAGTCAGCTCCTCCTTGCCAGAGTGCGGCTCCCTCTTCTGCTGCTGTTTTCTACTTGTGCCATGTTTTCCCCTGCCATCAGGAAGCTTCTGCTTTGAGACTATAAACCACAATAAACACTTTCCAGCCATTAGCTGCTTTACATTTTAAAATGTTTATTTATTTAAATTTTATTTATTTATTAGAGTCAGAGAGTGGGGGGGGGAGAGAGAATGGGCACACCAGGGCCTCCAGACACTGCAAACGAACTTCACATGCATGTGCCCCCTTGTGCATCTGGCTAATGTGGGTCTTGGGGAATTGAAGCTGGGTCCTTGGCTTTGCAGTCAAGTGCCTTAACCGCCAAGCCATCCCTCTAGCCCCTATTTGTTTATTTATTTGAGAGAAAGAGTGAGGGAGAGAGACAGAGACAGAGATAACGGGTGTGCCAGGGCCTCCAGCCACTGCAAACAAACTCCAGACATATGTACCACCTTGTACATCTGGCTAACTTGGGTCCTGGGGAGTTGAACCTGGGGTCCTTTGCCTTTACAGACAAGCACCTTAACCACTAAGCCATCCCTTCAGTCCTGCTAGTTGCTTTTGATCGAGTATTTTGTTCTAGCAAGGAAAGGTAACTACAACCTTTATCAATGATGGTTTCCCTAATTAGTATAAGGGAAACAGTATGCCAGAGTATTAATAGGTATGTGGGGAAACAAAGAAAATTATTCTAAAAACAAATCTCTTAACTTGCTGTGTTTTTTAGAGTTGGTTTTAGATTGATTGTTGCTACCTGGGGAGCTTTAAAAATATGTTGATACCTGAGTCGCACCTTGGGAGATTCTAATTTAATTGATGTGGATTGGTTCCCTCTCTTTTCATAATACTAGCTGTGCTTGGTCATTATGACTATGATCCATTAATTCATTATGAGCTGTAGGTGGTAATCCTGTTAACATCTCCTGCCTTGTATTTTTTTCTTACACAAAATAAAGAGTTAGAGTACATTATCAGGCAGTCTCCTTCCAACTGGGACACTATGTTTATATGAGAAACGCTCTTAATTAGGGGTTCACAAGGAAGCATTTACTCTCTTCCTGGTGATTTGCAGGTGTGTTTGTGTGAGCTCGACAATGTTTCAAAATAAGAGAACATCTTTAATGTTACTATAGAGATACCATGACTGTAAATCAGAATTCTATGGTGGTGTTTTCCTGTTGAGACAGTGTTACCATGTAGCCCAGATTGCCCTTGAACTTGTTGTCCTCCTGCCGCAGCTTCCTGAGTACTGGGATAACACTACTTTGTCAAACGCACCAGATTGTAAATGAGAAAGCTAGACAGTCATGTGTCAGGAATGATGTTAGAAATTCTCTTATGTAATTGCAGGGCCTGTTGAGTAGCAGGCTCTGAAGCTAGATAAGAACATATATGATTAGGGGCTGGAGCAATGGCTTAGTGATTAAGGCACTTGCCTGCAAAGCCAAGGGACCCAGGTTTGATTCCCCAGGACCCACATAAAGCCAGATGCACAAGGTGGTGCGTGACTCCAGTTCATTTGCAGGGTCTGGAGGCCCTGGGGTGCCCATTCTCTCTGCATGTCTCTCCTCTCTCTCTTTCGCTGCTTGCAAATAAATAAAAATATAAAAAAAGAACATATATGATCATCTATATATTCGTTGTTTTTTACATAGAACACTGGGAAATATGACCAACAGTAATAACTGTTTTTGAAACATCCAGATAAAGTATTCTTAGAGTCCTTCAAGATTTTTGACCCCACAGAGGCCTCCTCAGGCTCTCTTTACACATGTGACTTATAATATTTTTAAAATAAATCCCTTTAAGTATGAGGCATACTCCAATCATACTGTTCTTCCACCAGTAAAGAAATATGTCTACAGCTGGGGGGAAGGGAGGTGCATGCCTTTAATCCCCAGCAGAAGTAGGAGGAGGATCACCATGAGTTCGAGGCCACCCTGAGACTACATACAGATATTCAGGACAGCCTGAGTTACAGTGAGACCCCACCTCTGAAAAACTTAAAACAAAACTAAACAAAACCCAAGAGGCGGTCTGTCAAGAAGGGGAAGGGCGGACCGCGGCTGCTGCGCGTGGTGCTAGAGACAGCTGCCGGTGTGGAAGTGTTTCCTATGATCCGGCATCACGAGACCACCGTTTTCTCGGACGCGAAGGCATCAAGCACTGTGTTCGAGTTCAGCGCATCGTGGACCGCATGCTCAATTGGCCGCCCGACGAGCTGCGGCTGGACAGGACGACCAGCCCCTTGATGATAGAAAAACGCTGGGAGAGCGCGGCTTCACCAGCCAGACAGCAAGACCCCAGACCCTAGCCACAGTGGGCCTGGCTTTCCGAGCAGATGATGCCTTCGAGGCCCTGCGCATGGAGCCTTCTCCAGCCCTCCCGAACTTCCAGATGTGATGAAGTCTCAGGACTCAGTGCCAGGGAATGAGCTGTGCAGTGAGGGCTCCAGGACCACTTTGGGGCACATTCCTCCCTGCGCCCAGTAAAAGAGATTTGGGTGTCTGCTTGGCTGGTTGCTGCCTCTTTCTACGTCCTCCTCCCCAACTCCAGGCATCAACCTGTGATGGATCCTACTCTCCCACCCCCCTTTCTTCAGGCTCGCGCTTGCCAGGTGGTCTGCCATGATGTCCAGCTGAAAACTTATTCCCAGACCACCACTTACACTGGCCAGCCACAGTGACTGAGGACTAAAGATCCAGAGCCCTGAGCCAGCCTGCCTGGATAGGGACGAATCATTTCCCCGTCACACAAGCCCACCACACCCAGGGGACGTCTTTCCTGCTCCAAGTCTTCCTGGTTGTCAGAAAAGGCCATCTTTTCAAACACAGGTTGTGAGAACCACAACCTAGAAGAATGAATGTGTCCTCTTCCCAGTCACTTGCAGCTTGGGGACTTGTGATCAGAAATTAGTTAGTTCCTCAACCATTTCTTTATTTCCACACCTAAAAAATATAAAGTATACAGACCCCCCCCCCCAAAAAAAGAAATATGTCTCTGTCTCTAGTTTCAGCTGGTCATATTTTTTTCATAAATGATAAATCCAGGCAAATATTTATTTTAAAAGTATGATATACTTGGAAGAAGTTTCTTCTGGCACCTAGAAGCCAAAGTTACCTTCTCTATCATTAAGATATTAATCACTCAATTGAGGGATGCATTTCTTTCCAAGAGAAACCAAAAAAAATTATTTTCCACAAGCATATTTTATTGCCCCCCCCAAACCATCAAGCATCTAGGATTAGTTATCTCTATGAATTACAAAGCTTTTGAAAAAAAGCCAACTACCCATTTAGATAAAGAAATATACTTTTGAAAGCTTTATTTGTAGGAAAAGTTTTTAGATGAGTAAACAAGTTTTAAATTCCAGCTCTATGAGTAGGATATCACTTAATATGTATTAATTACTGTGAGAGATATGAAGTATAAAATGCCTAAAGTGTAAAATGCTTAAAATGTGCTAGCATTTGTTACTATGATTTTATGACGATTGCGACAATCACTAGTAATTATTGTCTTTTTATTAAATCTTTTTTAGATTAAGAAAAATCTTTTTTCAGAGCAGAGTCCAGTATCAAACTTTCTTATGTTGTTTTTTTTATAAATATATATTTATTTACTTAAGAGAGAGAGGAAGAGGCAGATAGAAAGAAAGAGACAATGGGTGCAGCAGTAGGGCCTCCATCCACTGCAAACGAACTCCAGACGCATGTGCCCCCTTGTGCATCTGACTTATGTGGGTCCTGGGGAATTAAGCCATGGTCCTTAGGCTTCACAGGCAAATGCCCTAATCGCTAAGCCATTTCCCCAGCCCATATTTATTTATTTAGTTTTTTGTTTGTTTGTTTGTTTTTTAGGTAGGTTTCTCACTGTAGCCTAGGTTGACCTGTAATTCACTATATAGTCTCAGAGTGGCCTCAAACTCACAGCCATCCTCCTACTTCTGCCTCCCAAGTGCTGGAATTAAAGGCGTACGCTACCTGCCTGGCCCAGTATTAAACTTGGTGAGCTTTCACTAGTGTTGCCATAGTTTCAAATAGATGAACAGTACAAATGAAGTGGAAATAATTTTTATAATACCAGAAGCCAAAACTTGGAAGTGAGCATAAGTACTGGAAAAATTTAGAGGTTGACATTTAAAAAAACATTTATTTGTTTACGAGAGAAAGAGAGAGAAAGAGAGAAAATGAGCACACCAGAGCCACTGCAAAGGAATTCCCAACACATGTGCCACCTTGTGCACCTGGGGTACTGAGGATTGGAACCTGGGTCCTTTGGCTTTGCCTTTAAAGCACCTAAGCCACTAATCTATTTCTCCAGCCCTAGAGGATGACATTTATTGATGAGGATCTAGATAACTATAATCTTCTCTGTACAGAATCCTGGCTGATGCCCTTTTGTGTGATACTGTCTCACCAAACATCACCTTTGTGTGGAATTGTTCATTCATTCATTACTGTCACGCTTTCTGAGGTGAGGTCTCACTCTAACCCCTCTGGTGTGGAATTCAACTCTGTTTCCCAGGCTGGCCTTGAATTCATAGCCTCCTGAGTGCTGGAATTAAATGCATTTACCACCTTGCTAAATTAGAATGTGTGTGGGTGTTTCACCTGTGAAAAACAAAAGCCTGAAGAATAAGTATCTTCAGAAGTAATCCGATGAATATGCTAATTATGATCACCAATGTAATCATAATACTAATTGGGTCAGCTTCCTGACAAGTCTCTTCAGTTCAGGGAATGGCGCTATTAGGAAAAATTATTGCCACGGTAATATTTCTCTTTTTATCAAGCATCATCTTCAGGGATTGATTTGGGAGTAGTTGAAACCAACTAACCAGTGTTGAAGAGTTCCTGTTGTAGTTTTTTCAAGGCTGGGTAATGAGAAAGCACGTGACTGCTATTTCCTGAGTGGGAACTGCTGATTTAGGGAGGAAGGAGGAGAGGCTCAGCTGCATTTGACCTGAGGGGAGAGAACTGGGAGGAGCTAGGCCCTGTCTGAGCACGCTCTATCCCTGCTTGTGCAGGGCTTGGTTTCCAAGAGCCAAATTCGTTTTTATAAAATGTCAGCATGAGCCAGGCACCCTTTTAATCCTAGCACTCGGGAGGCAGAGGTAGGAGGATAGCCAAGACTTTCAGGCCCCCCTGAGACTACATAATGAATTCCAGGTCAGTCTGAGCTACAAGGAGACCCTACCTTGAAATCAAAACAAAAGAAAAAGGCTGTCTGTTGGGCTTGCCTCAAAAAAAAAAAAAAAAAAAAAAAAAATGCCAGAAGCCAGGCGTGGTGGCACATGTCTTGCCTTTCTTTAATCCAAGCACTCAGGAGGCAGAGGTAGGAGGATCGTCTGAGTTCGAGGCCACCGTGAGACTACAGAGTGAATTCCAGGTCAGCCTGGACTGGAGTAAAACCCTACCTCAAAAAGCAAAAAAAAAAAAAAAAAAAAAATCATCAGTATGATTATTCTGAGCAGCTCTTGTTAATCCTCTGTAAGGGGGCAAATGGCTGAGAATTATGGGTGTAGCTAACCTTTTTTTTTTTTTTTTTTTTTTTTTGCCCAACATTTGGTCACAACTCTGCTTGATATTCTTTTGTAAATTAGGTTTTAAAATGTTACTTACTTATTCGCAAGGAGAGACAGTGCTCCAGAATGGGCACTCCAGGGCTTCCTGCCACCACAAACGAACTACAGACACGTGCGTCACTTTGTGCATCTGGGGTCACACGGGCACTGGGTCTTAGATTTTTAGAGGTAAGGTCTTACTCTAGCCAAGGCTGACCTGGAATTCACTATGTAGTCTCAGGGTGGCCTTGAACTCACAGCAATCCTCCTACTTCTGCCTCTGAAGTGCTAAGATTATCTTTTTAAGTGTTCATCAAACCTTTCAAAAGGACTAAGTATTGTTGCCATAAGAATGTTTTGCGTGCATTAAAAAAAACAACAACAAAAAAGCAGTTTCCAGGTAACCTGACTCAGATAGTCAGCTTAGGCTTAGAGGGTTTTTTAAAAAAAATTATTTATTTGAAAACAACACAGAGACAGACAGAATGGGAGCGCCAGGGCCTCCAGCCACTGCAAAGGAACTCCAGACACGTGAGCCCCCTTGTGCATCTGGCTAACATGGGTTCTGGGGAATCAAGCCTCGAACCGAGGTCCTTAGGCTTCACAGGCAAGCGCTTAATCGCTAAGCCATCTCTCCAGCTCTCAGAGGTTTTTATATGGATATGGAGTCACTGGGAGTCCTGAGGTTGGCTCCTGGTTCTGCCATCATCTAGCTTTTTATTTTATTTTTTGAATTATTTTATTTATTTATTTTTATTTTTATTTTTATTTTTTTCTGAGATATGGTCTCGCTCTAGCCCAGGCTGACTTGGAGTTCACTCTGTAGTCCCAGGGTGGTCTTGAACTCACAGTGATCCTCCTACCTCTGCCTCTGGAGTGATGGGATTAAAGGTGTGTGGCACCATGCCTGGCAATGATCTGGGCTTTTAAAAGATTTATTTGATGTTGAAATTATGCTTGGAATATTACTTTACAGCACTTTCCAGTACTACATAGTGTCTGCCTTTTTGGGCTTTATGAAATAGAAGATTTTACTTCCTTAATGTCTTGAATCTTTGAATAAAGTGATTGTTTTTAACCTATTTTCCAGAGCAATGAAGTATGCTTCTGTTTGCAGATATTTGAAAAGTGATGGCTTATCTAAAAGCATTCATAAACAAGAAAAAATTGCTTTCTTCCAACATACAACGTCCAATATTTTTGTTAACACAGTTCCAATATTCTTGTTAACTAAATGTTCCTTCATTATTATTTATTTTTTGAGAGAACAGAGAGACAGAAAGACAGTGACTGGGGCTATGCCATGGCCTCCTGCCATTGCAAACAAACTCCAGACATATGTGCAACTTAGTGCATCTGGCTTTATTTGGGTACTGGGGAATCCAACACAGGTTTTGCAAGCAAATACCTTTACCACTAAACCATCTCTCCAGCCCAATGAGATGTTCTTTAAAGTCCCACAATATATCCTGTTGTTGTACCTTATTTCTTTGGGATTCTTAGGTTCTTAGCTTCTTAGGTTCAAGATTGCCTAAATTCCAAACTCAGATTGGTCATTCTCCAGCTGTATAGTCTCAGGTGAGTTTCATTACTTATAAAATGGGGGATAAAATTAGGATTCACAAGACTGCGTGGTGGCACATGCCTTTAATCCTAGCGTTTGGAATGCTGAGGTAGGAGGATCCTGTGAGCTTGCAACTACAGTGTGTTCCAGGTCAGTCTAGGCTGGACTGAGACCCTGCCTCAAAAACAACAACAACAAACAAACAAACAAGGATGGAGAGATGGCTTAGCAGTTAAGGCACTTGCCTGCAAAGCCAAAGGACCCAGGTTCAATTCTCCAGTACCCAAAGCCAGATGCACAAGGTGGTACATGCATCTGGAGTTTGTTTGCAGCAGCTGGAGGTCCTGTCATGCCCATTCTCTCCTTCTCTCTCTCAAAGAAATGTATTTAATAAAAAAAAAACAAAAACAAATAAACATTAGTATTTACCACACAGGGTGGATGAGAGGATTTAGTATCATAGCTTAATCTGTTCTTTAATAATAGAAAGTATTTTCCAGCTATTTACTACTTGCTAGGCACTAGTTGGGAAATTTTCGTATCCAACTTCTTCCTCTGAGGCAACAACCCTAGAATTATTTATTTTTATTTTATTTATTTATTTATTTATTTGTTTGTTTATTATTTTTATTTATTTATTTGAGAGTGATAAAGAGGCAGAGAGAGAGAGAGAGAATGGGCGCGCCAGGGCCTCCAGCCACTGCAGATGAACTCCAGATGCGTGCGCCCTCTTGTGCATCTGGCTAACGTGGGTCCTGGGGAACCGAGCCTCGAACCGGGGTCCTTAGGCTTCACAGGCAAGCGCTTAACCGCTAAGCCATCTCTCCAGCCCATTATTTATTTATTTTGAGGTAGGGTTTTGCTCTAGTCCAGGTTGACCTGGATTTCACTATGTAGTCTCAGGGTAGCCTCAAACTCACAGTGAGCCTATCTCTGCCTCCCGAGGGCTGGGATTAAAGGCATGCACTACCATGCCCGGCCCTAGTTTTATTTTTTCAGATGATTAAATTATTGTTAAAATGGGACTGGAGAAATGGTTTAGCGGCTACCTAGGTTCAACTCCCCAGAACTCATGTAAGTCAGATGCACATGGTGGTACATGCATCTGCAGTTCGTTTGCAGTGGTAAGTGGCCCTGGTGCCCCCAATTTCTCTCTAATACACAAACATTATTGCTACAAAGCTTAACCAAGTTGTGTTAAAAGTTCACACATCTCGTGAACAACTCAAACTCAAGTTTGTCTCTAAAGCAAATGCCTCTCCACCTTCAGATTATCTTTTCAGGGTTTCCCATTGTTGTTGTATGAGTCCTTTTAGCTGTATAAAAGCAAGTCCAAAGGGGTGTGGTGTTAAATGATTGGAAAGGTTAAGAAAAACGAGAAATCTGTGATGGAATTAAATTACCAGTTATGAAGAATGGACGTGGTCGACCGTGGTGGAACACACCTTTATTCTCCCCATCTGGGAGGCATAGCTAGAAGGACTGTTTTGAGGAGACTACATAGTGAATTGCTGGTTAACCTGGGCTACCTCAAAAAGCCAAAAAATAAAACGAATGGAAGTGGAAGACCGGATCAGATTACTTGTTTTGGAATCCTGCCTGATCGCAAGTTGCTGGGTGATCTTTAGTAAACCACTTCATTTCTGGATCCCAATTTATTCACGCTTAAAATGAGGATGTGAGGCTGGAAAGAGCCTAAGACACTTGCCTGCAAAGCCTAATGACCCAGGTTCTATTCCCCAGAACCTATATGCACAAGGTGGCACATGTGTCTGGAGTTCGTTTGCAAAGGCTGGAAGCCTAGCACACCCATTTTCTCTCTCTCTCTGCTTCTTTCTGAAATAAATGAAATAAAACTTTAAAAAAAAAAAAAACTAGGCCGCCGACGTGGTGGTACACGCCTTTAATCCCAGCACTCCGGAGGCAAAGGTAGGTGGATTGCGTGAGTTCGAGGCCACCCTGAGACTACATAGCTAATTCCAGGTTAGCCTGAGCCAGAGGGAGACCCTACCTCAAAAAAAACAAGACAAAAAAAACCTAGGAAGTGGATCGAGTTCCTTCCGGTCGGAAAACTCTTGCCTCGCAACCACTGCCACGCCATCCGTGCCCTCCCAGTTCTTTCTCCACTGACCCCCTTTGTAGCCACGGGGTACTAAATCCCAGCCGAACCGGTGACCGCGGACCTACAGCAGGACGGAGTACGGAACTCTGAAGGAGGAAAACCCTGAAGTCCGACAGGGAGAAGCTGGGGGTGGGGTACAAGGTGAGGCCCGGCCCAATGGTAATTTGGCCGCACATGGAGGGGGCGTGGCTAAGAAACGATTGGCAGACGCAGGGGGCGGGGCCGCGCGTTCAGAGGCGGAGTTACGGGGGCTGCGCGGGCGTCCCCGCTCGGCCCCGCCCCCCGCGCCGGGAGGGCGTGGCCAGGGCGTGCCGACGCTGCGTGACGCCATAGGAGGCGGGGCGGTTCTAGAGTTCTGCGGGCGCGCGGGCGCGTTCCTCAGTCGCCGTGTGGGGCTCTGGGCTGCGTGCTTGGTTCTTGTGTCGCCCGTTCGCTGTCACTGACCGTCCCTTCCTTTCTTCTTTTCGTTCTGTCCCGGAGCCGGGGACGAACGAGGCGCGACCCTGTGTGTGCGTGAGCGTGTGTGTGTGTGTGTGTGTGTGCGCGCGTGCGTGTGAGCGGGCTCGGCGCGGCGTCCCCGCGCGGCTTTTTTTCCTCCTTTAGCCCGAGGGGACATTGCGCACGCTGGTCTCGCCGTCGCCCGTTCGGGAGCGGGGCCCGTCGCGGAGTGAACCCTTCTTTTAGTCATTTGTTTTTCTCTTCTGCACTTTTCTTCTCCAGTTGTTTTATTATTGTTATTATTTTTGTCTTTTTTGGGATCAGTGCCTTCAGGTCCCCACCGAGTCACAGCTTCCAGCCCCTGCTCGCCCGCCCCGCCCCGCCCCAGGCCGCCCCCGGCTCGCCCCGGTCCCGGAGGGTGGGAAGCCTGCCTGGCCCCCCGCCGGCCCGCCCTAGCCCCACCGGGTCTCCGCCAGCCGTAGCCACACCTGCCTCAGTATGCACGGGGTCAACGACCCTCCTCTCTTTATAAAAGATATTAAGGCCGGACTGAAAAACTTAAATGTCGTCTTTATTGTGCTGGAGATAGGTAAGTGGGGTCCGCAGCCCTCCGCGCTCCCCCCCCCCCCCGCACGTGGTGCCAGCGGCCCCAGCCGGGGCTCCGGGGGAACCCGCCCCACCTTGCCGACGAGGTGACATTCCCCAGGGAGCCTGTCTGGGTGTCCTCGCTTATCTTATCTGACTCCACTACTCACCCCTCCCTGGTCTTTCACTCTTCACAGGACGCGTGACCAAAACCAAAGACGGCCACGAAGTGAGATCGTGCAAAGTAGCAGACAAAACGGGCAGCATCACTATTTCCGTGTGGGATGAGATCGGAGCTCTTATACAGACAGGGGATATTATTCGGTTGACCCGAGGGTAGGTGCAACACCATCGGGTAGGGTGGGGGTGGCTGGAGTGGCTTGTGAGTGCAGAATCGGGATTGGCTTTCCCCGTCCCCCACCCCCAAGATTCTGCGAAGTTCTGAAGTTCCATGTCTTTCCTGTGGGCTACTCTCAAGAGTTTTGAAGACCCCCTCGTGAGCAGAGGTGACACGTAATACACCTCCAGTTAAAAAGAAGTGCTATTTCAGGCAGGAAATCTACACTACCACCACCACCACCACCACCCCCCGCCCCGCACACAATTTAAAGACTGTGTTTTTATATTTTTCGAGGTTGTGTCTCTAGCCCAGGCTGACCTGGAGCTCCCTGCTATCCTTCTACGTCTGCCTCCCAAGCGCTTGGGATTAAAGGTGTGCACCACCACGCCCTACTGAGATTAGGTTTTCTAGTATGGTTCTGGGGGTTCAAAGTCCATACCGTTTTAATTATGTCTAATTATTTTCCATCCTCCTCTTTTTAAAAGTGACTTGAAGTCCTGCCAGTATTTTACTTGAAGTAGTTGGGAATTTAGCTTTTTCTATTTTTTTTTTTGTTGTTATTGTTTGCTTATTTGTTTTGTTTTTTTCTGAGGTAGGGTCTCGCTGGAGCCCAGGCTGATGGGGAATTCACTATATGTATTCTTAGGGAGGCCTTGAACTCACATCCTCCTACCTCTGTCTTCCTGAGTGCTGAAAAGGTGTACACCACCACATCCGTCATTTTCTGTATTTTTGAGACAAGGTTTCATGTATCAGGGGCTGGCCATCACTCTGTAGCCAAGGATGACCTTGAACTTACGATCCTTCTGCTTCCCAGGTGCTGGAACTACTGGTACTCTCCATGAATGGAACCCAGGGCTTCCTGCATGCTAGGCAAGCGCTCTACCAACTGAGCTGCAACATCCGAATTTTAGATTTTCCTGTGGTCACAGTTTTACTCCGAAAAAGTTTAACTGTATCTAGAAGATTCTTAATAATTTCTTCTGTTTTCTGTTAGCACAATGTACAGAAAAATTCAAAATGACACAGAGATGTTTGGCAGAATGACATTGCTGCCTTGATTCAGAAGATTCAGTTGACAGATTGGTGGCTTTAAAAACATTTAGCACTGGTTTTGAAAGACTTCAGATTTTTTTTTTTTAAATCAAGTTTTTGTTCTAGGAAAAGGCCTGTGAATAATTTTTAAAGAATCTGGGACTTTCTATGACAAGCAGAATTGTAACAGTTTTATCAATAACTACAGGAAACGCCAGAGTTTAATGTTGATCTAATAGAATCTCAGTACTGGAGTGCTCTGAGCAGGCGCTCTGGGAATGGCTTAGAGGCCTTACCACATTTTCAGGAAGTGAAGTAAAGTATATGTCATCCAAGTAGGAAATGAGAATCAGGATTTAGGCATTTGATTCTCACAGTGACTCATTGTAACAATAAATTTTAGCTTACACAAAAGAATTCCTACTTTAGGAGGGCACGGAGAAGACTAGCGTGATTGAAATTTGTTTCCTCCCCAGATATCTTTCATCCAGTGATGAAGTGTATTTTATATGCTGAGAACTGCATCTTATTTCATATTATTTCCTGTTCTGTAGTCATAGTCATAGTCATAGATGTTACTATAAAAAATTGATTAAAAATTAATCTCAGTAGCTATAATATTTCAGTTCCCAAGGAGTACAATTTAAAAGAAGATTCAAATTTTTTTTTTTTTTTTTTTTTTTTTTTGAGGTAGGGTCTCACTCTAGCTCAGGCTGACCTGGAATTCACTATGTAGTCTCAGGGTGGCCTTGAACTCTCAGCCATCATCCTTTCTCTGCCTCCTGAGTGCTGGGATTAAAGGTGTGGGCCACCATGCCCGGCTAATTTTTTTTTCTTAAGTATTTATTTGAGAGGGAGAGCAAGAGGCAGATAGGGAGGGAGAGAATGGGTACACCAGGGCTTCTAGCCGGTGCAAATGAACTCCATACACATGTGCCACCTTGTTCATCTGGTTTACCTGGGTCCTTAGGCTTCACAGGCAAGCGACTTAATTGCTAAGCCATGTCTCCAGCCCTAAATTCAAAATTTAAGCTCACTTTCTTGAAAAGGTAATACTCTTCATGCAACTGAGATGGAGAGATAGCTTAGTGGTTAGGGCACTTGCCTATGGATCGTAAGGACCTAGGTTCAATTTCTAAAGTTAAAGGTGTGGCTCATGCCTGGACAATTTAAGTAAGACTTTGTCTCAAAATAAAAAGTCAGGGGAAAAAAGCTGGGAATATAGGTCAGGTGATAAGCACTTGCTGAGCATATGCAGCGTCTTAGGTTCAATCCCCAGGACTGTAGAAAATATTTTTATTTTCTAGGGTTAGATTTAGACATGATTTGGCAGTAGATTTTTCTTCATATCCCTTAGTGAATCATAGTTACTTACTGAATTGATTTGCTGTAGTAGACAGGGCTTGGTTTTCATTTCTTCCTTGTATAAAACAGTACAGTGGTTTAAATAGAACAAATAGTTAATGCTTCTGAAGACCTAATACTTATTTTCCCTTAGGTATGCCTCCATGTGGAAAGGATGTCTGACACTTTATACTGGAAGGGGTGGTGAGCTTCAAAAAATTGGAGAGTGAGTATTAAAGTGCATTTCACATAATTGAGTAAATTGCAAATAATGTTTACAGAATTGGTAAGTATAAACCATAAACCATTTTTTTGTTTGTTTGTTTTTCGAGATAATGGATTTGATCTAGTCCAGGCTGACGTGGAATTTACTGTATGGTTTCAGACTAGCCTTGAATTCACAACAATCCTATCTTTGCTGGTATTAAAGGCATGTACCACCATGCCCTGCTTTTTGGCCTTTTTTTTTTTGAGGTAGGGTCTCACTCTAGCTCAGGCTAATCTGGAATTGACTATGGAATCATGGCAATCCTACCTCTGCCTCCTGAGTACTGGGATTAAAGGTGTGTGCCACCACATCCGGCTGGCCTTTTGTTGTTGTTGTTTTTTGAGGTAGTGGCTGTCACTGATCCAGACTGACCTGGAATTAACCATGTAGTCTCAGGGTAGCCTCAAATTCAAGGCACTCCTACTATCTCTGCATCCCAAGTGCTGGGATTAAAAACATGTGCCACCTTGCCCGGCTTTTTTTTTTTTAAACAGGTAAATGCTGGTAGCTTTGTATTAAATGTAAGTATTGGTTACCCACTAGCAATCCTGTTTCCTGTGGTTGAGAAGATGAATTTTCGTGCAGAGAGCAGTAAGAAGTAGCAGTTAAGACCAGCCCCAGTGGGATCTTTTGTGTAGAAACATGCATTTTCACTTGTCATTTTAAGTATATTCTCTCCTCTGCGTGTTTTAGCAAAATAGGAATTTAGGAATGAGTTTTAAGCCATAATTTAAACTTCCTGTGTAGGGATGAATTTGTAGTCTAGTTAACAGGATTTGTAGCAACGAAAACTAGGTGAGGTTTATTTATCCCAGTTGGTACAGTGCAGGCAGGCAGCCACAATAAAATCTTCCATGCGCTGCTGCCCTGGAAACAAGTTTCACCCTGATCTGGAGGAACCGTCTTTCTGCTACCTTCATGTTAGCCTGGTCATTTGTGTCAATAATGTGTCATAAAGGCAGACAAATCATTAGTGCATACTATTTGATTAAAGCGTAGGTATCTACTTAATGTCCACCAAATTGGAGGATATTTCAAACGAGAAGTTACAAATGGCTCCAAAAGAGTATAACTACTGAGAAGATGAGATGATGGGGAGAATATTGTTAATGAAAGAAAAAAAAGGCATTCTTTTAATGGTAACTGATCTAACACTACCTTCACCAGAAGGAAGTGATTGGAATTTCTGTGTTTGTGAAGAATGGTATTAGAGTGGTGTGTTAGGAAAGTTGGGGCCAGTGTTACAGAGTTTGACCAGAGCTTCATGTATACAGAGGTAGTTATGCCAGTGGAGGTCAGTTTAGAGTTAAGTGAGGCGAGATCAGTCACATCACAATGGTTGATCTTGGTCAGGGTCAGTTTATGAGTTCCCAAAACTGAATCTAGTTGCTTTTTAGAGTTAAGAAAATGCGTATGTTGGGTGTGGTGTCTCATGCCTTTAATCCTAGCACTCACTGGGGAAGCAGAGGTAGGAGGATCACTGAGTTCTAGGCTACTCTAAGAATACAGAGTGGATTCCAGGTCAGCCTGGGCTAGAGAGATACTCTACCTCGAAAAAACAAACAAAAAAAAATGCTTATGTCTGAACTTGTTAGTTTGTAAGAAACTCTGTAATAAACTGATTGCCTGATAGCCAGTTCTCTATCTTTATCATCAAAAGTCCATCCCCCCCCATGGATAATTGTCTGCAGATTTGCAGTGATTAATAAAGAGAAAGTATTGAGCTGGGTGTGGTGGTACACACCTTTAATCACAGGGTAGGAGGTTCATAGTGAGTTCAAGGCCATTCTGAGACTACATAGTAAATTCCAGATTACCCTGGGTTAGAATGAGATCCTACCTTGATAAACAAAAACAACAATAAATAAATGAATAAAGGAAAGGAAAGAAAAAAGAGGGATTGTATGAGAATGGACTGGCTTGGTGCACATTATCAGCACTGGTGGGAATCCCATGCCAGATCCCTGAACGTGTTTCATTCCATCTG
Source organism: Jaculus jaculus (assembly GCF_020740685.1). Lineage (NCBI taxonomy): Eukaryota > Metazoa > Chordata > Mammalia > Rodentia > Dipodidae > Jaculus > Jaculus jaculus. Next base: position 48,145,212 of record NC_059105.1, on the reverse strand, counting down.
CCTGTGGGAAATTGGCAAAGATGCATTTCCATTTCCTTGGTTTTGATGTGTTTAACAGAAGATTTTAAATACAAATAGAATTATGTGTTATTGACAGTCTCATAGTTTGGTGTTCTCATGGGATGTTAATCCTTAAAAAAATTTTTTTTGAGATAGGGTCTCACTCTAAACTGGGTTGACCTGGAATTTATAATGTAGTCTGAGGCTGGCTTCTAACATTGATCCTCCTTCCTTAGCCTCCTGAGTGCTGGAATTAAAGGTGTGTACCTCTGTGCCTGGCCTTTTAGGACTTTTTTTTTTTTTTTTGGTTTTTCGAGGTAGGGTCTCACTCTAGCTCAGGCTGAACTGGAATTCACTATGTCGTCTCAGTGTGGCCTCGAACTCACAACGATCCTACTCAAGTGCTGGGATTAAAGGCGTGCACCACCACACCCAGCTTTGACATTTTTTTTTAATACTTTTGAGAGAGACAAAGTGGCAGAGGGAGTATATGCGTGTGAGAGGGAGCGCGTATGTGTGCCTGCATACCCGGGCCTCCTGCTGCTACAAAGAACTCCAGATGCATGTACCCCTTTACATGGGTACTGGGAAATTGAACCCAGACTGTCAGACTTTGCTAGCAAGTGTCTTTGAATGCTGAGCTGGCTCTCTCGCCCGTTCAATAAATTTTTTTGTTGCAAATAAATTGTATTAGTTTTGGCACCTAAGTTCTTCATTCCTGTGAGTTAAGGCTTTTATCCAAAAAAAAAGCTTGATTTCTGAAGTTATTTAACTTTTTTTGTTCTTTCAGATTTTGTATGGTTTATTCAGAAGTGCCAAATTTCAGCGAGCCTAACCCAGATTATCGAGGACAGCAGAACAAAGGGGTAATTAATCCAAATACATGCTATATGATTGGGCTATTTTGACTATACAATTGGATGGCTAGGCTAACCCTTTGATGCCCAGAGTGTAATGAATGTAATGAGAATACAAAATAGTCTTTATAAAGGACTTGGGATGAAGCTCAGCTGGTACAGTGCTTGCCTAGCATGCATGACTCCCAGCATTGCATAAACCAGGTGGGTAGCTGCCTGCTACAATTCCTGCTGCACTGGGGAAGTGGAGGCAGGAGGATCAGAAATTAAAGATCATCAGCTACAAGCAAATTTGCGGCCATCCTGGGATAACTGAACCCTTGTCCCATCAAAAATAAAAAGAAAACCCTCTCATTTTCATTACATGTCTTCAGTGGGTGTATTTATGGGATGTGAAATTAAGTATCATCGTCTTGCAGAATGAGTAATTTCAGGAAATGTGGTTTGTAATGAAGCAATGTGAAGTTTAGGGAACATTTCTGAGTGTTTTAACTTTGAATGGACTTGGAAAAATCTTTAAATAAAAACCATTAAAATAAGTTTTCAAACCCCTAAAAGTTAAAAGGCCATACTTAGTGAATATATTTTTATCTTCATTTAGCTAACTTAGAAATTTATTTTTTTAGGCACAAAATGAACAGAAAAATAATATGAATACAGGTACACTTGGACTAGTAGGTAAGATTTGTTTTCATATTTGTGGTGAGATGTGGAAATTAAGGGGATTTTTAAAGTATGTAGAGGAAAAGTACTTTTAGGCATAACCTAATACTGAAGATAACTGCCAGTAAGCAGGGAACCCCGCTGACTGGTTCCTGGTAGCAGGGAAAGTAGGGATCTGTCAGCCAGTTCACTGAGCACATACATGGTCCAACCACTGGGAGTCAGTGGTGAATACTGACTAGTCTTCAGTGTAAGCGTAGTGATGTCTGGGAAGATGCAGAATTACTGGCTGCTTTGGTACTCTGGGAGCCTTTCAGAAAAGTAGTTCTTTAGAGTAATGGTAAATTAAAATTTTTCACGTAAGTTTTAGAAATCTTTTTAAAGGATTAGCCTTTATTCTTTAGGCCTCCTGTTATTATTATTGTGACCTTGTTAAAGATCTTTTGAAGTCTTTATGAAATAACTGCAGACATATGTTTTGTGTGGAGAGTTCATTAGGATAGCCTATGTTTAATTTGCCTAGATGTTATGTTCTCACATACCTGAAGATTATCATTGTGGAAAACTTTTCATATTTAATATTTGAGCTAAATACTAATACTCAAAACACTTGTCTTTTTTACTGTTCAAGGTATTTTTTTTTATTTTCTTTAGTCAACATCAGGTTCATGTATTTAATAATAGTGAATTTGTAAAGCCTTTGAATGCACATTTTAAAGTATAAGAATAAAGGTACTTTGTTTTACCTGATACATATCAACATTAATGGTGTGTACTGGAACTTAAAATAAATGTATTTCAATAGCTTACTATAGACCACCACTTCCAAAAACGATAAATTTTTATATTCTTTTTTAGGAAATGGTGTTCAAGCCAGCCCTGAATCAAGTGGATACCATCTTTCATATGCTAGTAGAAGCAAGGGCCGGTGTCCTGTCAATCCACAGCTACCTGAAGCAGCTAGTAATCAAACAGTCACGTCCACAATGAGTAATGGCAGGGATCCTCGGCGAGCCTTTAAAAGATGACCTAAGCCAAATAGTCACATGTAGTTTTTAAACTACGTGCCCTACTTGAACACTTACTGCACTTTTATTTATTGTTAACTGTGAAAAGTTTGTCTCTTGATTTCCTTTTACATTTTTGGTTTGTTAAAGTGGATAGTTTTTACAGCAAAATTGTTAAGCTGCTCAAATATCCTATTGAATGGGAACACTGAAAAGTGGAGGCATTTATTTTTAGAGCAAAAAGCTAACGATATCACCTAAAAAACCTGCACCCGTTTCAAGGGTGAGTTACTTAAGATGTCAGCTTTATAGCCTCTGTGAGTCTATCTTCTGTGTAAACTTTGTAATATTCAACATAAAATTTAGTGGGAGTTGTTCTGTCTTAAATTCAGATATTGCCACCCAAAGCAGTAACATCCAAACCAGACTTGTCAGTGCTAACAACATTTTTTAGTGTCTTGACTCCAGGAATGACCGACTTCATTGAGTGGCTGCCATTAAGAGTCCCAAAGACTGAATCATCATCCTGCATTCTTTTATTACCAAAAAACAGATTTCCTTATGAGGATTACAGAGTAAAATGTGTTTAACAGGTTATTTTTAGAAGAAAGTTACATTTGGGGTCATTCTTTTAACATTTGTTACTAACATTGAAGGAGAATTTGAAAACGAGTTCTTCAATGTTGATTTTTGAAATTGCTGTGTTAAATATTAAAGTGTAATTTGAAGGAGTTAAAAATTTTAGTGAACATTGGTCTGATTATTTTAAGAAACAGTGGTGGCAAATAAATATTATAGTAAGGCAATTCAGATTGAATCCATGTAGCAGTCTTAAAGAATTTGCAGGGAGCCAACTGAATTAAACATACCAGGTTCTTCCTTTTCTTGAGGTGCCGTGTGTTGTCCATTTCTGATTACAATTCAGATAGCCTTATCACCCAGAAGTTATTACAGCTTTATTCAGAAATTATGTATCATAAGTGGTACTTCTTTTCACTGTAGGAGAGATGCTTGGTAACTTTTCCTTGTTACAATTCACTTCTTAAATATTACCTCTTGAATAAACTTGTGTAGTGCTAACAAATTACCTATTTTTTGCTCTTTCACTGACTTCACAATGGAGAGCCTGTTATGTTTTACTGACACTGTGATGATCCAGTATAACTAGGCAAATCCTTAGCTCTGCATTGTTTGCTTATTTTTCCTCACCTCAAATCAAAAAATTAGTTTTATTTTCTTTAAATTTCATAGCCTTTAAATATAATTGTACCAGAATTTTGTTTCCAATGCAGTTTAATACATTTTCTTTATACAGTATGTTAGGCACTATGAGGAGATTGTGGTAAAATTGTGAGTAATCTCAAGCAGTTTGCTTACAGGCCTATAGCTCTGGGTTTTGGTATTATAGAAAGTTTATTTCTGTATTAATGATTATAGCTAGTTTGGCTTTGACTATTTTCTGTAGTTTTTTTTTTCCCCCTCCCATTTCTGGAGTGCTTTAATCAGGGTTGAGATAGGTAGTATTTCATAAGATAATAGATGTTTGGAATAAAACTGCTTATATGACAAGTATCTAATTTTTAAAGTCTGGAGAAAAGAATGATAATACTGGTGCTAAAGGTGATTCAAAGGAAAGGATTTGGAGTTTTGGGAAATTTAAACATGGCGAGGGATGGATTGCTGTGCTTTTAAATTCGGGCTTCATTTATTTATCAACCTGTGGTCCTGGGCAAGTTGTTAATGCTTAAAAAAAATCCTCTAAAGCTTAGGTTATATAACTGAAAACAAGTAATAGTATTCCTTTCTGGACTTAAGACTTTCATGTAAGTAATTGGAAAGACTTCTGGTGAATAAAAGAGTGAGATGTTTGCTGTGTGCTAACTTTGAGTAGAAAAAATGCAGAATTAGATGTGGAAGTGTTATCTTGAGATAATAGAGAACGAAGTGTTTACTTTGTGATTGACACTTGTCTCAGTAATTTAATCTTGTTCTGTGTTTTATTATTTATTAACAAGTTTCTTTTTCTCTTAAGGGAACCTTCCAAAATCAAAGCAAAATGAATTCCAATCCATAATGAACAATTGCCTTACCAGTCTACTTGGATACCACTCATCAAGAAGTTGTGGAAGAAAAAACTCTACCTTCCTCCTTTCTGTTTTCAATTGTCAACTTTGATATGTGTCAACCACACCTAGTGAAACAAGCATACAGTACAGACATGCACGTCTAGGATTGGGGCCCATGTTTTCAGGGCAGCATTTCTGGAGTGAAGCACACCCCTCATTAGAGCAGCCTGCTAGCTGGTCATCCAGTCAGGTTCTGTTGCCACAGAATAGAATAAATACCAAGGTGAAGTCATAAGGCCGGGTGGCCATGCTGAGCAGTGAAGGCTGCAGTGTGCTCCCCACTGAGTATGTGTATTTTTGAATGCCTAATTTGCATGGTTAAGTGATGACTAAGATGTTGAAAATGAAGGCTATTAGCAAAAGTGATTCATGGTATGACAGTTTAAAGTATAGGAAGTTAACCACTGAAGTTTTAGGTTAGGTAGTCTGCAGAAAAACTAGTTTATGAAGGAGCTCACATTCCAGTTACTGAAATGACTTCCCTTGTCATCAATATGATGGCTGCTCCAAGCCAGCCTATGTGATTTGATTCCATATGCATTACAATGTTGTAGAGACAAAGTCATAACTTTATGAGGCTGCATCCAAAGCTCCGCCAGGCATGGTAAATGCACGCCTCTAATCCCAGCACATGGGAGGCAGAAGTTGAACTGCTATGAGTTTGAGGCCAGCCTGAAACTACACAGTGAATTTGTTAGCTTGGGCTAAAGTGAGACCTGACATTGAAAACCACCCCACCCCCCAAAAAAGAATGCTTTCCCAAGCAAATGTACTGAGCTCTGATCTTGGGAGTCCTTGCCTTGTTACCTCTTACTGATGAAAGTTGAATGTTCCTAGCAGATGGGGATGGCATGGTTATAAGTCATTCTCAAGGGTGGTCTTAGGAGGGTAGACTGATTACATGAGTCATGAAGCAGTCCCATCTTTCACAAAGGAGTGATGGACAGGTCAGGCTTTGGAGGGAACCCAGTTCTGACTTTAGGAAGCCATCAGCACACTGCACTTTGACCGGGAAGCTAGGAAAACTAGAATGTTACCGGAGTTTAGATTCTGGTACCATTTTTAGTGTAGGTATTTTAGAGGAGGTCTTATGTTTTTCACCACACACCACAAAGGAACAGTAGGATATATCTCTTCAAACCATGAATATTGACACAAAAATTATTTAAAGCATTAGAGATCCAGTGTAATAAAAATGGTTTCTCCCACCTCACTAAACCTGCATGCCCCTCAGTTTGGCTAAACTAGCTGGCTATTATATGCTGTAGGGAGTTTCCTGTCTACATTCACAGTACTTGGATTGCAGGCACACACCATCAGTCCCAGCATTTTTACATGGGTGTTGCCATTCAAATTTTTGTCCTCATGCTTACACAGCAAGCATTTGACACCACTTAGCCATCTTCTCAGCCCTGTTAAATGAGCTATCTGGGTTGATAAGCCATTTTAGCCAATACTGAGTTCTAGGTCAGCCTGATCTAGAATGAGACCATACCTCAAAACACCAGAAGTCATGTTATATAATTGTGTGATGGCTGCCCAAGCTTTGAGGACAGCAACCAAAGTTTTTTTTTTTTAATTTTTATTAGCATTTTCCATGATTATAAAAATCCCATGCTAATTACCTGCCCCCCCACTTTCTCCTTTGAAATTCCATTCTCCATCATACAAAGTTTTCTTTTTATGTGCTGCCCACTCAAGAAACCCAGTGCCTAGCTTATCCTTCCTTAGAATATTGACTTTTTAAAGTCCTGTTTTTACCATTTCCAAATAAAAATTCTAATATTCTTTAAGTTATACTTAACAAATTTGCATGTGGACATAAGGTTAACTTTTTTTTTTGTCTACATGCTGAGTATATGAATAAAACTCAGTAAATCGCCCGAGATGTCCTGGGAGCTTGCTGTCTGGTTTAGATGAGAATTTGCAAGCCCATGTTCAGAAGACCTACATCTAAACACTGAAGATATCGAGCATTAAGACCTTCATGACCAATGGAAATGAGACATGGTCATTATGTCACTTGAAAAGTTTAGAAAACCAACTTTAGGTTGAGTGTTAAGCAATCTATATGAATCATTACATTGTCTTGAGATCTCATGTAGCCCATTTCCTGCCCCTACTTCCCAAGTTGCTGGGATTACAGGCATGCAACATTTCACTAAGTGCTAATTAAAAAGTCGACCCAAGTTTAAAAACGTTTATGCTGATCAGCCACAGCTCTCTTTTCATTACAAAGATCTGTCCACCAGTCTGTGTTTTCCACTCACCTTTGCCCAAGGGGTGAGGCTCCGACTAAAAAGTGTCACCAAAGCATGGCCTCAAGTGGACCAATGTTTGTGCTAGAGGCAAGGTCAGTGAACCCTTCTAGAGGTGCACTGGGAAGAATTCCCAGTGATGGCCAGGATTGCTTTGCACTAGAAGTGCAGAATAAGTGGCTTGCTTTTGATAACTTAAGGCATTTTCTAACAATTTTTGAACAGCAGTTTTGAATTTGATGTTGACATTTGTATTTAACACCTACATTTTATCAGTAGCATCTAACCCTACTTATAGAACATGTCTATCCATTATATTCCTTCATTGATCCATGTTAATATATTTCAACCTGGGTCCTTAGGCTTCGCAGGCAAGTGCCTTAACCACTAAGCCATTTCTCCAGCCCAATGTTTTAGATTCCCCCCCCCTTTTTTTTTTTTTGGTTTTTCGAGGTAGGGTCTCACTCTAGCTCAAGCTGACCTGGAATTCACCGTGTAGTCTCAGGGTGACCTCGAACTCACAGCGATCCTCCTACCTCTGCCTCCTGAGTGCTGGGGTTAAAGGTGTGCACTGCCACGCCCAGCTTTCCCTTAAATTATTGCAACATGCCTACTCATTAGAATCACCAATTTTTAGAGTAAAATTTATATATGAAGAGATGTATCTGTTAGGTGTGAATTTGTAAGTACCTTAGCAAGCCTATGAATCCCCCATCTTGATGGCAGAAGGTCTTCATGCCTGTAGAAATTTCCATCACATGCCTTCCCAAGCCATATGAACCCAATGGCTCCAAACAGCCATCACTTTGGATCAAGAAACCTACTTTTACTTTAAAGGAGCTATGTCATCAGGGTCATTCTAGATGGCTTAAGGTTTTCAATTTAGTAAGAACCCTTATGCGTTTAGTTTAATTCCAGGGTTGGGGGTTTAGCGTAGTGCAAAGCAAAACAACTAGAAATGGAATTCCCAAACTCCCACTTTAAAATTCTATAGCCTTGTTTCAAGTTAACTCCATTTTGTTTTCTTCACCTGTAATCCAGATCCTTGGGATAGAAAGTGCTGAACTAAAGGCCAACTGAGCAGGACTGTGCCTGAGGCAAACTATTGCCCTGGAGAGCTATAAGCAGCCCTGGGAGCCTGCAGCAGGACGGAACAGCAAATTCACCATAGAGACAGCCGAGGATCAGTGTTTTCAGGGCAGGCCCTCGGCTCTTCTGAGTTTGATTTGTACACTTCTTCAATGTGTACGTCAACCCCAAATGCTCTCCGATTTGGGGAGATTTTATACTAATAATTGGGATTCAGAGTAGGCATGCCAGACTATGAATTGCTTCCTAAGCAAGGAGCCTTCTCTTAGTCTACAAGGAAACATCCTTGAATGAGATATTTTTCTGTGCCTGTGTTCACACACAACATACATTGTTATTTCCAGTGGAGCTATTTCTACATTGGACATATTTTTCCTACCTACATATTTTTTCTACTTAGATTTTTTTCCCCCCTATCACCGAGGGAATAATCCTCCCAAGCCACTTCCCTTGTTAGGCTATCTATAATGAATTGAACATGTACAGAATAGCAAGTACTATGTTGTGAGTTGCCTACATTATGCCATTTCATAAAATAAACCAGCAGAGGAGGTTTTGTTATCCAAGTAAAATGGGCTGAAGAGTTTGCCTGAGATCATACAACCAGGAGGTGGCAAAGACGTACACAAAACCAAGTGCTGAGTGACAATGATGCTTTGAGGCTCCTGCTCACACACCAGGTGGGGCTTCAGAGGAGACAGGATTGGACTGGGTTACAAAAGCTCCCCACAAAGGAGAAGATGGAGGACATGCAGAATATGACATTTTTACCTGGAATTAATCATACTCTAAATAACTGAATACAGACCAGTAGTAAATTGTAGACCAGGATAGTGGGACAGCTTGCCATTCCCTACAATCCTCAGGTAAGTAGTAAATTAAATAAAAAGAAAAAATGAAAAAGATGGCTTGATTCTTCCACCCCTGAATTAATAATTTGTTGTATAAATCCACCTAGTACTATGGGATTAAAACAAATGCAGGCTTGGCTTGTGAGGGAAAGAAATAGCTTTGTCTGGACTGGGCTAGAAGTAGTTTGTGTGAGAGGCTTGCTGTGTTCTACCTGTGTTCTAAGAACTTGAGCAGGGTTGCACTTAGAAAAAATGGACTGGTGTGAGCAGATGGATATGGCACAGAAAGAAAGCTTTGGGCTACAGACAATAGCTCAGCACCATTAAGATTGGACTAGCTGTTCTGCATTGGGGCAGCAATCACTCTCAAGTAGGGACCCTGAAGGAAGAATGCTGAAGGCATTTTCTCATTGCTTGGGAATGGATAAAAAGTTCTAACAGTGGTTCAAAATACAGAAGCATTAAGGAAGAGATTGATATGCTACATTCATATGATAAAAAGACAATGGTGAAGGTGACAGATCCTGAGGATGCTCAACACATACCAAAGCAGAGATCCAGAGGCTCCTAAGAGATCTTTACTGAAGTAGACTTAAAACACACCCACCAAGGGCTGGAGAGATGGCTTAGCAGTTAAGGTGTTTGTCTGCAAGGCCAGAGGATCCCAGTTCGATTCTCCCAAGAGCCACGTAAGCTGGGTGCATGCGTCTGGAGTTCGTTTGCAGTGGCTGGAGGCCCTGGCATGCCCATTCTCTCTATCTGCCTCTTTCTCTCTCTGTCGCTCTCAAGTAAAAATAAAAACAAACAAACAAAAAATATTGCTAACATGCCATTCTTCACTTTAGGTTAAAAAAAAAATAGGAAAGGGTGGCAGTATACTCCTGGTGATAGTGTGAAGAAACAGGCAATTTTATTCACAGCTGGGAGTGAGTGCCATAGTGTAACCTGTATGTGTGGATTTGTCAGTTTTTCATTTGCATTTCCCCTGTAATGCAACAACACTGCCTTTGGGCAGGGCTCTCTGTGGTGCTTGGTTTGCAAATGGCTGATAGAGAACCTCTCCCTATTTGCATGTGAATTGTCATCCTGCCCACTAATATTGGGCTTGTCCTGGTGACCTGCAACCACTGAAAACTGAAAAGAATTTGTACCCTGGTGCTTGTACTTGAGCCCTGAGGCTTCCATGTCAACAGATGATCAAGTACTGCCGAGCCAACCTCAGGGCAGGGCCCAGAGCCATTTGAGAGGCTTTGCTGGATACCCTGCTGAGCAGCAGACATTGTGATCATGTCTTTAGGATTATCCAGACCCAGTTGAGTTGCCAGTTTGAATCACATGAGTGAGAACAGAGAAGTATATGGTGGATACTGCCCATCTTTCAGACCTATAGCATCTTGAGCAAAACTGTTGCTTTATAATTTATTTGAGAGAAAGGAAAGAGGGAGAAAGAGAATGGTCACACCAGAGCCTGTAGCCTATAGCCTCTGCAAACAAACTCCAGATGTGTGCACCACCTTGTGTATTTGGCTTACGTTGGTACTAGGGAATTGAACCTGAGTCCTTAGGCTTCATAGTCAAGTGCCTTAATGGCTAGGCCATTTCTCCCCCAGTCTGTCTTTTGATTGGGGCATTGAGACCAATGACATTCAGAGTTATTACTGAAAGGCATAAATTCATTCTTGTTAAATTTGTAACACCTGCTATCTTTCTATTCATCTTTTGCATGAACTATTTAAAATATTTTTATTTATTCATTTGATATATATATATATATATATGTATGTATATATATATATATATATATATATATATATATATATATATATATATGTAAAGAATGTGTGTGTCAGGGTCTCTAGCCACTGCTAACAAACTCCAGACACATGTGCCACCTTAGGCTTTGCAGGCAAATGCTTTAACCACTAAGCCATCTCTCCAACCTCTGTATGAATTATTATTCAAGCATGGTTTATTCTCTTCTGTGGTCTCATCTACATGCTTTTCCTTCAGTCTGGAAGATTCCTTAAAGTACTTTTTGTAGAACTGGCTTACTGGTCATGTATTCCTTTAGCTTATTTTGTTATCATGAGAACTTCTTTCTCCCTCAATTATGACATGCAGCTTTGCTGAATATAGTAGTTTGCATTGGCAGTTGCCATTCAGAACTTGGAATGCATTATTCTAAGCTACCATTGGCTTTTAAAGTTTTTGTTGAGAAACCCATGTTATTCTGATGGGCTTACCTCTACAGGTGACTTTGAAAAGCTCTTATTGTGCTCAGTATATTTTATCTGGTTTTTGTATTTAGTAGTTTAATTATAATATGATAAGAAGAGGTTCCTCTCTGGTCTTGTGTTCTAAATCCCTTCTGAATCTGCATTAGCATCTCCCTAATTTTAGGAAGTTTTCTATGATTTTGCTGAAAATACTGTGCCTTCAGATTGAAATTCTTCCCCTTCTATGTCCCAAATTCTTAGGTTTGATGTCTTCATACTGCCCCAAATGTCTTGAAATTCCCACTCATACCGTCTAATTAATTTATCTTTCTCTTTGTTGGAATATTCCATATCCTCCACATTGTCTTCAAAATCAGATATTCTGTTCTCTCCTTTATCCATTCTATTGGTGAGATTTTATACAGAGGTTCTGATTTGACTTACTGTGTTTCTCATTTCTAGTATTTCAGGTTTTTTTTTTATATTTCTATTTCCATACATATGTCTTATATTGATCTTATTTTGCTTCTCTGCTTTCTTTTGTTCTGTTGGGATCCTTTCAGGAGAGTTTCTTCTTTGATTTCTATGAACATACTTAAAATCATTCTTTTCAACTCTCTTATCTGGTATTTCATGTAGTTCACTCTCACTGTAGGTCATTACTGTTGGATTTATAGTTTTTGGAGGAGATATGCTGCTTGAATGTGTGTGTGTGTGTGTGTGTGTGTGTGCACGCACGCATGCGTGTGCATGTGTGTGTGTGTATTGTTACTTCGTTGGTATTTTCACACCATGGGTTATTTCATTGCTTGATTTTCTATTAGCTGTATTGTTAGATGTGTAGGTCAGAAGTTATATCTTCAGGGTAGGAGCTCAAGGTGCCATAAGAAGGTAACAGAAGGAGTGACCCTAGCTGGTGGATGCCTGCTATGTGAATGTCCTAGTAGCAAATTAGCCACAATGTTCCTTGTGACTTCAATAATTGCACATGGGTAGATGAGAAGACTGATATGAAGTATGCTAAGGTTTCAGTTACTTAGAAGTGGAAGGATGTAGAGCAGGTTAGGGAGAGAACTAGAATTAACTTTGAAAAAGACGGAAGTGACACAAGTCTCTAGGAGTGGGGAGTTGGGATACTAGTAGTGCCCATAGATTTTAGAGGTTGCTGAGGATTTGAAAGGTTGACTTGGAGAAGATAAGGTGGAGAGAATGTAAAAAAGAGGTTGGTGAGGGGGAAGTGTAAAAATAGTGCATGGGAAGAGTAGGAGAGTCCAATAGTAAGCTGGGTAGAAACTTTCTTATCAGTTTTTATAGTTAACAATGAATGAGAGTATCGAAGTGTTATCATTTTTCTACCTCTAATAAATAATGAATGTAGGGAATGATTACCAATGTTATTTTGGAAAAGTGGAAGAACATCATAAATGGATCAAGTAGACTATAAGGTCTCCTTGATCAATTACAAAATGTAGCCTGGCCTTCCATATCTAAAAACTTTATTTCTATGGGTTCTGCTTGTGTGAGTTCAACCAGCCACTGAAAACACCATTCTGAATTGAGCACATACAGACTTTTTTTTCTTTCATTGTTCTCAAAAGAATAATAACTATTTACATAGCATTAAGAGTCTTGGAGTCATCACTGTATTCTTACAACAAGGAAAATGCTAAAAAATCAAGTCTTCCTAAATCTGTAAGAATAGCAAGGCCACAGGGCAAGTCAGTGTCCCCAGAGTAGAGGGAGGCAAATGCAGAGAATCACAACTTACTAGCACAGAATCCCAGAAGCAGACATCACCGCAGGAGCCCACGCCCAGGGAGGGAAGGCAGGCACTGGAAGAAACAGCCGCAGGCTCAGAGTAGACAATTCTGAGACATAACAGCAACAAGGGAACCCCACTCATCTGGAGACATTTCATGCCTCTCTCAGCTTTATCTCCAGAGCACTACCCAAGTGAATATCAAGGAAAAAGTAGCCATTGTGACATACACCAGGGCATTCTTTACTTTTTAAGATGGTCCACATTTAGAAGAAGTTATCTAGCCAGAGCCTAACTTTTCAGGGGTCTTGTCAGTGTCTAGCTTGAGGACAGTTCATACTCAATGTGAGCCTAGTCTAGTTATCCTGTACTACCTGTGTGGGATGGGGAAAACTGAGAAGCACTCATAGAGCTCAGAGTCCAGGATGTGCAAGAACAAATGGACAAAGTAAGCAGAGAGAGAGAAATCCCAATGAAGATCCAGAAAGAAATAGCAGAGATAAAAAGCAGTCTAAGAGAAATGAAGAATGCCTTGAGTGGGCTTTTTAGTAGGCTGGATATACTTGAAAAAAAGTATCTCTGAGTTTGAGGAAAGCTCTATAGAAACTTCCACAACTGAAAAGAATAAGGAAAAGACTGGAAGAAAAAAAAAAAAACAACAGGGCTGGAGAGATGGATCAGTGGCTAAAGGCACTTGTTTGTTTGCAAAGCCTGACAGCCTGAGAACAATTTCCCAGTATCCACATAAAGCCAGCTTCACAAAGTGGCACATGCGATTGGTGTTCATGTACAGTGGCAGGAGGTCCTGCTGCCCCCATACCCACTCTTCCTCTCTGCCTGCTTCTCTGTCTTTCTCTCAAATAAATAAAAATGTAGAAAATTTCATCGGCTCTCCATGCAGGCAACCAGCAAACCTGCTTCATATTGCCCATGGCTGTTTCCAAAACACAAGATCATGTTGCAAACTCAATGATCCTCTTTCCTGCATTTCTTATACTTCACGATACCAGGTAGGGTGTCAATTTGTTAATTCAGGGGGGAATAAAGCAGACTTTGAAGAACAGGACACTCCTTGAGCTCTCAAGGCCCCTTCAAGAGTCTACATTCTTCCTATTGCCCCAGTGCAGATCAACTGACCCAATCTCTTAATTGCAGCTGAGCAGGCAGTAGTTTCTTCTCTGTTTTTGTTTTTTTCTTTTCCCTTGGCACTGGCCTGTACCAGGTTGTGGCCTACATCCACAATGAGCTGTTAATCAGAGAGACCTACTAGATCTCCCAAAACAGATAAGACAGACTTCTGTCAGAGCACTTGATTATTTACCAGAAGATAATGGTAAGACCCTACTGCTGAAGACATCACACGCTGTTGGCACAGACCGTGGAGAGAATCCAGAGGGGAGCCAGTCCCCAGACAATTATCTAGTGCTGAAAGATACTACATGAGCTACCAGGGGAAAGTGGCCAACATCTGTCCAAGCAACTCAAAGTATGTGATGCTCACACAAGTGCAATAGTGGTACACAGCCAATGGTGAGTTACCAACGGTTCTTGGATTGGCTAACAGATCTGCTCAGTGGAAAGGAAACCATATCTGGAACTGGGAAACAAGTCAGAATCATATATAATAATTCTGCTTTCCATTGCCAAGCTCCCACTAACCCTAGAAGAGGAACCCTTTTAATTCTCTCTAAATTAATAATGGTTATACCATTTAACTGGGGATGACTTCACTCTCTGTTGGAGAATTTGCCTCTCTTTTTCAGATGGGAAGTGGACCTTAGGAGATAAATGACCGGGCACACTCCACCCCAGCTCCAGCTGAAACCACAGAGGAATTGGGGAAACGAGCAAGAAACACTTTCCAAACCAGAGATTCAGAGGCTCCTAAGTGCCCATTGCTGACGCAGACTTAAAATGCTCCCAGTATGGTTTAGGGAATTCTGCAGAAGGGGCGGGGGGTGGGGTGGGGGTGGAAAGATTGTTAGAGTCAAAAGTTGGGACATTTTTAAAAGAGACATTGCCTCTCCCTCCCCTCCATAATGCATGATTCACAATCCCCATGGGGTTGACCATCCCCAATGAGGAAGGACTCTTCGGTAAAGGGGCAGGGAGGAGGGAAAGGTACCAACATGTGCTGTTTACATACAAAATATGTCCATATCTAATTAAAAAAAAAGATGAAAAATTAAAAAAAAAAGATGTGAGAACTCATATCTAATGCCCAATCTAAATTTTCTGCGTTAGTAGGGACTCAGTCAGGAGAAAGATATCACACAGTATTTTGAGCAGGGAAAATTCAAAATAAAGTATTATTATTAGTAATAGGGGATTAGTAACAAATTGTGTAGCTTGAAGAATAGTGGCGTAGGTGGTTGGAACTGTAAAGGACAGCTTGCTCCTCTAGGACAGACAGGGAAGGCATCAATCTAGAAGAGCCCTACTCTGACCCAAGGGCTGAGTTCAGATCTCTTGGGGAGAAGTGTCATGTCTATTGGAAGAGAAATTCACCAAGTGGCACAGGCCAGGAAACCCACCAGTTGGGCGCTGGTGGCCAGGAAAACACCAGCTATGTATCTGTAAGACACACTGGAGGGCTGGCTGAGTTGTAGCTCACTGGGACTCACCACTTATGTGCTGCTGAAACACACCAGTAGGTGAGGCCAGCGGAGGGAGGGGCTCCTGTACCGTGGCCCGCTTTGCCCCAGAGGAACAAAAGGGCAGGGAGCGTGAACTAGGAAAATCCCTTCCTGCAACAGGGCCCTCTGGTGCCCTCTGCTGGCGAAATGTAGTATCTTACCAGTTGGCAATAAAATAAAATAAAAATTATACGAATTATTTTGTTGAGACTAAAATAAAATTTGTTGGACATCACTATAAAAATAAATTAACTAAAATATAAAATAATATTAATAATAAAAATAAAATAAAACTACGGGGTGCAGGTCTAGTTTCCTACTTTGGAGCAAAGAAGGATGGGGTTGATGTAGAGCAGAGGTGTTAATAACTTGGTAACTAGTACCATTCTGGAGTATTTATAGATGAAATAACAGGACGTCTCTGGCTTGTTTTCAAATAATTGAAGGTGGGGGATATAAAATCGAACCTGATTACAAGATGATAATTGTTGAAGATGAGGGACTGTAGAAAAGGGCTTATTATTCTACATTTATCTCTTCTATTCACAACTGCCTTTCAAACCTCAACAAAGAATTTAAACCTTTTGCTCTTCTCTTAGGAAAATTCAGATTTGAAACAGCTCATAATGTGAAGCGTTTTCTGTTGAGGAAGCTGAGACTTTCTACAGTAATGCAACATCGGAGGACCGCCCTGAGTTTGGACGGAGGCCAGCACCAAGCTCATGGGCCCGCATGTGCCTCTCTGGGCCTTTGGAGTGATCTCTGGCTGGTTGTGCAAGAGATAGGGCCTTCCCTCCCTGTGGAAGGTGTGGGGCTGCGAATCAGTGGCTAACACCGAGCTTCATCTTTACATTTGAAGGGTGTGGCGTAAACACTGCCTTAAATAAGCTGCAGTGTGCCAAGCCTGCAACCCAGTGTCTAGAATCTTCCTAGTGCGGGTAAGTGCCGGTAGATTACTTCATGTTAATACTGTCATTACAAATGAATCGGTTCGTGGCTTATTTCCTCCTACTACTGTCACAGGTAGTTTACAGAGGCTTCCTGTGACTCAGTAATTCCGACCTTGGTCTCTCCATGGAGATGGCCAGTACCTATGTCCCTGCTCTTCCTCTCGCATCTTACGTTTGTAGGCAAGGGTGATGGTGGTTAGTGAAGGTTTTCACAGCAATGTGACAGAGGCTGTGCCAGCAGTGCTGGAATCAGAGAGGTGGTAATTATAAAGGTGTTGGCATCCAGGGTAGCAAGGTGGGCAGCAGGGCCCTGGGTGGAGGCCACAGTGCACATAGACCCAGGAGGAGCCCAGGAGCAGCAGGGGACACAGCCTCCAAGCAGCTCCCTACAGGGACACAGGCAACTAGGACAGACCTCTTGCCACAAGGAAATCTAGGAGCTTAACCACTACTGTGAGGGAATTGACTGAAGAAGGACTGGGCATTTTGGATGGGGATGGTCCATTTACTACCCTGTTTGTGCTGGTGGTAATGTAGGTAAGTGCGTGCGTGTGTGCGCGCGCGCTCGCGCATATTCATAGGGATATCTGGTTCTATGGTTGCAGTGGCAACTGTCAGACTCAATCCCCTGGTAAAAAGGAGCCAAACTTCATATTTAGATCGGATTTATGAGCCAGTGAATATTGCTGGGCAATCAATTTGATATATGATTTCCCTCTACAGTGAGGTTACATTTCATACACATTTAATTTATGGCAAGCAAGCAAGTCCACCAAAATGCTTATAAAAATAAGACAGATGCATGAGAGAGGATGGAAATATTCCTTTTAATACCGCACCCGCCATGACACTAACAACCGGTTCCTCCCTGGTCATCTCACGTGTCACAATTCTGAGTGGAGCAATTTGCTGCTCCCTGGGAACCTAAGCCTTTTAATTTTCAAAAATAAATAAATAAATGAAAAGCAACTGCCTTATTCAAACCTCAATAAAGAATTTAAACTTTTTGCTCTTAAGAAAATTAAAATTTGAAAAGTATATTTTTCATGACTCATATTTATGCATTGGGCTGTATGAACAAAACTACATCACAGACTGAGGGGCATATTTCACAAACATAAGTATTCGTGGTCTTATTTTATTATTTTATGTGTTGACTTCAGATCCTGTACCCATCATCCCCTCAACCCCTAGGGAGGAACCAGCAGGCCTGGTCCTTCCCTCGGCACTACCTGACTGGGAAGGAGCCCAGCATCCAGCTTCTTTGGTCTTCCATTAGAATAAATGTATATGTTACTAAAAGGGGTTTATTAGAATGGTTTTCACAATAGGGGCCGGCAGTCCAACTATGGCTGTCTGCAGGCTGGAGAGTCAGAGAACCCAGTAGCTGCTCGGTTCATGAGGCTGGAGGCCTCAGCAGTCGTAATCTGGTGCTGCAGATTTACCACCTGCTACAGACGAGAAGCACACAGAGAGTCATTTCCAAAGGAATGTTCTCTCTCAGCATCGGAAGCATGGGCATTTTATTCAGCCTATACATATTTATACAGGATAAGTTTGTAAGCATGTTCAGTTTTGGGTCATGATTTAAAAAGATAATAAACATAGTTTTTTTGTGTGTGTTTGTGTATGTATGTTAGCTCAAAGTCTCAGAATACACATGAAAGGAGTAAAGTAACAGACAGAAAAGTCTCTGGGCATGCTCAGCTTGAACTATAGTTATAGCTGGAAATAAAGGAAAAGATTTTTTTTTTAATTATTTACTTATTTATTTGAGAGAGAGAGAGGAAAGCAGAGAGAGAAAGAGAGAGAGAGAATGGGCATGCCAGGGCTTCCAGCCACTGCAAATGAACTCCAGACATCTGTGCATCTGGCTTATGTGGGTCCTGGAGAGTCGAACTGGGATTCTTTGGCAAACCACTCTGCCATCTCCCCAGCCCAGGAAAAGGTGTTTTTAAAGTACAGCACTGTAGTCATCTCCCGAAGTTGCCTGCCTTGCCTAGTCACCAACAAGGTTCTGGTGATTCCTAGAGAGCCTCTGACCATTGGTCCACATTGGAAGCCTGAAGACACCGAGTTCTGATGACAATGAAGGATAGTGGCGACAGCAACAAAAACAGGCATGAAGAAGGGACCCCTCGGAAAGGGTGCAGGGGTGAGGGAAGGGATGGTACCAACATGTGTTGTTTACGTACTAAGTATGTCCGTAACTAATAAAAAGACTTAAAAGTTTCAGAAAAAAAAAACAAAACCCAGGGATGACAAGCTGACCAGCAAAGTGAGGAGTGAAGACGGGCAAGCAAGCAGCACTGTTTTCCCTCGGACTTTTACATCTGGCTGCTGCTCACTCTGAGTAAGGGTCTCCCCCAAACCCCAAGCAATCCTTCCTGAAAATGCCCTCACAGACCCACCAAGAGGAGTGCCTCATAATTGATTCCAGATCTGTTTGACAGTCAAGATTAACCATCAGAGATGGGAAGTGTACTAAAAGTCTTACTGGATTTGTGTAAGCAGAAAAATTCCAGCATAAATAAGAGAAGGTTACCTTGAGTCATAGCAACAAAGAATCATGAGCCCTTAACCAATTTCTAGACTTGAGCTAGTGGATGGACCCATAACCCTTTGGATGAAGGGAAGGCCATGTTACTTTGAGGAAAGACCTTACTACACAGTTGACAAGTCTAGCTGTTAACCTTTCTCTCACCCTTTCCAAAGATTTTCAAGTCCTCTTTACCACAGCGACTGTACAGTAGGAAAATGAACTAAGCAGGCCTTTTGGGACCTATTAAACACTGACACTGAATTGACACTGATTTTTAGGAGACCCCAAACAGCGTAGTGATCCTCCTGTTAAAATAGGGGCTTATAGAGGTCAGATGATCAATGGAGTTTTAGCCAAAGTCTGACTCAGGGTGGCCAGTGGAACTCATCCTGGGCCTCTGTCACATTCCTGTTTCTCTCTCCTACTTGGCTTGTGCATGGAGAACGACAGTTGATTATGATAAGCTTAATCAAATGTTGACTACAATTGGGGTTGCTGTGCCAGCTGTGGTTTCCTTGCTTGAGCAGACTCATACATCTGGTACCTGGTATTCCAGCATTGAGCTTGCAAATGCTCCCCCTAACACTCACACATACCCACCCCCCACATCCATAAAGACCACTAGAAGCAATCTACCAAAGGCTAGCAGTGTACTGTTACTGTTCTGCCTCAAGGGCATATCACCTCTCCAGCCTGGTATCATAACTTAGTTCTCAGGGATCTTGATCTCTTGTATGTTCCACAAGGTATCACACTGGTCCACTTCACTGAAGATATTAAGCTGATTGGACTGAGCAAGTGGGAACTTATAACCACTCTAGATTGGTGGACAAAGCATTTACATATCAGAGGACAGGAAATAAAATGTAATCAAACTTAAAGGACTTTCTACCATAACAAGTTTCTAGAAGTGTCCAGTGGTGTGGGGATTGCACAGCTGTCTTCTAAGGTGAAGGATAAATTGTTGCATCTGGCCCTGCCTAACACCAAGAAAGAAGCCCAGTGCTCAGTGGGTCTATTTGGATTTTGGAGGCAGCATATTCCTCACTTGGGTGTGTTTCTCTGGCTGTCTGCTGCTTTTGAATGGGACTCTGGATAAGAAGAGGCTCAGCGGGATATCAGTCTACCCTGCAGGCTGCTCTTTCACTTGGGTCGGATGATTAACCGATGCAGTGCTACTTAAGGTGTCAGTGGCAGACAGGGATGCTGTTTGGGCCTTTGTCAGGTCCTTTGGCAAGTGAATCATAGCAGAGGCCCTTGTTTTTGCTTTTCAAGATAGGGTCTCACTCTATCCCAGGCTGACCTGGAGTTCACTGTGTAGCCTCAGGCTGGCCTCGAACTCACGGCAATCCCCCGCCCTCTGCCTCGGGAGTGCTGGGATTAAAGGCGTGGGCTAGCATGCCCTTGAGATATTTTTGAGCAAGGCTCTGATATTATCTACAGGTGTCTCCTTCTCCCTTTGAGAGATAGCTCCAGGCTTGCTATAAGGCCTTAGTGGAAACTGAATGCTTGGCAAGGAGCTACCAAGTTATCATGTGACCCAGGGTGCCCATAATAAGCTGGGTGTTGAATGACAGACCAATCTATAAAGTCAGATGTGCACAGTAGCAACCTATTGTCAAAAAGAAGTGGTATATTTGTGCCTGGGTCTTAAGGCACAAGTGGTTCAAAGTCTTATGGTTCCTTCTCTTGCTAGAATGCCCTCTCCAAGTGTGCTTCGTGGGTATTATTGGGGTTTTTTTGAATACACAGGATTTATTTACTTCTTCTGTTTTGGCTTTTGTGGTTTTTTTAAACCTTTGTTATTGACAATTTCCAAAACTATAGACAATAACCCATGATCATTCCCTTCCCTCCCCCACTTTCCCCGTCACCAATCCACTCCATCATATACCCTCCCTCTCTCCATTAGTCTCTCTTTTATTTTGGGGGTCTTGTGAAGGTAGTGCTAGGCACTGTGAGGTCATGGATAGGAAGGCCAATTTCTGTCTGAACGATTTCACTGTAAACAGTCCTACCCTTCCCTTGGCTCTTACATTTTTTCTGCCACCTCTTCCACAATGAACCCTGAGTCTAGGAAGGTGTGATAGAGAAGTGTCAGTGCTGGACACTCCTCTGCCATTTCTTCTCAGCACTATGTTGCCTTTTGGGTCATCCCAGAAATCATTGCTATCTGAAAAGAGAAGCTTCTGTAACCAAAAGTGAGAGTAGCATTAATATATGGGTATGAACTTTAATAAAAGCGCTTACAGGGCAGCCTGGTGAGCATGATATACACATTTAGCCAGACAGCAGCACGTGGTACACTACTAGGGTTCATGACCTGCCTGTCAGACGCTTTTGCCTGGGTTTTCACTACCAGGCATGTACTCCCTCCCATGGAGTGGGTCTCCAGTCCAATTACAGGACAGTTAGTTTCTCCCATAAGAGACATGCCATTATTTCACCCATTTGATCATTTGGCCTGCCTGGCCAAACTTAAGGATTTGCAGTATACACTGTTTTCACCACTGATGACTTCTCTCTCCCCTAGCACTGCATGCAGTGTAGCTTTTTCCAGCTTTTTGTCAGTTGATCTATAGGGAGGAAGTTTGTGGCTCAACTCCAGCTTGATTTCTCAATGGTCTTGCAGCCAAAGCATATGGAGTCTTCAGAAGTAGGGTATTACCATCTAGCTCTGGTGGGGAACCAAGACCTTTGGCAATGGCCTATAATGTTTTGGGGGTATCAGAGACCTCCCTGGCCAACAACTCCCTGGAAGATATCTAATCCCTGGCACTGAAAATTTTCCAGTAACAGTGTATGGATTCTGGGTGTGCCATTATCCAAAAAAGCAGATTTCATATGTGACATTTGGCTTTGTGGTCCTGGTTACCTTGCTTAGTATAACCCTTTCCAGATCCATCCTTTGCCCTCCAAATTTCATAATTTCATTTTTCTTTACCATTGAATATAACTCCATTGTATTAATGTACCACATTTTCATTATTCATTTATCAGTTGAGGAACACCTAGAATGGTTCCATTTCCTAGCTATTGTGAACAGAGTGGCAACAAACATGGATGTGCAAGTATCTCTAGGGTAATGCAATGAGTTCTTAGGATATATGCCTAGGAGTGGTATAGCTGGGTTACATGGTAAGTCTATTTTTAGCTGTCTCAGGAACCCCCACACTGATTTCCACAGTGGTTATACCAGACTACATTCCAACTGACAGTGTAGAAGGGTTTCTAGTTTTCCACATCCTCACCAGCATTTATTGTCATTTTTTTCTTGATGATAGCCACTGTGACAGGAGTGAGATGGAATCTCAAAGTTTTTTTTTTTTTTTTTCAAGGTAGGGTCTTACTCTAGCCCAGGCTGACGTGGATTTCAGTATGTATTCTCAGGGTGGCCACAAACTCATAATGATCCTCCTACCTCTGCCTCCTGAGTGCTGGGATTGAAGGTATGTGCCATCACCCTGGCTTCAAAGTAGTTTTTTTTTTTTTTTTTTTTTTAACATTCTCAATTGACATCTTTATTTTACAGCAGCTTGGCAAAATAGAAGAATGTTGGTTGTCAGAACTACAAAATCTAGCTTGGATAATAACAGGTCTTTGCACAGAATAAGGCAATCCATTCAAAGAAACATTTGGGCTGGGTAATGTTTGCAAAGCCGGTTTACAATGTTTCAAATTCAGACAATTCCTCAAACAAACATTTTTGGTACAAGATTTACTGAATTTACTGAAAGCAAAGAAAGAAAAGTAGAAACCATTCCACCTAATAGCCTGAAAATTTCATACACAGCTACTAAACTTTGCCTCTAGACATCAGTTTCTTCCTATAGCTTTGCTTAGTTCCTGCCATGCTCATTTATAGGTAAATCAGCGGTCCGTCTAGCTTGACAAATTTTAGATTGTTAGCTTGACAATATCTACCACCATCAACTTCAGATAGATTTAGGGATCTGTCATGATTCATTCATGCTATTAGAGGACTCAAGATTATCTTACCCAAAGCTCTAAGGGTAAAATGAAAATTTCAAAGTCCCTTAAGATCCTGGCCAAATACTAGGTATAGAAGAGTTAATAATGTTTAAACCTTAACCAATAGCATTAAACTTTGAATGTAGGTCTGTATAAACAAGGTTATTAACAATTACGAAGTCTGAACCTATTGTCTACCAAATTGAGAAGTATTAATATTGAACACAAGGGCTGGAGAGATGGCTTAGTGGTTAAGCGCTTGCCTGTGAAGCCTAAGGACCCCGGTTCGAGGCTCGGTTCCCCAGGTCCCACGTTAGCCAGATGCACAAGGAGCGCACGCGTCTGGAGTTCGTTTGCAGTGGCTGGAAGCCCTGGCGTGCCCATTCTCTCTCTCTCCCTTTATCTGTCTTTCTCTCTATGTCTGCCGCTCTCAAATAAATAAATAAATAATGAACAAATAAAAAATAAAAAAAAATATTGAACACAAATCAAGTATCTAGTTAGAAACTTTTTATTTCAATGTACCAAATAAGTTTCCCCTAACTTGAGAAGCTTTTTTTTCCCAGTACATTCTTTCAGGACTTGCACTTTTGTGTGGACTTCCTGATGGGGAATGACTTCTTGGAGACGGTGATCTGGACTTTAGTTGGCTGCTTCTTGGTGGTGAAAGAGGCCTGGAAATGAGAGCATGGCCTTCCTCTGGATCGAGAATGTGATCTAGAGGGTGACCTGCTTCTGCGCTGGCTATAGCGATGACAGTCGGAAGCATAATGTCCCTTTTCGCCACACTCATAGCAACTATCATTGGGATCAGAGGGACGTCAGGCAGGTGGTCTATCCAAAGGGGATCACCGAGCCATCCCTGTTGATAATTCACCTCTCACCCGAGAGCCACAAATCGCCTTTCCATCCAATCCTCTTACTGCATCTTCTACACCTCTGGGATCTTCAAATTCCACAAAGGCAAAGGCAAATCCCAGAGGATTTCTGGCAATCCACACAATTCTCAAAGGCCCATAGTAACTGAAAGCCCTTTCCAATTCTCCTTTGCCAGCACCAGTTCCCAGGTTACCAACCTTGGTTTTTCCTCCCTAAAGCCCATACCGCCACCTGATGCTGAGCAGCCTGCGCATGCTCAGCTCGCTGGCTCAGGGCCTGCATGCAAGTGACCCCGTTCCCCCACCCGCCTGTGGTCCTCTGATAGACACCCGAAGTAGTTTTTTTTTTAATTTTTTATTTATTTGTTTGAGAGCAACAGACACAAAAAGAAAGACAGATAGAGGGAGAGATAGAGAATGGGCGTGCCAGGGCTTCCAGCCTCTGCAAATGAACTCCAGATGCGTGCGCCCCCTTGTGCATCTGGCTAACGTGGGACCTGGGGAACCGAGCCTCGAACCGGGGTCCTTAGGCTTCACAGGCAAGCGCTTAACCGCTAAGCCATCTCTCCAGCCCCTGAAGTAGTTTTAATTTGCATTTCCCTGATGGCTAAGGATGTAGAACATTGTTTTTAGATGTTTATAGGACATCTGTATTTCTTCTTTTGAGAATTATTTGGTTCCATGCCCATTTTTAATTGGGTTGTTTGATTATTATTATTTAGTTTTTAAAAAGTTTTTCTATTTATTTATTTATTTATTTATTTATTTATTTATTTATTTATGAGAGAGAGAGAGAGAGGGAGGGAGGGAGAGAGAGAGAGAATAGTTGCACCAGGGCATCCAGCTACTGCAAATGAACTCCAGACACATGCCCCACCTTCTACATCTGGCTTATGTCTGCGTCCTGGGTTATCCAACCTGGGTCCTTTGGCTTTGCAGGCAAGTGCCTTAACTGCTAAGCCATCTCTCCAGCCATATTTTGAGTTCTTTGTACATCCCAGATATTAAACATCTGTCAGATGTATAGCTGGCAAAGATTTTCTCCCATTTCTGCAGGTTGCTTCCTTGCTCTATTCACAACACTCTTTTTTTTTTTTTATTTATTTATTTATTTATTTATTTGAGAGTGACAGACACAGAGAGAAAGACAGATAAAGGGAGAGAGAGAGAATGGGCGCGCCAGGGCTTGCAGCCTCTGCAAACGAACTCCAGACGCGTGCGCCCCCTTGTGCATCTGGCTAACGTGAGACCTGGGGAACCGAGCCTCGAACCGGGGTCCTTAGGCTTCACAGGCAAGCGCTTAACCGCTAAGCCATCTCTCCAGCCCCCACAACACTCTTTGTTATACAAAAGCTTTATAATTTCATGAGGCCCCAGTGGTTGATTAGTGGTTTTGTTTCCTGAGCAACTGGGGTTATATTCAGAAAGTTGTTGCCTATGCCAATATGTTGAAGGGTTTCCCCTACTTTTTCCTCTGACAGTTTCAGAGCTTCAGGTCTCATATTAAGGTATTTGATCCATTTGGACTTGATTCTTGTGCGTGGAGAGATAAAGATCTATTGTCATCCTTCTACAGATAGGTATCCAGTTTTCCCAGTGCCACTTGTAGAATTTGCTGTCTTTTCTCCAGTGAATATTTTTGGCACTTTGTTGAAAATCAGATTTCTGTAGCTGTCTGGATTTATATCTGTGTTCTCTATTCCCTTCCATTGCTCTATGTGACTGGCTTTGTGCCAGTACCATGTTGTTTTTGTTACCATGGCTCTGTAATATATCTTAAAATCAGGTATGGTGATACTGCTAGCCTTATTTTTGTTGCTCAAAATTGTTTTGGATATTTGAGGATTTTTTGTGCTTTCAAATGAACTTTAGGATTGTTTTTTCTATTTATTTGAAGAATGCCATTGGAATTTTTGTTTGTTTGTTTGTTTTTTGGTTTTTCAAGGTAGGGTCTCACTCTGGTCCAGGCTGACCTGGAATTAACTATGTAGTCTCAGGGTGACCTCAAACTCTCAGCCATCCTCCTACCTCTGCCTCCCCAGTGCTGGGATTAAAGGCGTGTGCCTGCCATGCCTGGCTTTTTTTGCTTTTTAATTTTTATTAGCATTTTCCATGATTATATAAAAAAAATCCCATGTTAATTCCCTCCTTCTTCCCCCACACTTTCTCCTTTGAAATTCCATTCTCCATCATATTACCTCCCTGTTTGTTTTTTTTTAAGGTAGGGTTTCATCTAGCTCAAACTGACCTGGAATTCACTATGTAGTCTCAGGATGGCCTTGAACTCATGGCGATCCTCGTACCTCTGCCTCCCACATGCTGGGATTAAAGGTGTGCACCACCAAGCCTGGCACCATTGGCATTTTGATTCGGATTGCATTAAATGAGTAGATTGCTTTTGGTAAGATTGACATTTCCACAATATTGGTTCTTCCAATCCAAAAACATGGGATGTCTTTCCATTTCCTAGTGTCTTCTGAAATTTCTCTCTTGAGTGTTTAAAAGTTTTCATTGTAGATATTCTTCACTTCCTTGGTTAGGTTTATTAGAAGGTACTTTATTTTGAGACAATTTTGAATGAGAGTGATTCCCTGATTTCATCGTGTACATATTATTTTCCATGATTTTGTGAATGTTCTGTAGTTTTCCTTGTTGATTTGTAGTTTAATCCCAATATGATCAGATAGAGTACAAGGAATTATTTCAATTTTTGTTTTTGTTTGTATTTGTTAAGATTTGCCTTGTGTCCTAATATATGGTCTATTTTAGGAATGATCCATGTGCTGCTAAAAACAATGTATATTCTGCAGCATTTGGATTGAATGTTCTGTAGATATCTGTTAGATCCATTTGTTCTATGACATCATTTAATCCAGATGTCTTACTGTTTATTTTTTTGCTAGGATGACTTGTCGGTTGATGAGAGTGGGGTATTGAAGTCACCTACTACAATTGTGCTTGTTGTTATCTGTGACCTTAAGTTTAATAGTGTTTGTTTGACGAAATAGGGAGCACCCATGTTAGGTGCATATATGTTTAGTATTATGATGTCTTCCTGAGGAATTTTTCCTATAATCAATGTAAAGTGACTTTCTTTATCTTTCATACCTAATGTTGGTTTGAAGTCTATACTGTCAGATGTTAGGATAGCAACACGTGCTTGTTTCCTAGGCCCATTTGTTTGAAATAACATTTTCCATCCTTTTGCCCTAAGACAGTGTCTGTCTTTTATGGAGGGGTGGGTTTTTTGGAGGCAACAAACAGAAGGATTCTTTCTTTTAATGTACTCTGCAAGCCTGTGTCTTTTGGTTGGGGCATTGAAGCCACTGGTATTGAGTTATTATTGAAAGGTATGTATTTATTTTCACCATTCTTCTTGTTTTGTAGTGCTTACTATTTTTCCTTTACTCTCTTGTACTTACTATTATTTGAGCATGGTTTATTTTTTCCCGTTTCCTCGTGTGTGTGCTTTTCTTTTTCTGCAGTGTGAAGGATTCCTTCAAGTATTTTCTGTGTCAGCTGGCTTAGTGGCCACATATTCCTTTAGCCTGCTTTTGTTGTGGAATGTTCTTATTTCTCCATCTGTTTGGATGAATAGTTTTGCTGGATAAAGTAATCTTGGTTGGCAGTTGTCATCTTTCAGAACTTAGAATACATCATTCCAAGCCCTTCTGGCTTTCAAAGTTTTGTGTTGAGTAATCTGCTATGATCCCGATGGGCTTTCCTTTATAAGTGACTTGATGTTTCTCTCTAATAGCTTTCAATATATTTTCTTTGGCTTGTGTAGTTGTATTTTAACTATAATATGGCACAGAGAGGTTCTTTTCTGGCTTTGTCTGTTCGGTGTTCTAAAGTCTTCCTGTATCTATATTGGCATCTCTTTCCCTATCTGGGGTAAATTTCCTTCTGTGATGTTGTTGAAAGCATCTGTTATGCCTTTGGAGTGAAATTCTTCTCCTTCTACTATACCCTAAATTCTTATGTTTGATCTCTTTATAATGTCTCAAATATCTTGAAATTCCCATTAATACTTTCTATTAGTTTGTCTTTTCCTTTATTGGATTATATTAGATCTGCCACCTGGTCTTCTAGTTTAGATATTCTGTCCTCTCCTTCACCCATTCTATTGGTGAGACTTTCTATGAGCTTTTTATTTGTCTTACTGTGTTTTTCATTTCTAGTATTTCTGATTGGTTTTTCTTGAGAATTTCTTTGCTCATGTATTGACCTCCTTTTTTCATTATGTTGTTTTCCTCTGTTCTCTTTCAGGAGTTTGATTTCTATGTTGATTTCTTTGAACATAGTTATAATTGATCTTTGGAAATGTTTGTCAGGAATTTTATCTAAATCTGTCTCAGTGTAGGTCATTTCTGATGGATTTATAATTTTTGGAGGAATTGTAATTTTTTGTGTTTCTTGTACTATAATGTAGAGGCATTTTCATCTTGATGCTTGGATTTGTAATTATCTGCAATATTCTTCAATGTGTAAGCCTGACATTATGTTAAGAAGCTTAATGTGCCAGCTGTAGCTTGTATATTACTCCCAGAGTAATATCAGAAGTGACCCTAGGTATTGAGTTTGCCTACTATGCAAGTGTTCTGGTAGGCTTGGTAAAGCAAAATACAGGAAAACTTTAAATTCAGCTGAGCAATATACACATTTAATCAAAACCAGGATGGAGTATTTATGTAAGAGTGGGTATTAAAACAAGCAGATCATCTAACAAAGTCAAAGTCCCTAAGGATATTTGTTGCCCATACATTTAATCCTGTCAACTGGGAAGCTGAGATTTCTGGTCTGTTAAGAGTTCCAGGTCAGCCTGGGGCCAAGTAAGACCCTGTCCCCATGAATGACAGAAGAATACAAAAACACTATCAATCAGGAAGCAAGAAAAGACAACCCTAAAATACAGTTTCTTTAAGAATGGCATACAGTTTATTTAAGAATGGCAATCAAATCTAACACATAACTTTCCCTGAATTGGAAGGTGTAATTAGCACTTCCAATGGTGGTTTACATACCAGGCTTTGTGGTAGGTACTCACCTGGTGTAAGTAGGCCCTGTTACCTGTTAGGATGGCTTCAGTCTCACTTATGCTCTGTACCTGCTTGGGTCCCTCTTTACTGTGCTGTGGGCTTAGCTAAACTGACTGGGTCAGTGGACCTGCTGCTCCAATTGCCTGTGTTGGGTGCTGTGTAGCTGAGTTACCTTTCCCCAGGTCTCCAGTGGTTTCAGGTGCTGGCAGTTGGGAGATGGAAGGCTATGGAGGGAGCTGGGAGTTGTACTGGAGCTTTGTAGCTGGTCCTTGCGATCTCTTTCTCACAAGCCCTCAGGTGGTCCCTGCTCCTTCTTCTTCAGGTTTCTTGATTTTACAAGGAGGCTGGTGTGAGTGGAAAATATCTTCACCTGGCTTCTCCTGTGGCTCAGGCAGAGCCGGATGACCACATGGACTGGATTCTTTTTTGTTCTGTCTTTGTCTGGCTTTGGTATCAGGGTGATGCTGGCTTCATAGAGGGAGTCTGGTAGGATTTCTTCATTTTCTATTTAATGGAAACATTTGAGACCCATTGGTGTTAGTTATTCAATGAATGGCTGGTAAATTTTATGAACTTTTTGATTTCCTTCTTTATTTCTTCATTGACTCATTCATCATTTAATAGTGTATTGTTTAGTTTTCATGATTTTGTGTGTGCTCTATAGCTTTTCTGGCTATTGATTTGTAGTTTGATCTGATTGTGATCAGACGGAATGCAAGGAATTATTCTAATTTTCCTGTATTGTTAAGATTTGCTTTGTGTCCTAATATATGGTCAATTTTAGAGAATGTTCCATGTGCTGCTGAAAAGAATGTGTATTCTGCAGCAGTTGGATGACTTGCCCTACATATATATGTTAGGTCCTTTTGTTCTATGACCTCATTTAATACAGATGCATCTCTGTTTATTTATTTATTTTTGCCAGGATGATCTGTCAATTGATGAGAGTGGGGTGTTGAAGTCTCCCACTACAACTGTGTTTGGTGTCATTTGTGACCTTAGTTCTTGTTTGATGAAATTGGGAGTCCCCTTATTAGGTGCATATATGTTTAAGATTATAATATCCTCCTGTTGGAGTGTTCCTTTAATCAATAAAAAGTGATCTTCCTTATCTTTCCTAACTAATGTTGATCTGAAGTATACCCTGTCAGATAGCTACCTCTGCTTGTTTTCTAGGCCCATTTGCTTGAAACACCACTTTCCAACCTTTCACCCTAAGCTGATGTCCATCCTTTATAGAAAGGTGTGCTTATTGGAGACAGCAAGTGGAAGGATCCTGCTTTTCAATCTAGTCAGAACACCTATGTCTTTTGGTTGAGTCATTGAGGCCATTGATATTAAGGGTTATTATTGAAAGGTGTGTATGTATTTTTGCCATTTTTCTTGTTTGTAGCTCTTCTGGGTATTTTTTTGCTCTCTTGTATTAACTAGTATTTGAGTATGGTTGTTTTTTTTCCAGGTTCCTTATATGTGTGCTTTTCTTTCTCTTCAGCATGGAGGAGCCTTTCAAGTATTTTCTGTAGAGCTGGTTTTGTCTTTAAATATTCCTTTATTGTGGAATGTCCTTATTTCTCCATATATTTGAATGGATAGCTTTGCAGGATAAAGTAACCTTGGTTGATAGTTGTTATCTTTTAGAAGTTGGAATATATCATTCCAAGTCCTTCTGACTTTTAAAGTTTGTGTTGAGTAATCTGCTGTGATCCTGATGTGCTTGCCTTTGTATGTGATTTGATTTTCTCTCTAACTGCTTTGAACATATTTTCTTTGGTTTGTGTGTTTGGTAGTTTCATTATAATACGGCATGGAGAGGTTCTTTTCTGGTTTTGTCTGTTTGGTGTTCTCAAAGCTTCCTGTATGTGCATTGGGATCTCTTTCCTAATTTGGGGAAGTTTTCTTCTATGACTTTGTTGAAAACATCTACTTTGCCTTTGGAGTGAAATTCTTCTTCTACTTATACCGTGAATTTTTATGCTTGATGTTTTAGTGTCCTGAATATCTAGAAATTCCCATTCATACCTTCTTATTAGTTTATCTTTTTTTTTTTTTGTTGTTGGACTGTATTAGATCTGCCACCTGGTCTTCTTCAACCTTTCTACATAGTTTATTTTTTGTTTGTTTGTTTTTTTGTTTTTGGTCTTTTTGAGGTAGGATTTCACTGAAGCTCAGTCTGACCTGTAATTCAGTATGTAGTGTCAGGGTTGCCTCAAACTCATGGCAATCCTCCAACCTCTGTTTCCACAGTGCTGAGATTAAAGGTGTGTGCCACCATGCCTGGCTGTGTACAGAGTTTTTTATTTGATTGACTTTGCTAGTATTTCTGACTGGTTTTTCTTTATTATTTCTATTTCCTTATTCATGTCTTGTATTGACCTCCTTATTTAATTAAATTGGTTTGTTGTGTCTTCTTTGATTCCTTTGATTTCTTTGAGCATATTTATAATCATTCTTTTGAAATCTTTCTCAGACATTTCCTCTAAAAAGTCTCACTGGAGGTCATTTTTGATGGATTAGTACTTTTTGGTGTATTTATATTGTCTTGACTTTTTGTGTATCTTGTATTATAATGCAGAGATTTTTGCATCTTGGATTAATTTAATGCTTGGCGTTTCTAATCATCTGCAGTATTATTACATATATCAATCAATCTGATGTTATATAGCTTCAGGATAAGAGCTTAAGGTGCTAGGTATGGCTCTTAAGACTCTCAGGCTAACCACAAAAGTGACCATAGGTGCTGGGTTTGTTGAGTATTCTAGTAGGCCTGGTGGAACAAAATACAGGCAAATTCTAATATTTAACTAAACAATATACACATTCAATAAAAAACAGAACAGAGTATTAATGGAAAAGCTGGTATTACAACAAACAGATTCTCTAACAAAGTCACAGTCCCTAAGGATATGTGTTGCCCCACACCTTAATCTTGTCAATTACGAGTTTGAGATTTCTGGTCTGTAGAGGGTTCCAAAGTCAGCTTGTGACTGAGTTGACACCCTTCTCCAACAAATGACAGAAGAGGAGCCAAAGGCACTATAAATCAGGAAACAACAAATGACAAGCCCAAAATAGAGCTTATTTAAGAATGGCAAGTCTGGCCATCCATCAGATTTAACACACTTTACCCTGACATGGAAGGTGCAATCAGCACTTCCCATGCAAGCTCATATACCAGGCTTTTTGGGCAGATACCGACCTGGTGTAATCCCAGTTACATTTTGGGATGGTTTTGGTCTCAATTATGCTATGTGCCCACTTGGGTCCCTCTTTGCTATGCTTTGGGCTCAGGTAGGCTGGCTGGGTCAGTAGGTCACTGATCTGATTGTTGGTGCCAGGTGCTGTGTAGGAGAGCTCCCTTGCCCAGGTCTATGGTACTTGCTGCCACTTGTGCTGGTGGGGAAGGAGAGGCTGTGGATGGTGGCTGAAGTTCTCCTGCTGGTCCTTGCAATCCTCTTCCTTATGAGCTGCTCTGTTGGTACCTGAAGTCCTCCCTTCACATTTTTTTGACTTTTCAAGGAGGCTGCTGTGAGTGGAGAATCTGCTCAACTGGCTCTGTGGCTGTGGCCATGTGGACCTGGTGCCCCTGCTGCTGAAGCCACTTCTGCCTGCTTCTGTGGGCTCTAGACTCTGTGAGTCTCTCCTACTTCTGTGCTGCAGTTGATGGTTTCTTAATCACCTCACTTTTTAGTAGAAGAGTGAATTTTGCTGGTTATTTATTTATTTTGCTTTTTCTCCCCTAGGCTGCTTTGGCGTGGTTCCTACAAAACCATCTTAACCAGAAACCCCACTCTTTTTGTTTTTAGTTACTGACACTTCTGGGGTTTCAAGGGTGACTGTGCTTAATGTTGATTGGAGGCAGATGAGCTTCCTGGAAAGAAAAATTGAACCAGACCAAAAGCATCTGGTCTTACAGGGCTATGTAGTGAGACTGTCTAACACATGTGATTTCAGGGGTGGGGAAAGTTTTGGCACTGGGCGAGAAAATTCCTGGGAAGAGGAGATCTGGTCATGTGGAACTTGACCTAGAATTATGCCTTAGTGATCGGGTGAGGGAAAGTATTGATCAGTGTACACTGACTGGCCCTGGAATGTCTCTGCATGCTGCATGCTATCCAGACCTTGGGGAAGGGGTGAGCTGCACAGCCAACAGAAACATTTGATAGGCTAAAGTGAGCGCTCAAAGAACACTTGGTCGAACTCACATTCTTCTGGGACAGTGTTAAATACTTCTGGGACAAACGAGAGAGAGAGAGAGAGAGAGAGAGAGAGGGAGAGAGAGGGAGAGGGAGAGGGAGAGGGAGAGGGAGAGGGAGAGGGAGAGGGAGAGGGAGAGGGAGAGGGAGAGGGAGAGGGAGAGGGAGAGGGAGAGGGAGAGGGAGAGGGAGAGGGAGAGGGAGAGGGAGAGGGAGAGGGAGAGGGAGAGGGAGAGGTGTGTGTGTGTATGTCCTGCTTCAACTGAATTCCCAGACTCACCTAAGAGACCAGGGTACTGGCAACTATGGAGTCCACTGCTGGCTGTGCGGTTGCTTCTGAGCTCAGGGGTTAGTGAGGAAGAAGGCTGCACATTCAGAGAATCCAGCATCCTGGGGTTGTGGGGAATCCCCAGAACTTGTAGGTTGGGGAAAACTTTGCAGGGAGCTAGCTTGTCTAAATCAGCCCTCCATTTCGGAGTTCTACTCAACACTGTGTGTTTATATTTGTTCATGTATATGAGTGCAAGTATGCCATACCGTAGTTTACGTTTGGGCTTTTGGCAGTCAGAGGATAACTATGGGCGTCAGCTTTCACCTCTTGCCTTGCTCCAGCATGCTATGTCATTGTTCTACCTGTGAGTGTCAGGCTAGCTGGCCCTAAGCTTCTAGATAATTCACTTGTCTCCACCTCCCTTCTCATCCAGGGTACGGTGGTAGATTATTACTGGTGCTGGTGCTACAGTGTCCAGTTTTACACGGGTTCTCGGGCTCTAAACTCAGGTACTTATGCTTGTGTGGTAAGCACTTTACCCACTGAGCTATCTTCCTGGTCTGGTGTTAACTTTTCTTCTTATTATTATTTTTGTTTTTATTTTTTAGGCCAGATCTTGCCCTAGCCCAGATTGACCTGAAATTCACTATGGAGTCTCAGGGTGGCCTTGAACTCATGGTGATCCTCCTACCTCTGCCTCCTGAGTGCTGGGATTAAAGGGGTACGCCACCATGCCTGGCAGGTGTTAACTTTTTCAGTGTTAAGTTTTATTCTGGAACTTCTAATGACTGCCTTACACAAAGCATGGGATTACACAACTTAAAAATATGTAATATAAAATAAACTTATTATTTCCTAAAACTCAAACTTCTCTTATCGGTGTATGATTTAAGTTTCTTGTTTGTGTAAGCTTGAGGTCCTTGGCTTTTCCTTTGCATTTTCTTTAGATTTTAGAATGTTACGAGTGCAGCTAATGTTTGTAAATAAGAAAATACATTGAAAGAGTCTCCAACATTTTTCAAGAACAGTTTGGGAAGACAATTAGCTTTCTGTTTGTTTTACATGATTTCCACACAAACCTCCTAAAGACAATCAATATGCAATAGAATCCTGGCTGTGGGAGCCATTGCTGTCAGTCTCTCACACATAAATGCATCAGATCAAATCTGCTGTCCTACTCATGTGCTTTCCCTACATCTTGTGTCCAAGTTCACCCTGAGAAAATCAAATGTAAAACTGCCTTGCAGCCTCATTTTCACTCTGTATCCACCTTTTTTTTTTTTTTTTTTGCTTCTAGTTGAAGTTTTGCAAAGGTGTATGATATTTCTTTTTTTAAATTTTAAATTTTTAAATTTTTTCTCAATTTTTATTAACATTTTCCATGATTATAAAAAGTATCCCATGGTAATACCCTCCATCTCGCCCCCCCTCCACTTTCCCCTTTGAAATTCCATTCTCCATCATATCCCCTCCCCATCTCAATCAGGCTCTCTTTTATTTTGATGTCATTATACTTTCCTCCTCTTATGATGGTCTTGTGTAGGTAGTGTCAGGCACTATGATGTCATGGATATCCAGGCCATTTTATGTCTGGAGGGAGCATGTTGTAAGGAGTCCTGCCCTTCCTTTGGCTCTTACATTCTTTCCGCCACCTCTTCCGCATTAGACTCTGAGCCTTGGAAGGTGTGATCGAGATATTACTCAGTACTCCAGTCACTTCTTTCCAGCACTATGATACCTTCTGAGTCATCCCAAGGTCACTGCAATCTGAAAAGAGAAGATTCTCTACTCAAAGTGAGAATATTGCTAATATAAGGGTATAAATATTAAGAGAAGTGTTTATTGGGCAGTTTGATAAGCATAGTATATACATTTTTCCAGACATCAGCAGATGTTACACCCCTAGGGTTCATGACTATCCCTTTTTTAAGTTTTTAGTATCAGGGATGTATTCCCCCCCGCCCCCCCCCCCCCCCATGGAGCAGGCCTCCAGTCCAATTGGAGGGCAGTTGGTTTCTACCATGACAGACATGCCACTATTGCACCCATTGGTTCATTTGGCCTGGCTGGCCAATTATAAGGCTTGAAGTGTCCACTGTTGAGTATCTTCACTGGTGGTATCTCTTTCTCCAATTGAAATACATATAGAATGGCTTCTTCCAGCTTTCTGTCAGCTGGTCTACATGAAGGAGGTTATCATCTCAGTTCCAGCAGGATTTCTCAGTGGCCTTGCAGCCCAAGTATGTGGAGTCTTCAGCATTAGTGTCTTACCATCTATTCCTGGTGGGAAACCAAGGGCCTCGGCAATGGCCTATAATGTTTTGGGGGCATCAGGGTCCTCCCTGGCCAACAACTCACTAGAGGTATCCCATCCCTGGCACTGAAACAATATTATTTCTTAAAAGGCTTTTCAGAAAGGAAGAAGGGAGTGTAGATTTAGAAGAACAATTGGCTGTTTTTTCCTGACTATGGAGGGTGGAGAAAAAAAATCAGCTAACAGGATTCTGTTCCCCATTGTTTGTTCTAAGCTGCATCCTCCCTCTTTCAGTGTGCTCTAACCTGAACTCCATACCAGGTCAAGCTGACCCTGATCTTGGCTGCCTCGAGGGCTGACCCTTCTTTGCCCAGAAGGTCTAAGCACAGTTCTAAAGCCTGCCATGCTAATGCTGCTGGTTAATCACTGGTGGGTCATGACTACTGACTTCTTTTTTTCTTTCTTCCACAATCACACACACAGCTTTGCTTCAAGCTTCTAGGAATTAATAAAGGAAAAGACAAACAGACTACCCGAAATTCTAATTAACTTTGATAAGGATTTAGGTGTTAAGTTGGATGAGTCACTGATTTTTAATAAATGGGAGAGAAAATCTTAAAGATTAATGTAATAGCTGAGAACACAGAAACCAGAACTTTGATGCTTGCTTAATTCTTTCTTTCCAACCCATGCCATTTGGAGGGGAAAAAAAAATATCAAAGACTGTTATGGAGGGGGAAAGGGAAGGGGATTATGCAAATTAAAAGTGCAGGGGACGAAATCATTACTCTTGTGCAAATGAGCTGCTTCTTCCTGAGCTCCTTGGAAGCATTTCAGAGCTGTATTTGCTGAGGAGACATTCCTGAGGATAATAAGCAATGGAGGAATGATGCAAAAAGGCCTGATTAGGAACTAATTGATCTTTCTAGGTATCAGAGGTTAGAGGAAAAGAAGGGGGAAAAAACCCAAGAAACACAAACACCCAGGCATAATAAAATCCGAGGTCCAGTAAGAGCTCAGCTTTGTTTGCATTAAATGCCATCCTGTAAATACAGTAATAACAGGGCTGGGGAGATGGCTCAGTGGTTAAAGGTACTTGCTTGCAAAGCCTACCAGCTGGGGCTGAATTCCCCAGTACTCACTTAAAGCCAGATATACAAAGTGGCACATGGGTATGGAGTTTGTTGGCAATGGCAAGAGGCCCTGGTGCACTCATATCTCCTCTCTCTCTCTTTGTCTGTGGTAGTTTGAATGGGTGTCCCTGAATAGATTCAGGAGTTTTATGCAAGCTTGTAACTTGGCTGGAGCAGGTGTCACTGTGGGTGGATCCTAGGGTCCAGTCCTAAGGTGTGTTTGGGGGTGGATCTGCATTTCCATCCTAAGATAGGAAGAATTTCTGAGCTCTTTCTGGAGTTACTGGTGTGTGCTTACTGTGTGGTGCTGGTGGTGGTATTGCTCTCTACATAGACCTGGTGAAAGGAGGCCAGCTTCATCCGCCAATATGGATTTCCCTCCTCCGGATCTGTAAGTTTCAATATTCCTCTCTCCCATAAACTGTGTCTAGTTTGAAGGTTCCTCCCATCAATGTTAAGCTGGCTCCGACACTCTCATAAATAAATAATTAAAAAGTACGGTAATGATAATGATCAGTGGCATGCACATTCTGAGCCTTCCCTCCCCTCACTGACTTCAGGTAGTATGTCAGCAGCCCAGGAAGCCTCGATGACATCTCCAGCTGTCCTAACTGGATGCCCTCGGCTCCTTATTAGCTCCATGGCTTCTGTGTGTTCCACCTGCCTCTTGATCTGAGCTGGGGACTATGATCCCTAGCAGATGCTTCTCAGTGGTACATGCTTAGCTAAAATCACTAGCTCTCTGGATCCTTAGGCCACTCCTTGTCCATTTAATGCAATGTCCAGTGCTGAGCACCACCAAGGTTAAATAGTGCAGCCTGAAGCTCCCTCTGCCCTGACAGTAGACAGCTAATGCATGTAAGGATTTATTTTGAGTGGTTGTGCAGATTAAGTATTCAATTTTTCTCCTAAATGATAAACTGACATGCTGACAGATTTGAAAGCAATGCACAAGACTCTATTGTGTTTGATTGACCTTGACTGTGGGTGCTTTTGTGGCTTAGGCAGCTGCTTTGAATATACTTATAACTTCACAGCCTTACAAGAAAGTCATTAATCTTCTATTATTTTATGAAGTCAGAACTTAGTATGTATTTACTGATAATGAAGGGACATATGTAGGTTGACATAATTTATCTATACTTTATTTCACACTTGAGTTCTGTGAACAAAAGCTTATAAATAACATCCAGGGATATACATCTTTTATCACCTGCAATATGTTTTCTTAGACTAAGTCCATGGGACAATAGTGTCATGGAGGCTTCTGAGCAAAGCAAGGGAAGTAATTAACAGTTACGCAGGAAGCTGAGTTCTGTCTTTGCAACCTTGTATGCAACCTAATGCTCAGTTGCCTTTCTTTCTTCCTTCCTCTCTTTCTATCTTTCTTATTTCTTATTTACTTATTTTGGTTTTTCGAGGTAGGGTTTTACTCTAGTCCAGGCTGACTTGAAATTCACTATGGAGTCTCAGGGTGGCCTCAAACTCACAGTAATCCTCCTACCTCTGCCTCCCGAGTGCTGGGATTAAAGGCATGCGCCACCATGCCTGGCTGCTTTTCTTTTTAATGCTCTCTATCTTTCTCTCTCAAGTTCTCACTACGTAGCCCAGGTTAGTTTTGAATTTGTAATTCTCCAGCCTTTACCCTCCCAATTGCTGAGATTACAGGCACGAACTTCCACATCTAGCTTTCTAAGCTTAGTTTCTGAGGCTCATAACTGGAGCACTGTATCACTGGCATCTTGTTTACTTTGTATTAAATGAAATAACTGGCAAATTGCTTAGGCTAGAGAGTAAAGAACTTAATAATATATTATTAATATTCTTAGAAAAAGCATTCCTGGGTTAAGTGTATGTGTATTAAAGCATTGATACATATTGTAAAAATCTTGTGTTTTGAATGGAAAGTTGTAGGATTCATTAATAAGCACATTACAGTAAGAAACATGAAGTATTCTCAGGAAGCTGTATTTTCTCAGGCAGGTGGGCTACAGCAAGATGGAGAAATCTCTATGATTGGCCTCAGTTGTTATCTGATGACATTCTTAGCTTTTGCATTGGTGGAAGCCAGTGGTCTGTTAGTGCATTCCCAAAAGTTTCATCTGATAGTCACAAAGATGTTAGGTCAAACGCAGGTGGGAATAAGTGGCTATGCGTAGGCACAGCTGCTTCTTGGGAACTTCAGTTCACATTGGATTAGGATGTATGCAAACAGATTTCAGTTTCCTTCCAAACCATGATTGAAGCCATGGCCACCCGGAAACAGCTGACGCGCTTATGAATACGCGCCTATGAAGATAACTGCAGGGAGGGAAAAGCTGAAAGAGCTGTTCAGATGAGAATCCACATGCCACGCCTATTGTTGGTAAGTTCTTCGAGGCCCTCTCACCGTCGTGCTTATGAACCACAGGCGGCAGCTCTTGTACTTGATTTTCACTTGGTCCATAGTAAGAAGCAAAGGCTCAGACATAATCTGTGTTGAAGCATCTCAGAAGGAAAAGGCAAAATATCACAGAATCACCAGATTTGGGAAAGCCTTCTTTTTTTTTTTTTTTTTTTTTTTGTTCATTTAGTTTTATTTATTTATTTGAGAGACAGAGAGAGAGGAGAGAGAATGGGCATGCCAGGGTCTCTAGCCACTGCAAATGAACTCCAGATGCATGTGCCATCTTGTTCATCTGGCTTTCTGGCTTGTATGGGTCCTGGGGAATCAAACTTGGGTCTTTGGCTTTGCAGGCAAGCACCTTAACTGCTAAGCTGTCTCTCCATCACAAAGATTTGTTTGAGGTTCCAAAGTATTTGCATTTAATTATCTGTGTAATGAGGAACCTTTAGATGTTTCCAGTGAGAAAGTTTGTAGAAGAATAATAAGATAATAATAGATACAGGAGAGCAGAAGGGAAGAGGCAGAAGGCAAGGGAATCAGTCACTAGATTTTTGCAATAATTTAGTTTGCAATGAAAAGTGGATGGGAAATGGAAACAAAATGATGGAAGGGAGAAACTTTGAGAAGGAGGAGTAAAGATTTGGCCTGCCCAAGCATATTGGACACTAAAGGAGAGGAGACAAATTAATTAATTAAATTAATTCTAGCAATTGGGATGCAGAGGTAGGACGATTGCTGTGAGTTTGAAGCCACCTGAGACTACGTAGTGAACTCCGGGTCAGCCTAGGTTAGAGTGAGACCCTACCTTGAAAAACCAAAAAATAAAAATGTTAATAATATTTCTTTTTAAACTATAGTAGACTGGGGAACTAGTTTGGTGGGTTGAGGAGTTATGGGAAAGATAGTGAGGTTAGTTTTACATTTACTTGAGCCCTTTTCCATTTTGTATTCTTAGAAGTTAAATACAATATGTAGAGTGGAAGTTAACCTGGAATTGGCCCCAAACCCTGGCAAATGTGGTAGAGGTGACCCATCTTGAAGTGGGAAGTCAGCTACCTTCTTGTTTTATTGGTGAATCTTGGATCTCCTCCATTTTGTCTGCCTTCTTTAAAATAACATGACTTCTCCATCCAAGAGTGAGAACATTCTGGGTTAATTGCAGAGTTATTTGAGATACTTTTTGGTGTGCCAGTCTACTCTTGTTCTCGAAAGGGTTCTCTCTCTCAAGTCTGTTTCTTGATAATGGTATTCTGACTTGGTTCTCAGTACCAGATATGAGTGCCCACTAAAAACAATCAGAGAATGTCAGAGACCATGACCTGACCGCCCTAGGACAAAAGAAGAACTAACAGCCTTCATTTGGCCCCTCACTGCCCTGAGGACAAAAGAGAACTAGCAGCCCTCATGCAGCCCCTCCCCCGAGAACAAACAGCTGCTCTGGGAGAGTCACAAGAGAGATTCCGAGAAGATGTTCCAGAAGATTACGGCCAGGTGGCCCTACTTCCTCCTTCCTTGTACCCCCTCCCCCTTTTTCCCCTTATTGCCCTACCTGCTGGTTGATTATAAAAGAGCTAAAAAATCCAACATTAAAGGAGACCTTGACGAAACCTCCGCTTGGTCTCCTTCTTCTTTTCCGCCCGTTCTTTCAGGTTGCAGCCCTCCTCGACCACCCCGCGTAACATTGGCCCCGCAGGTCGGGGGCAAGAGAACAGTTGGTTATCCACAGACCATGTCTGACTTTAAAAAAAAAAAAAAAAAAAAAAAAAATATATATATATATATATATATGTGTGTGTGTGTGTGTGTGTGTGTGTGTGTGTGTATTATATATAATTTGTTTATTTGAGAGATAGAGACAAAGAGGACGATGAATGGGCATGCCAGGGCCTCTTGACACTGTAAATAAACTCCAGACACATGTACCACCTAGTGTATCTAGCTTTATGTGGGTTTGGGGAATTGAGCCAGAGCCATCAGGTTTTGCAAGCAAGCCCCTTTAATTGCTGAGCCATCTCTCCAACCCCCATGCCTGACTTTTTACATAGGTGTTAGATATCCAAACTCAGTTCCCCATGTTTGTGCAGCAAGTGCTGTTACCCACAGAGAGAACAGCCTAGCTTAGTTCATCCTAATTTTATGCTTTTTTAAAAAAATATTTTTTAGTTTTATTTATTTATCTATTTGACAGAGAAAGAGGGAGAGAGAGGGAGAGAGTGAGAGTGAGAGCAAGAGAGAGAGAGAGAGAATGGACGTGCCAGGGCTTTCAGCCATTGCAAATGAACTCCAGACGCATGAGCCCCCTTGTGCATCTAGCTAATGTGGGCCCTGGGGAATTGAACCTGGGTCCTTTGGCTTTGCAGGCAAATGCTTTAACTGCTAAGCTATCCCCCCCAGCACAATTTTATGCTTTTTATGTTCACCAAATTAACATTCTCTCTCTCTCTTTCTTTGTTTCTTTTTCTTTTCTCTCTCTCTCTTTCTCTTTTTTAACAAGATAAGGTCTTGCTCTAGCTCATTCTGATCTGGAATTCACAGTGTAGTCTCAGGCTGGGTTTGAACTCACATTGCTCTTTCTACCTCTGTCTCCTGAGTGCTGGGATTAAAGGTGTGCACCACCACACACAGCTCAACATTCTAACTATACTATTTATTTAAAAACAAATGCATTCAAAAATATTTAATTTATTTATTTATTTGTGTGTGTGTGTGTGTGTGTGTGTGTGTGAGAGAGAGAGAGAGAGAGAGAGAGAGAGAATTGGCATTTCAGGGCCTCTAGCTATTGCAAATCAACTCCAGACACATGAACCACCTTGTACATCTATCTCTATGTGGGTATTGGGGAATCAAACATGTGTCCTTTGGCTTTGCAGGCAAGTGCCTTAACTGCTAAGTCATCTCTCCAGCCCTTAAGTATACTTTTTATCTTCATATGATTTCTATGTCAGAAGCAGATTCTCCATGAGTAGCAGGACACTTTGCATTATTCTTTATTACATTGTTGCTTTTGGTGTTGTGTGATCATCAGAGCCATCTGTCCAACTCTAGCACAGAAGGATGGTGGGGTTTTACCCCCCACCAAAATGAGGGCCAGTCCCTGCTTAGTGATGACCTGTACCAGGGGCCAAGGCTCCCTGGAAAGGTCTGGCATTTTATGGATAGCTACCCTTTCTCTTGGTATGTCCTGAATTTGCTATGAACTCTCAAGTGTGTACATTGCCTGTCAGAACATACCTGGCAACCAAGAATTTGGTGATGGAAGAGCTGTCAGACTACGGAGATTAATGGCTGGGGCATGTTCCACTTAGGGAGGTTGAGGGCATTGTTCAAATCCTGTTGACTTTGATTTGCAAAAATGTATGTGACATCATAAAATTCATTTTAGGGCTGGAGGGGTTGCTCAGAGGTTAAAGGCATTTGTTTGCAAAGCCTGATGGCCTGAGTTTGATTCCCTAGTAACCATGTTAAGCAGGTTACAAGAGTAGTGCTTATATCTGGAGTTTGTCTGCAGTGGCAGGAGGCCTTGGCATGCCCCATTCTGCCCCCTTTCTCTCTCTCATTCTCTCTCTCTGCTTGAAAATAAATACCAACATTTTAAAAAGAATAAAAAATTGGTTTCAATTATAAAAAAAAATGAAAGCTAGGTGTGGTGAAGTATGCCTTTAATCCCAGCACTTGGGG
Source organism: Jaculus jaculus (assembly GCF_020740685.1). Lineage (NCBI taxonomy): Eukaryota > Metazoa > Chordata > Mammalia > Rodentia > Dipodidae > Jaculus > Jaculus jaculus. Next base: position 48,102,454 of record NC_059105.1, on the reverse strand, counting down.
GAGGCAGAGGTAGGAATATCATTGTAAGTTTGAGGCCAGCCTGAGACTACATAGTAAATTCCAGGTCAGCTTGGGCTGGAGTGAGACCCTGCCTCAATAATAAAATAAAATTAAAATAAAAAGAGAAGGCAAAAAGAGTTAATGTCCCTACCCAGAAGCAACCATAGTTTGCATTTTTAACATGCTTTTGCTTAGGCAATTTCATTTTTACTTTTCAAATGCACATAATTTTGAAAGCTTCCTTATCTGGCTCCCAAATCCACGGAAGATTAAAGTAGCAATTTAGAGAAAGGGAAGAGGAAGAAGTCATAGGAGACATGATTTGTTAAAGTGCCCCCAGTTCTGGAATCATTTAATGGGACAGACCAATAACTCCTGACATCAGTCTGCATTGTGATTAGTACAACTTACATCTTGATGGTCTCAAACCATCATTAAATAATTCAACTTAGTGTGGTATACTTCTGTCAATGATGTAAAGACTATATGTTTGTTCTACATCATCCATACTGGTTAAAACACATTAGGAGCAAACTCTTAGCTGCATGGGGGAAACAAGATTTAGTAAAACTAGTGTCCTCCCTAGAATACATGCCACCTTCTCCCACTGTGGAGCAGCCTACTCTTGATGGGACTGACCAGAACTCTTGCTCCAGAGAAAGACTCTACTTGGCTTTAGATGATCTTAATTACATCAATTTCCAGTCTAGCCATGTCCTAAACAACATCTCATAATGTTTCTTTGTTTGCAACAAATGGAGATAAGGCACAAACTTCTAGTTATCAGGAGAGTAAAGCCCTTAACTTCTATGCAATGGCAGTGGAAGGTTTCCCTTCTTTTGTGATGGAAAATGTGTTGTTGAGATTTGGACCTGCTGTACCAACTTTGTTTCCATGTGCTGTGTGTGGTTCTTTCAAAATTTGTGTTGAAACTTAATGCCCAATGCTATGGTATTAAGAAGTGGGGCCTTCAGGATGAATATGAGGGCCCTCAGGAATGAGTGAATAGTACTTTTAAAAATGGGCTCAAGGGCTGGGAAAATGACTTAGTAGTTAAAGGCACTTGTTTGCTAAGCTGAATGACTCAAGTTTGATTCCCCACTACCTATATACAGCCAGATATACAAAGTTGTGCATATTCATTTGAGTTCATTTGCAGTGTCAAGAGGCCCTAGCATGCCTATGCACCCTTTCTCTCATATAACAAACAAAAGGGCTCAAGGAAAATGAACTTTTCCTTTTTGCTGCTCTTGTCCTGTGGGGCTGTAGTGCATAAACCACCAAACCCACTGGTGCCTTGATCTTAGTTTTTCCAGAACTGTGATGAATAAACTTCTATTATTTATAAATGAGCTTGAGATTTTTATTATCATAGCACTAACAGACAAAGACATCCAAGGAATATCTGACTGATGATTAATACCACCCATGGCAGAGGGCAGAGCTGGGGGAAAGATAAAACAAAGTTAGAGTCTGGGTGTGGTTACACACACTTGAAATCCCAGCTCCTGAGAGGTTAAGGCAGGAGGACTGCCAGTTTGAAGGCAGCCTGGGCTACAAATGATTTCAAGACCAGCCTGAGAGGCTATATTTCAATCCAAATCAAATCAAAGCAAATCAAATCAGCTAAAATGTAGAAATTCAATCTGTTTCTGAGTCAATTAATAATTTACATCTATGCTTAGACTATTGAAAAATATTTTTAGTTATTTATTAGCAAGAGAGGGGGAGAGAGAGGGAGAGAGAGAAAGAGAGAGACTGGGCATACCAGGACCTCTAGCCACTGCAAATGAACTCCAGATGCATGAGCCACCATGTGCATCTGGCTTACATGGGATCTGGAGAATTGAACCTGGGTCCTTAGGCTTCTCAGGCAAGCACATTAAATGCTAAGTCATCTCTCCAGCCCATAAAGCTCCTTTTCTTTTTTCTCTTTCAGATAGGGTCTCACTCTTGCTTAGGCTGACTTGGAATTCACTAGGCAGTCTCAGGGTGGCCTCGAACTCATGGTGATCCTTCTACCTCTGCCTCCCAAGTGCTGGTATTAAAGGCATGTACAACCACGCCTGGCTTATACTTAGATTATTTTGATTTGTGTGACCCTTTACTTGAAATAAAAAGTGTGACTGCTTCCCTGTGTTCTGGTGCAGGTGATGGTAGGCCAGCAGCATAGAGCTACCTAGTAGTTGTGATGCATGTATGCATCTAGAGCTGAGGGCCCCTGTCCAGTCAGAGTTGTGTGCAGAGAAGTGGAGGGAGCAAAACAGAAGCTGCTCACTCAGTAAGGGAACATTGGCTCAGTGTGTTTTGAGGAGTCAGCCTGAGGTGAGACTTCCAAGAGGAGAGACAAAGGCTAGAGGCCTGAAGACTGAAATTCCAGTTACCATCAGGATGAAAGATCCAATGGAGGGACAAGAAAAGAGGCACAATATGGTTTATTCACTGTGCCTTCTGTCTCCATGACAATCTGGTAATCTACATTGTCAAATGCTTCAAGGTAATCAATGAGTAAGGTAAATTGGTAATTTGGAGGTAATTGATGACTTTGAGAAACGCACAGAAACACATAATGGAGGCTTTGCATGTTAAAAAATTTGTGATAAACACTGTATAAACAAACCAGAGACACTGGTCCAGCAGCATAGAAAGTTACAATGACGGAGGCAAAAATAGGACCCCCTCCTGGTTCTACTTCTATTTGTTCTATCAAAACATCTAAAGTTGGGCTGGAGAGATGGCTTAGCGGTTAAGCGCTTGCCTGTGAAGCCTAAGGACCCCGGTTCGAGGCTCGGATCCCCAGGTCCCACGTTAGCCAGATGCACAAGGGGGCGCACGCGTCTGGAGTTCGTTTGCAGAGGCTGGAAGCCCTGGCGCGCCCATTCCCTCTCTCTCCCTCTATCTGTCTTTCTCTCTGTGTCTGTCGCTCTCAAATAAATAAATAAATAAAAATTTAAAAACAAAACAAACAAACAAAAAAAAACATCTAAAGTTAAAAAATTCTGGGCTGCAGATACGGCTCAGAAGTTAAAGGTGCTTGCTTATAAAAGCTGCTGGCTTTGGTCTGACCCCCCAGTACCCACATAAAGCCAGATGCACAAAGTGGTGCATGCATCTGGAGTTTGTTTGCAGTGGATGGAGGCCCTGATACACCCATAATTATTTTTCTCTCTCTCATACATAAATAAAAATATTTTAAAAAATTATGAGCTTGACATGTACATGCAGAGCACTTGCCTGTGAGGTCCTAGGTTCAGTCCTATGTCTTCACTTGCTCTCTCTTTATCACACACACACACCTCACATATTGTTGGGGACTCACAATGTTTGCCATAGGCTGTATGCCATTTTCTTCTTCTGGCCCTAGGAAGATGGGTGATGTTGGTATAGGCATAGGACAAGCCTAGAAATTGTTTCTACAAGGTTGGTTAGACAACCAGTCATTTTCTGTAGTTTGTGGCACTCACCTTGGGAATGCCATCTGTATCATGACATAGCTAGCCATCATCCCAGGAGGACAGGAATCCCATCCATCCTTGGCCTGGCTTGTTAGGTTTCTCATGTAGGCCTATTCAGAAAATTTAGAGGATAATCGTTAAGCAAGGAGAATGCTTAGACTGGCAGAAGTTGATGAACAAATAATGCAGACATCAGGAGTGCTATATTCATGAAGTTCCCTCCTAGCAAGGACACACTGAGGCACTCTAGGGATGGGGCTGTCAAGAAATCCAAAACATTAATGTTTAGACAGAATTCCTTTTCCTCTAGGCACTGCTGCATAATTACTTGTCAACATTTTCCTCTGCTGGGATCTTTTTTTCCCCTGCTTTGTGCTGGTCATCTTCTATTCATGTATTTTCTTCTTCCAAACATAAGTCTGATTCACTTGATTAGGATTCTACTTACAAGCAAATGGCAGTTCTGCCTCCTTGAGACTGCGCTCGGTCACCTTGATTGGAGCTTCAAGTGTTCACAAACATTCTCTTCATACATTTTTAAAGACGACATTTGGAGTTGATTCCATTGCTGAAGAGATGGCGCAGATATTTCCTAGTTCACTCATTGTTCCGTAAGTGATATGCTTGTGCTGTGTGCATGTGTTGTGCTGGATGGTGGGATAATGATTGCCTTTCCTCTCACTGTGTCCAAATACCCAGTGGAAACAAACAAGGGTCTTAACCGCTAGGGCATCTCTCCAGCCCACGGCTACCATTTTCTGCTTCCTCTGAGCTGATGTCGGCAATGCCAATCACTCTGCTCTCACAACTTTGGCTGCTTTTGCACTTCATTCTTTTATCGTAGCCATTGTCTAGGCCCTCTTGCTTCCAGCTCTAGCACTGGGATGAACATTTTCATTACTCCCCACCCCATGGAATGAGTTATTTCTCTGGAAATTCTCCCCCTGACCCATGCAAATGGATTCCTTGCTTGCTTGTTCCTTCATCTCTGCAGATACCCAAAGACATCCCAAACCCCTCATAATCAAACTTTAGCTAATGTTCTATGATCCATCAATTCAGTTCTATCAACACAACACATATATTCATACATATAGAAGATTAATCCAAGGCCTAACAAAGGACTGCTCAGAAAGAAGGACGAACAAGAGGAGGGAATGAAAACGAGAAAGAGGAGAAATGGAATAAAGAAAAGTGAAGTACACTAGGTTAATAATTAAAGGCAGAAGAATGATGCAAGTCAGTAATGGTTTCCAGTTATCTCAAAATCCAGTTACATTTTTAAGAGCGTGTGTATTATATTGTTAGCATAACCTCTATTTTAGAACGGATGGAGAGAAACAAGGATATTAGCTGCCAGCAGACAAGATGTAGCTGGAATATGTAACATGATTTAAAGTAACATTTAAAGAATGCTATTAAAGCGTAATATTTAAACGCATTTACAAATTTACTTTGTACTTCCAGGGGTAGACATATCATTTATATAGTTACTTCTGATGATGGCTAGGTAGAGTCAATTTCTCATTAACCATTTCTACAGTCCATGTGAGAAAACCCGCAGCATAGAAAGTGCTTATCCAGAATGCAGGAAGCCTGCATGCAGTATCAGCAGGAAAGCCAGTCTGCAGGCAGGCTTTTTGCATCATTGAGAGGCAGCGCCCCATGCTGTGAGTGGCCGAGACCCCTGCTGTGATATGGTGTACCTGCACATTTGTTGGGATGGTTCTATTGCTGGGCTCTGCATTCTGTGGTTAGAGCAATGAGCAGCTGAAGATGTGACATAGGACAGGTATATTAAAGGTATCTTGTATTTTGAACATATCTAAATTGCTTATAAGCAGTAGCTCTAGGTTCACACTTTCTGCCTTTTAGATGTGTTTAATCAGTTACAAAGTGTTTCTCTGCTTTGTAAAGCAATAACTAGGAGGTTGATCTTCCTGTTCATTCCAAAGTGGAGGGTGTCAGAACCACCTTTAGAAGGAGTCTTATGCATATGGAATGATGTCTAGTGGGTGGGAGGAAACAGATCTGGAAAGGCTATTTCTTCCCAAGCTGAAATCCTTACTGTAAGCTTGACTGCATGCCCTTAAGTGAAGGTCCTGTTGTCCAGTTATAGAGGCAAAAGTTTCCAGAGAAAGTGATTTATGAACTGTTTATCTGAACTTGCTCTAGAGAGAAAAAGGCTTGTGCTTCCTCTTTCGCAAGACTTTGATTCAAGTGGGATGGGATGAGAGTGACAAGAACAAGACAGAAATGAGTCAACGATAATGGAATTCAAAAACAATAAAAACTGTTTTCATCAGGTTGCTTCTTTTAGTTATATGTAATGAAAGTGCAACCTTGAGCTGATGTGAAGAGAAGACAACTGCATTGACCTCAGGGAACATGATCAGGCAATTCTGGGTCCAAATACAAAGACTGGTGTCAGGAACTTGACTCCCTCCATTGCTTGACTTACTTAAAGAAAAAGTAATCATTGCTTTTGTGTTTAGACCCTTCCCAAGCAAAGAAGTACACTCTATCTTAGTCACACCTGCAGAGTGCCTCTCAGCCCTGTGGACTAGAAACCATTCTCAAATTGATGCTCGTTGATCCAAATGGGGGACATATAACCATTCCTGACCCCAACACTATTACTCTGTGTGGTAGTTTGAATGTGAATGTTCCCCTGTGGTGGTTTGAATTAGGTGTCTGCCATAAACCCATGTGTCTTGAATGCTTTGTCCCCTGATATTGGCAATTTGGGAATTGGAGCCTTGCTAGAGAAGGTGTGCTGGGGGGTTAGGCTTATGGGTGTTATAGCCAGTGCCCCCTTGCCAGGGTTTGGCACACTATCCTGCTGCTGCTGTCCACCTGATATTGGCCAGGACTTGATGTGCAACCTTTGCTCATGCCATCATGGAGCTTCCCTTGGAATCTGAAAACCAAATTTAACCCTTTCCTCCCATCAGCTGTTTTCAGTCAGGTGCTTTGTGTCAGCCTCAAGAAGGCAACCACAACATCCCGTAGCCTCATGTGCTTGTGATTAAGCTTCCACTTAGTCCATGGGTAGTGGAGTGTTTAAGAGGTGGAACCTTGCTAGAGAGGAGTGTTTCTGGGGGTGGGCCTTGGGGTTGGTGAGTCCGACCCTACTGTGTGTTCAGAGCCAGCTCTGCTTGCTGTTCTCTCTCTGCTGTGGGTATGTCGTGTTGTGAACTCGTTGCTTTTCTTTTTTAACTTACTGGCCTCTGCTACTGAGTTTTTTTCTTCTCACATGAATCATTGCTTTTCTTAACCATGATGAAGCTTCTCCTGGAAACCATAAATCTGTAAACCCTTTCCTTCCATATGTTGCCTTTCTTTGGGCGTTTTGTTTCAGCAATGAGAAGGTCACTGTGACACTCTGACTGGCAGAACCTAGGTCAGGTACCCCTCTTCCTTTTCAATCAGATTAGGCTCAGCCCTACTCTCACTGAGAATGAGAATGATGGTTTTGTGAAATCTTGGGGAAAAAAAACCCCACATAAACAAAACTAGAAAACAAATAAGTTGAAAGACATTCTATGTTGTTGGGCAGAATGCCTTAACCTTACAGAAAAGTTAATTTCCTTAAATTAATACATTGATTTAAGAGAAGCTCAATAAAAATACTAATGAATTCCCTTTTCACAAGCTAGACAGATCTAGCCTGAAGATAATTTGGAAAATGAATAAGACAAAAACAACTGCTATATGAAGAACAATGAAAGAAATTGTACATTATTTTCTTATTGTTTTTAATGTTACTTGTTATAAATAATAGCAGAGTACTATTTACATGTATTCTTGAATTTCTCTGTAGGTAATCTCTTTAGGAGACTAAATAGGTGTGGGATATGTGCATTTTCTAAAGCACCTAATTTCTTTTTTGAGTGTGTGGTTAGTATGTGTGGTACTGGTGGTATGTGTATGTGGTGCACATGTTGTGTATGTGTAGATCTGTGCTCCCTGTGAACATGCATGGAGCCACACATTGGGTGTCCTCTTGTATTTTTCATCCATGTTTTTGCTTGAGATGGAAATCATCACTGATCTTGGCACTTGCTGTTTTCATGAGCACTGACGATTCTCTAGTCTTTGCTACACAAAGGACTAGGATTAAAGATACAGTGACCATGCCCAGCTGTTTATATGGGCACTAGGGAATTTAACTCAGGTGGTCTCAGACCCTCTCAGGTCCTCATGCTTGTGTGGTAAGCATACTTGCCCACTAAGCCATCATCACAACCTGGTTTTTTTAAAAAAATATATATTTGTTGTTGTTGTTTTGAGGTAGGGTCTTGCTTTAACCCAAGCTACCCTGGAATTCACTATGTAGCCGCAGGGTGGCCTTGAAGTCATGGTGATCCTCCCACCTCTGCCTCTCTAACGCTGGGATTAAAGGTATGGGCCATCATGCCCCACTGGAGTTTTCTATTTTTTTGAGGCAAGCCCAGCAAGCTGGCCGTGTTTGTGTGTGTGTGTGTGTGTGTGTGTGTGTGTGTGTGTGTGTGTGTGAGAGAGAGACAGAGAGAGAGAGAGAGAGAGAGAGAGAGAGGAAAGGGAGAGAGAATTGGCACGCCATGGCCTCCAGCTGCTGCAATCAAACTCCAGACATGTGCGACACCTTGTGAGCATAAGCAACCTTTCTTGCTTGTGTCACCTTGTGCATCTGGCTTACATTGGACATGGAGAGTTGAACATGAGTCCTTAAGCTTTGCAGGCAAGTGCCTTAACCACTAAGCCATCTCTCTAGCCCATGGTTTTTATTTTTTACTATATGTATAAAAAGTTGATTTAATATTTTATTTTTAAGGGGGAAAGGTTTACTTCAGCTTACAGTTCCAGGTTACTGTCTGTCATGGCAGGATCTGGTCATATTCACTTCAACAGTGAGGAAGCAGAGCAGAGTGATAAATGCTGCTGCTCAGCTAGTGCTCTCACCTTACTTACTTTTTTTTTATTATTGAGAAGTTTAATATATGTATATGCTATAATTTAATCACATCGCTGTCCTTTTATCCTCTTGTCCCCACTTTTCCACTCCCTTTTCATTGGAAATCCTCCACTTTTTCTAGGTAGTCCTTCCTCTGCTCTCTTATTTCTCTTGTCCTCCACCATCCTCCTTGTCAAAATGTTGATGGGCTCAGAACAGTGCAGGTCCTGTGGGGGTACTGGTAATCAGTATTATGTCATGGATGTGTCAGGGGGTTTCATGTTGAAAGGACCCAAAGTACTCTTTTTCACTTTTTCTACCCCCTGAACTGCAATGTTTCCTGAGCCTTGGAAGGCATGACAGAGATGTCTTATTTTATTGTTGCACTCTTGGGCTGGAGAGATGGCTTGGCAGTTAAGGTGCTTGCTTGTGAAGCCTAAGGACCTAGGTTCAATTCGCCGGAACTCACATAAGTCAAAAGCACATGGTGGCACATGCATCTGGAGTTCATTTGCAGTGGTTAGAGACCCTGTTGTGCCCATTTTCTCTTTTTCTCTCCATTTAATAGATAAGTAAGTGAAAATAAAATATTGTTGTACTCTTGACAGCCTCTTATTTTCTTCTTTGATGAGTTTTGAGTCTGTCCAATGTCTATCACCAACACCACAGACAGGCTTCTCTGGTTATCAGTGAGAGTGGTACTCATGTTCATTCTACTGCCTCCTCTCCAATGTTCCTTGAAACCTAGTGGGTATGAATGAGATTGTCAGGGTCTCATGCTGTAGCCCAGGTTGGCCTTGATTCTGTGGCAAGCCTCATGCCTCAGCCTCCAACATGCTGTGATTATAGGCATGAGGCCCATCTTTCTATCTTTCATTTATTTATTTAATTTATTTATTTGTTTTGTTGTTTTTTTGAGGTAGGGTCTCACTAGCTCAGGCTGACCTGGAATTCACTACAGAGTCTCAGGGTGGCCTTGAACTCATGGCGATCCTCCTATCTCTGCCACCCAAGTGCTGGGATTAAAGGCGTTTGCCACCACGCCCAGCTACCATCTTTCCATCTTTTAAATTCTAAAGGATTAAAAACTTATTTACAGTGTAATTCATAACAAATATTTCTATATACATCTTACCCAAGTACAGACTATGTGGTCCTCAGAATCACTGGGAATAAGAGTTGAGCTTACTCAACAATTAATGCAAGGGAAGTCTTAATGTACTAGACACAGTGATGCTGGTTATTAACCTGTACTCTTTTCTCAGCAGGAACTCTGATAAATGTAGCTGGCCTGTGTCTTCTGTGGTCATTTTAGTTCTCTGTGTCCCATGATTTTCATTCTGGTCTTCATATCCTTCTGGAATTGATGAGTCCACTGGATCAACCCTTTACTACTTCAAAAGAGTTCTCAGAGTCTTTGAGTTTTCGTAAAATGCACATTTGACTGGCTTTTCTGTTTTAAGCATTTAGCACAGTGCTTGGCAAATAGAAGAACTTCTGTTCCACTGAAGTCCTCATCAATTACAGTTTATAGCTTTAACTATCCCTGACCTTATTTGCATAGCTCCATGCAAAGTTCCATAATGGAGCTTCCAATGTATGTTTGGAAATAGTATTGCCAGATGGTTCCAACAGAAATACCAGGATCACTTGAGAAAAAGATGACCATAAACCCAAAATATACATGTCAGGAAGAGTTGTTTTGCTGACAATCCATATTATATCTTATACTTCACATTAGATAGATTTTAATTAAATAGTTTTTAAGAGTACTGTTTCCAAATTAGTGAATAATATATTTCAAGAAAGCAAGGTTTTGGGGGCTAACACTTAATGTCTATGCTAATTGATTCATGTATTAGCTCTGACTAACACAGATGTGTAGGAACTTCTTTGTAGTTCATTTTAGGATATTTTTCTGAGACTTATATAAGCCAGGACAAGATTTTATAGCTCCATCTATATTTTCCAGTGAATTTTAATGTTCACATATCTTTTTATGATATGTTATCTAGTATTATGTAACAAATTATCCCAAACCCCAAGGCTTTAAAGAACAATAAGCATCATTATAGTGCTTGCTGTTTTGCAGATCAGGAAAGTAGCTGGGCCAGGTAAGTCTGCATCAGGGTTTCCCTGATGGTTGTGCCATTCATTCACTGGGGCAACAGCTATGCGAAGACATACTTGGTGCTAAATAATATATCTGTAAGGCTGCTCATTCATATGGTCACTATTTGCTCCGGGGTGTTGGCTTCCTGCTATGTTGCTCTCCTCAGCAGTCTGAGCAGCAGGATCTGCAGGACCATAGTCTATGGGAGTTTGATCTCCATGACAAGCACACTGGATGCACAACATGGGATTTCCAAAATATTATCTCTTGTCTCAAGATTCTGATGAGCTGCTACTTGTATTCATAGCTATCACACAGGACATATTTACAGTGAATGATTTATGTAGTAAGAGGAATTAGTTCTATATCATGATTTTCTGAAATCAAAATCACTAGCATTGTTTGCCTATTTCTTTCATATATATTCTTTTACAAATATTTTATTATTTATTTATTTGACACAGAAAGAGGG